>NC_058407.1:135166377-135356825 GCF_002201575.2 Neomonachus schauinslandi
AAAGAAAGAAAGAAAGAAAGAAAGAAAGAAAGAAAGAAAGAAAGAAAAAGAAAGAAAAGAAAAGAAAAAAAGAATTCACCAGACCCCTTCTTCTTGTCTGGGTCCTTTTGGGACCATTGTCAAAATTCTCTTAGGAATTCTTATATGAAACAATTGACAAGAGAGACATCATTTATGAAAGTCTTGAGGAGACAGTCACTTGTTTGATAGTTCATAAAACACATTTTTCAAAATCCTCATTTCATTAATGGGTACGTGCCGCATCATCCGACGGTGCTGCCAAGGGCATCTTAGAGCACCTGGTGTTGTCTTTCAAATGCATTTACGTTGCTATCTGCTAGGAAACTGGAAATGATTTTCAATCTCCTCATGATTTTGGCACCTATGGACGGGACCCTAGTGTTTCACCTTCTATCAGATTACACACCACATGGTTAAAAATCTGTATCTCACAGCATGTGTGTGCATTACGTTTTCCATTCTTAGTGGCATGGTGGGAACATTACACAAAGGAACTCCACTGTTTTTATTTCACTTCCTGGCATGCACTTGGTACCAACACCTTCTCTCCTGTGGTCTCACTGATGAGTAAGAAAGGAAGGAAAGAAAGGCAAGACAAGCAAGCCTGCCCCACTCCTCTGTTTCTGTCACTGGCATCTTTGGCAACTTATGTGGTTGGCCAATGCAGGCCAGTTCCAGGAGCAAGAAAGAAAGGAATGGCTCCTGGGTTGTTCGTGTTTGAGAATGCATCACCTTTCTCCTGCATCCAGAGCCAGTTCTATCCTAGAGGAAAGTGTGGCCTTGGGGGCAGGCTGATCATGACCCTACTTAGTTCTACCTGTAACCCACTTGCCTGTTCTCCTTGTGGATCTTGCAGAGCTTCCAGGCACCACTAGTGCTGCTGGGACTTTCTGAGTGCTGAATGCCGATGGGGAGGACAGGGAGCTCTGCAGACAAGCACAGAGCCCCTGTCTCCTCAGCCCCAAGCATGCTCATCATCCACTGGGCTTTACTTCCTAAACCAAGTTCAAAGAGGAGTCATTAAGAATTCAAGATGGCATCAGCAGAGCTTTAACTTGAGTGGGGCCCCCCACCCACACCCACGACTCTGGTCCTGCTCATCAGTGCACAGGCATGCTTCTCCTCCTCCCATGGGGAAAACACAGACAGACACACAAGAAAACCCTTGACCCCACTTTCCCTCCAGCTACCACCCAGCTTCACTTCTTCTCTTAGAGCAAAACCTTTGAAAGAGTTCCCTCTACATCTAATCTCCAGTTTCTCTGCTCCCATTTTCTATGGAGTCCGCTGACATCAGGGTTTTGCCCACATCATGGTCACAAGCTGCTCTTCCCAGAGTCACTAATGAGCCAAATCCAGTGCCAAATTCTGGTCCTGGGATCTTGATGTGCAAACACGTTCTTGCTGTCATTCTGTCCGCTGGCTTTCTAGATGCCCCGCTTCATGCTCCGTGAGCTCCTTCTATTCTCCCATGGCATGTGCCTCTTTAGCCACCTTCTGTACTCCCCAGAGCATGTGTTGACATGTTCAGGGAGTCGCCTATGCACCCCCTTTTCTGCCCCTCTAGCATCCTGCTGCTTAGAAGTGAATGCAGTAACTGGAGATCTGTTCAGTCATCATGGCTCACAAGGACAATGGCCCAACACTGGCCATAACAAAGACAGAGATCTGGGGGGATGCTTAGGACATCACTGGATTGTCATTTATCCATGGCTGGTCTTCCTGACTTCTCTACATGAGATGAAATCCTGGTGCTTTGGGTTTTCTGTAACATACAGCTGAATCTGTGATACACATTCTGAGAAATTGTTCCTAACTGCCACCATTTTCTAGAATATATAGCTTGGTTGGGGTACCTGGGTGGCTCAGTCAGTTAAGCTGCTGCCTTCAGCTCAGGTCATGATCCCAGGGTCCTGGGATCGAGTCCAACATCAGGTCGGTCTCCCTGCACAGCAGGGAGCCTGCTTCTCCCTCTCCCTCTGCCTGCTGATCTGCCTACTTGTGCTCTCTCTCCATCTCTCTGTCAAATAAATAAATAAAATCTTAAAAAAAAAGAATATACAGCTTGTTCTAAATATAAGCACAACATTTACAAGATGAAAATTCCTTAGGATAGGGAGGGTCAGTACAACTGACTGGGAGTGGGATATAACTTAGTCATCCCTCTGTCCATGGCAAGTAACTCCTATTTCTGAATTTTTGAGACAATAGGAGTTAAGTTTATGTTTGAAAACAGATGAAATCTTGTATAGAAGTCTAACCGTTAGTTGAGAATATATTAAAGAATTGAAACACATACTTTTTTATTATTCCAAAACATTATTGTATTATCATTCTCATTTGGAGATACAATCCATTTGGTATTGAACATTTTATGTAAGGTGTTAATTCTCCTCAGGATTTATTTTTTTTCTCATAGGAACCTGTACCGTTTTTTTGGAATAGTCTATATATCCATTTCCTTATGATGATGACTTTGTTGTAAATAATGTGACTGTAAGTCTGCTTCTAAAAGTTATATTTTGTCATTGACTACTGGTCAAGTGGTCAAAACCTGTACATTATCATACAGATTTGATTATTATAGCTTTAAAATAAGTCTTAAAACCCAGTTGTTTACATTTTTCCAGTTTTGTTCTTTTTCAAGGTTGCCGTAGGAAATTATGGCATGTCCCATTTCCACATAAATTTTAGAATAAGGTTGTCAGTGTTCACAATAAACATGTTGCAATTCTGACTGGGATCACTTTGAATCTACAGATTTACTTGATATTACATACTTTTTCTTAATTTTCTATAGTGATTTGTAGAAATATGATTGAGTTTTGTAAGGGGACAGATGGTAATTACCCTTACTGTGGTGAGCATAGCATAATGTATAAAATTGTCAAATCACTACATTTTACACCTGAAACTAATATAACATTGTATATCAACTGTACTTCAACAACAACAAAAAGAATTGATAAGTAAATTTAATGAGTTGCCTTAAGTTGGGTCAAAGGAGGACCTTTATTTGCAACTTGAGTGAAAGATGTCTTGTTTCCTTTATCTATGGAGACCTGAAGTGAGAAATATTTCCATTTCTTCTGGGATTCTTGCTGCTTATAATAAAAATAAATTTCCTTTGTATAGATAAAAATGATCTCAGTTAGGTCTCACATTCTTCAAGGCTGAAATTATTACCTCCATTACTAATGAGAAATAAGTTCAGGAAAGCTAAATCAGTTGTTGATGAATAGACAGTGTCAGATGTGGGTCTTGAACATAGATATTCTGACTCCAAATCCAGGGTTCTTTTCATATAAAGATTGCCTTATTAAGTAACATATATTTGTATCCAGACTCAAAAATAGACATCAGGAGTCTACTGTCACTTTGACATCTGAACTCCAAGTTTGTTGATTTTTATTGGTCATCAATGTGATCTGGACCATGTTGAGTATTAAGAAGAACAAATCAAAACTTTCAAGTCATTATGGAATACATAACATTGATAGGCAACATTTATGACTACCCAATGGATGAATCTCTCCTTTTCCTTCCTGGACAAAGTTGACAGTTACATAACGATGACATGAACTAGGCTATGGAATTTAGTCATACTTAGGGTGACTTAAATCCAATTGCCACACTTAGAGTTACTTATCCAATGCCATGAATGCCTTGACTTATTGGAACCCACTGGCAAAACCCACAGTATTCTGCTAGAATAAGATATTTTCACCACAGCCAAGCAGAATAATGCTGGTAGGGATGAGAATTGAATATATCAGAATCCCTATTTTTCATGATTGAGGCTAAGGAAAAGTAGAGGGCCAAATCAATTTTCTGACCTGGTAAAATGGCTTAATATCATTTTAGAAATTGAAGACATTATAAATGTAATCCATTTTAAACTTTTTACACTAGATATAAAGCAGAAAATATAATTCTTTATTGGGAGCTCTTAGAATCATTATATTTTCAGTTATTACATTAAAATTAGCATGTTAGAAAATACTAATTTTAAAAAGCAAAGGTTACTGGTTAAAATAATCCAATCTTTTTTAGTCATAAAATCTAACTTGTTTTAATATTTACATGTATGATACTTTTGATGAGAAATAATGCAGAACTGCAGTAAGGAAAAGAGATGATGAAGAGTGTTTAAAACAAGTACTGTTGTAAGGGTCTTAGCATCTATTTGGAAGTACTGCCTAGCACTTTTATACACATTTAGGACCAGGACTGAGAAGACTGGGTTCCAACCTCTGGATTTGAGCTCATCACACAAACTCTTCTGAAAAATAGTGGTTATAGCATTATCATCCGTTAGGATTTTTTTTCTTCTTTTAATTGCAGAGATATCAGTATTTTTTACTCCAATTACTACTAAATTCAGAGCCATTACACTGACAAATATATATATACATATATTATATACAAATATATTTGTGTATATATTTATATATGGTATGCATATATATTGAATATAAAAAATCTTGCCTTCAAAGAATTTTACTATTTAGAATTTACAGTTTTGTTGGGGGAAAAATGTATGTGATAAAATTGTCAGTGTCAAATAGTGTTCTTAATCAAAAGCCTAAGTTATCTACACACAGTGATCTTGCTAGAAAACGTGATATTCATATCCACACTGCACTATACTTATCAGAATCTAGGTTGTGGGAAATGACATTTATGGGGACTTTTTAAAGTACTTGAAATCTATTTGTCTAGATCAGGGACTGGTCATTTGGAGCACACATTACCAGATGGTAATCAGATTCAGGTATCTGTTTTAAGCCAGAACCATGGCCCCCTGAAATGCTCTATAAATTTTGGGTGTAGTGAATTGCCCTTCTCTGGGGAGACGCTCCATGCCTTTCACAGGTCCTCAAAAATTAGAAAAATATAGATGATGTCATTTGGGGTCATAAAATCCCTTTCACTGAATTGTATTTTGGTCTTGTTGTCCATCACGAACCTTAAATGCAGAACTTCATGGAATGATCTCATCGGTGTAACCACTACATTTATTGTGGGGATTTTTCATGAAGTTGTGTCCATGATGTGACTACAAAGGAAAATTGTGTTTCACAGTGGAGTACCAGGGACAGCTGTGACCCTGTGCTTCCTCTGAGCAACCTGTCCCTCTTGTCTCATAGACACTCATTGTTTCAACCTGTCCTTATTAGATGCAGGTGGTGGCAGAAACTGCTGTAGGACGGGGGACCTCGTCCTAGACAAAACAGATGAAAGCCCTCTTCTTTACAGAATATCCATCTTGTGACTCCATGCATTTCACTTCTCAGGGGCTGACCTTGTGGACCTGGGGCATTTTGAATTGGAAAACAGATGCATTTCTTTTCACGCCTTAGCCGTGAGGAAGTCCTCAGACCTCTTACAGGCCTGCTGTAGCAATCGTGTTGGATTTTACAGTACAGATTTCTATGAACTCACTTTCTTCTTTTATTCTATTTACCTTCATCCTAATGTCTTTCTACATTTTGAAACCACTTTAAATTTTCTTGAAAATGCAACAACAAATAAAATTTAAAAGTAAAGCTATCTCGGTTAATTATTAACAGATTATTTAAAGCAGGGTATGTATTCTTTAATCAAAAAGATTTCTAGTCACATTTCAGGGAATGGAATACAAATCATATTTGCTTTATTTCTCTTGGAATTTTGAATAACCCAGAATAAAGCCCCAGGTTAAGCAAAATAGTTCATGAAAAATCTGAGACTTTTGAATTTTTTTTTTTTTTAAGGAGCCCTCCAACAAACCCAGGTGTTTTACCAACGATTGATTTTATGCAGGACTGGTTACATGATTTCTGACCCCCAATGCAAGATGAAAATGCAGGGTCCCTTGCTCGAGGCATATTAACAATTTTTAGATCATAAATTAAGGTCAGGCTGTTCTGGACGAGGGGCCCTGTGTGACCTCACAAATCCTACACCATGAATCTGACCAGGTCATCGATGCTAGAGTCTAATTTTCGGTGAAGTTCAATTTTCCTGTTAAAAAAAAAATTGTTTTGGTGCAAGTTAGAAGAAGTGAACCATGAGAGAACTATTTCACAATGTGAATGTGAGGACGTGATAGTGTCAGCTGGCCTAAGTCCCACCATGGGGGAGATCTCCAGGCATGCCATGATGCTAACATGCTTCACACTGAGTGCATGACCATCTGAAAGCACAGTAGGGATGATTACTCTGCTTATAAAGAATTGCTGGCAGTGACACAAAGAATTCAACTGAAGGGTCTTTCAGCATCAAAGGAACTAGGAAAACACCTACTGTGATACACTTAATGAAATGTCATTAACTTGAACTTGGGACAGTCATTTTACCTCTTGGTGAAAATTTCATAATCTTTTTTATTCAAATATCTTTGTTATTCTAAAGAGTGTCATAGGGTGGTGAAATACATTTGCAGAAAGTTAATAAGATCTGAAAAAATTGACCAAAGCGGGGTTGGGGGGAGCTTCCTGAAACTAATGGGATATTATGGCAAGGATGCCGAACACAAGGTTAATATACATACGTCAATCACAGTACCATTTATATTAGCACCCCAGAAATGAAATATTTAGGTATAAATCTAAAAAGAGTTTATGAGAACAACTACTTTGATGAATGAAATCAAATGACTACATAAATGGAGAGAGATTCCATGTCTGTGGACAGGAAGACTCAACTTTGTCAAGATGTCAGTTCTTTTACTTTGATTTGGAGATTCCACACAATCCTCAATAAAGATCTCAGCACGTTATTGTGTGGATAGCAACAAACTAACTCTCAAGTTTAGAGGGAGATGCAAATAACCCAGAATAGCCAACACTACTGAAAAGGAAGAATTAAGTTGGAGGATTGATATTTCTCAACATCAAGACAATGTGGTATTGGTGAAAAAAGAAACAAACAGATCAATGGAACGGTGCAGACCTACAAATAGAGTAAACTAATCTTTGACCAAGGAGCAAAGGCAGTAGAGAAAGATAGTCTTTTCCACAAATGGCACTGGAACATCTGGACCTCCACATGCAAAAAAAAATTAATCTAGACATAGACCCTACAACCTTCACAAAAATGAAGTCAAAATGGATTATAAACATAAATCTAAAATCCCTATAAGAGGATGTAGGAGAAAAGCTAGATGACTTTGGGTTTGGGGATGACTTTTTTGATATAATGCCAAAGAGATGATCCATGAGAGAATAGGTAAAATTAAAATCTTCTGCTCTGCAAAAGACATTGCCAAGAACATAAGGAGACATGCCACAGACTGGGAGAAAATTTTTGGAAAAGACACATCTGATAAAATATACAAAGAACTCTTAAAATCCAGCAATAAGAAAATGAACAACCTGATTTAAAAATGGGCAACTGATCTGAACAGACACCTCACCAAAGAGGATACTTAGATGGAAAATAAGCATAGGAAAAGCAAATTAAAACAATACTGAGAGTCATGGGCGCCTGGGTGGCTCAGTTGGTTAAGCAACTGCCTTCGGCTCAGGTCATGATCCTGGAGTCCCGGGATCGAGTCCCGCATCGGGCTCCCTGCCGAGCAGGGAGCCTGCTTCTCCCTCTGACCCTCCCCCCTCTCATGTGCTCTCTCATTCTCTCTCTCTCAAATAAATAAACAAAATCTTAAAAAAAAAAAAAACAATACTGAGAGTCACATCATATATCATCAAGATAAAGCAAATTAAAACAACAATGAGATTCTCCTACATACCTATTAGAATGGTCAACATCCAGAATGCTGAAAATGCCAAATGCTCATGAGGATACAAAGCAGCAGAAACTCTCAGTCAATGCAGGTGGGAATCCACCTTGGTACAGGCACTTTGCAAGACAAGTTTTTGGTTTCTTGTAAACTAAACATTCTCTTACCATAAGATCCAGCAGTCATACTCCTTGGGGTTCACTTAAAGGAGTGGAAAACATATGCTCACACAAAAACCTGCACGCAGATGTGTATAGCAATTTCATTCATGATTTCCAAAACTGGGAAGTAACCAGGATGTCCTTCAGTAGGTGAATGGATAAACTATGGTCCATCCAGACAATAGAAACTTACTCAGCACTAAAAAGAAATGAGTACTGAAGCCATGAAGAGACATGGAGGAACCTATAATGCATATTACTCAGTGAAAGACACCAATCTGAAAGGTCTACACCCTGTAGGATTCCAACTCTATGACATTCTGGAGAAGGCAAAACTATGGAGAGAGGAAATGATCTGTGGTTTCCAGGGGTTGGAGGGAAGGGGGAATGAATGGTCAGCATAGGGAATTTTTAGGGCAGTGAATGACTCTATGTGACACTATAATGGTGGGTACATGTCATTATACATTTGGCCAAACATATAGAATGAACAATACCAGAAGTCTACCCTAATGTCAAGTATGGACTTTGGTTGATGATGATTTGTTAATATAGGTTCATCATTGTAACAAATATTCCACTCTGGCACAGGATATTGTTAATGGGGAGGCCGTGCATGTGTGGGAACAGAGGGTATGTAGAAACCCTCTGTACTTTCCATTCAATTTTGTTGTGAACCTAAAAGTGCTCTAAAAATAAAGTGTATTAAAAATGTAAAAACATAGTATGGATTCAGTGACCATTATCCTTAGGAATTTGATGTCATTGAAATACTTGATTTTTATTGTGAATCTGAAATGCAAAGGCAAAGAAGCAGACATTGCCTCATGCAAAGAATCCAGGTTTTGGTAAAGCGTTCTGGATTGAGGTGTTTTTTTAGGATTACATTTTCATGTTTTATCCTAATCCTCGATGTTAAGTCACCAGATAAATCTGTTTCCCTTTTCTTCTGTCTTAGCTAAAACATTAATGCTGGACCCAAATGGCATTTTCTCAATTTTACAATTCACCCTCCTTCTGGGAATGGGTAAAGCACACACACTTTCCCAGGAGATCAGGTGTCATGCCTAGAATGGTTACCCTCACATGGAGGACTTTTGAACCTCGAGTAAATAATAATTGTAATCAAGCTCTCCACGGATAATCGTCCAAAAGCTGAACCAAGAACCTGAGAGGCATGGTTTTCAGTGTGATTTATGCCCCTGATTTTTCAATTTGAAAGAGCTTGTCAGATTTCTTGACATTCAGAGAAGATGTTTTTCTTTTTCTACTGTGGATAAATGTTCATTATCCTTAATTGGCATTAAGTGTGAGCATCTTGCTCGTGATTGCCCATTAGTCCGCGGCTCCTAGTTCAGCCTCATTAGGTTTCCTGTTTACACTCACTATAAGGAAACAGGTTAGGAATATTATAGGCAGGGGCTAAAAGCATTCAAAAAATATTTGCATTGTGTCAAATTGCCAGTCCTTGCACAAGCTAACAATTTATTTTCTCCTCATAACCGTGAATGCTACAAATTTTGTGGCTTATACTGCAATTTCATTTAAAAAGCATTATAGCCTGCAAACTGAGTTCATTTGGTGCTAGTCTGGTAAATGGCCATCTCTCATATCAAAAATTTCAATCTAAGTACTGATCGGCGTGTTAATATTATAGAAAGTGTGCCCTAGAGGAACATAAAGAGATGGTTGGATTTTAGGGCCTGGTAAAATAGTTCTGTACTCCAAAATGGAAACCGTTTAATCAACAAAACGACATGGAATAAATATGCCCCTTCCTGATGTTTCAGTTTGAGTGATCCTTCACCAAAATCTTACAATTTTTTATCATGTACTTTTGTTTGTTTCAGATGTTAATTTTAAAAGGTCTATTCATTTTCTAGAAGCATAAATTGATATATAGACATCCTGCCCTGCAAATAAATAAAATAAAAATAAATTGAAATATTTTTGCAAATATTTAGAAACCCCGTGATAGCTTCTTTGGCATTCACTGTGGGGTCTCGCGGTGTGGTCTTCTCTGCACCCAACCCCCCTCTTTTTATGAGTTAGGAGAGGTCCTTTAATAAAATTTTGGTATCCGGGCGCCTGGATGGCTCAGTTGGTTAAGCGACTGTCTTCGGCTCGGGTCATGATCCCAGGGTCCTGGGATCGAGCCCCGCATCGGGCTCCCTACTCCGCGGGAAGCCTGCTTCTCCCTCCCCCACTCCCCCTGCTTGTGTTCCCTCTCTCGCTGTCTCTCTCTCTCTGTCAAAAAATAAATAAAAATTTAAAAATATATAAATAAAATTTTGGTATCCAATGCCTGAGTATTATTCCTCATGAGTAGCGTTTTCTTGCAGGGTCATCTTTCAAATGGGAGAGAGGGCTGACTGCTCCCCAGTGGGCCCACGGCAGCCCCATGCCCAGCACGTCAAACACCTGTATGGTAGCCCCCACGATAGCCAGCAGGATAGGCCTTATTATCTTCCGTGTGCAATCAGATGCACCCAGGCTCCGAAGACTAAGGAATTTGCTAAGGACTCCAGGGGAGGCAGTAATGAACTGCGGCACCAGTCCTGGGCTTCTTAGGATTCACATGCCCTTCTGCCTTCAGTCTCTGCTGTGATCTTCCCTCGCAGAGGCGGAAGGACAATCCCGATTTGGAACGAAGGGAAGTCATTGCTCGGAGCGTGAGGTGGCTGCGCAGGGTTGGCGTGGTCCGGCCCTGACAAAGCTCTGTGACGTGTTGTGAGGTCAGCCCGTGGTCCCCGTGGCATCATTGCCTCATCCTCTTTTAGCACCAAAGAAGGGGTCGGACTGCCTCCCGAGGCTCCTTGCAAACTGCTGCCTGCGGCGACTGTAAACACTGGGGTGTGTGGCTGACGTGGAGGATGGAGAACTGAGAAAGTTTACATTTACGAAATGAGTAAATGTAAAAATAACGTGTTCTCTACAATAAGCTCGCTGAGGGCACTGGGTTACCCAGCCGCTGGAGAGTCAACCAAACGTTATTTCTGGCAACTCTTCTGAAATATTTAATTTTTAGTATTTCTGTCTGCTTAATGAAATTGCAAGATCTTCAAGGTCAATACATCCAATACTACACAGATTTGGGATTACTTTTTCTTAAAGAATTGTTTATTTATTTTAGAGAGAGTGAGAGAGAGAGAGAGAGCACGGCAGGGGAAGGAGGAGCAGAGGGAGGGAGAGAGAGAGAATCTCAAGCAGACTCCCAGCTGAGAACGGAGCCTGACTCGCGGGGCTTGATTTCAACAACTCTGAGATCATGACCTGAGCTGAAACCAAGAATCAGATGCTTAAGAGACTGCACTACCCAGGCACCCTGATTTGGGATTAATTTTAATGAATAATAAGAATAATACAACATGGGATGATAATGAATAATGAGTTCTTAATCTCCTGTTAGAAATGATGCACAGATGAGTTAAGTAACTCTCCCAAGGTCACACAGCCACTCCATTGCAAACCAGACTTAAAGAAGTCCAGAAGTCCCACTGTACACTGAGTGGTTTTAATCACTACCCTCTAATTCCAGGCTTATTCTCAGCAGTATCTGACACACCTCTTACAAATGCACTTTAGGCCTGAAAATGGGATAGGACTAGGGATTTTCTAGTTCATGCTTGAATCAACATACAGATAAAAGCACATTGTTCTATGTGAAGCTTCCTATGATGTTTTGTTGAAAAACATTTACACCAAACTCAAAATACTCTTTAAGAAAAAAAGGGGGGGAGGTATTCTGAAAAGTTGGAGGACAGAGTGCCTCTTTGTTTTATTTTATTTATTTTTTAATAGGTTCTACAGCCAGCATGGAGCCCAACTCGGGGCTTGAACTCAAGACCCTGAGATCAAGACCTGAGCTGAAAATAAGAGTCAGACGCTTCATCGACGGAGCCACCCAGGCGCCCCCAGAGTGCCACTTTGATTAAAACTTCATCAAATTCACTTGAAAAATAGTTTCCCAAAATGCGTGAGCCCCCATTAAAAACCAGGACATATGCGCATGTGCAGGCCATCTAGATACACTTCGCATAAGAACAATGTTACAGGGCATCTTGATAAATTATATTATCCTATTATAAATTTTCCCATGAGATCCTGTGATCATGAAGCATTCCAGCTTAGCTGACCCATGATGTTGCGATGTTGGGAGTGCTGTTCCAGGCTGTGGTCAGCCGTTGGCAACAGCACGATGCTCCCAAACCCGTAGGCTCCCTGTTAGAGGCCTTGGTCAATACTTCAAAGCTATGGCGGCATCATTGCAAATTATCTCCATGTGTTAACATCAGAAATAGGAAAATACATCCCTGATTATCTGTTTGCAACATAGGTCATGAGAAGAGATCAAATAAAAGGCTTTGGTACCAATTCTGGCTTAATCCATATCCTCAGCAGGTACTTTTCTTCCTGGGAAGTGTTCTGGTGTCTGTTGATTGGGCTGCACAGGGTGATGGGTAATTTAGCGTCCCCTGGGCCACCCGGAGGCGTCCGCCATCCCCAGCGGGCATGGGGGCGATTGCCTTCCCTCATT
Organism: Neomonachus schauinslandi; assembly: GCF_002201575.2. Classification (NCBI taxonomy): domain Eukaryota; kingdom Metazoa; phylum Chordata; class Mammalia; order Carnivora; family Phocidae; genus Neomonachus; species Neomonachus schauinslandi. The sequence continues at coordinate 135,178,820 of NC_058407.1, forward strand.
CTGTGGGTGAGCCTGACTCGCATGCTTCACGCTCTCGCTCATTTGCAGCCAAGAGCACCTCAGGAGGAAACGCTTCCCCTGGAAGGAAATGTTGGCAGGGTGTGGAAGAGCTTGCTCATTATTTCCAAATTAAATATCTGTCTCTGAGACTCAGGACCAGCCCTGTGCCATGTTGCATATTAAATTCAAGAGACACCCGGAAGGGAGAAAGCGCAGCGTCACAGACGGATTTGCCACCGCCTCGCGGAGCAGATTTCTGCATGTCCCTTCTTGTTTCTTACTCTTTCCCTCCTCCTCCAGCTGCCCGTCCCCATTCTCAGCCGCCTCGAAGGCATGTTTTAAAATGTTGACGTAATCACGCGATGCCCCTCGGACACACACCTACCAAAAGCCCAAGTTGGCATTTCAACTCCACACTTGGTGGAATAAATCAATCTTTGATGTTTGGTTCTCAAGCTCAGGAAATACGTCGTCTTGGTGTGTTCAGGCTGCTGTAACAAGTACGGAAACCGGGAGCTTACAAACAAGACATTTGTTTCTCGCCGCTCCGGAGGCTGGACGTCCAGGGTCCAGTTTCTGGCAGATCCGTATCCCGTGCCAGCCCGCCTCCCAGCTTGGGGATGCATCCTCTGCTTGTGTCCTCACACAGCGGGAGGGGTGAGGGGGCTCCCTGGGGTCCCTTTTATTTTTATATTATTTTTTCCTGGGGACTCTTTTATGAGGACACTTATCCCTTCATGGGGGCCCCAACTCCTAACACCATCACCTTGGCGGTTCCCTTTCAACATAGAAATTTTGAGGGGACACATTCAGACCACAGCACACCCTAAAGGTACCTCAGGAAGTAAAGGCCCACGGGAATTCGCCATGCCCCTGGATAAGTCTTTTTCAAATTTGAAAAATATATGGATACTTTATAATTTAAAAAAATAACATCTTTTGATGTTAAATGTATTTTATGATGATCTTTCTTAATTAGTCATAAAAATGATATAAATATGGGCATGTTTCTAGGAGCTGTTATTCAACTACTAAGAAAAGGAAGTAAATTAGAAATTGAATTTGAAAGACTTTGCTCTCCCTCTTCCCTTGGGTTCATCTGCTGAAGGATTCTGACCTCAGCCTTGAGGCGGGACAGACAAGGAAGGCCTGTGCATGGGTTGGGGGGGCAGCTGGTTGCAGAGTTGGGGTCTGTGGCGGCATCCATGGTAAGCCGGAGGAGGGAGCACTGGGCCCCCAGGCGGCGAATGAGCTCCCGCCGTGGTGAGCAGCCAGCGTGGACAGTCAGCGCAGGCAGGTGGGTCGGTCCCCCAGGGCCCCTGTAACACTTCACCACCAACGGCTCAAACCACCGGATGTCTCCTGTGATAGCTCAGAGGCCACAGTCGGAAGGCAGCTTCTCTGGGCTGGAGTCCTGTGCCGGTAGGGCCACGGTCCCTCCCGAGGCTCCAGAGGACATCTGTTTGCCCCCTTGCCCCAGCATCCCTTGGCTCCAGGATCCTTCCTCCATCAGATCTGCAAGCAGCATCTTGGACCATCATACGGCCGTCTCTTTCTGCAGTAGAGTCTTCTGTAATGACACGGAGGATCCGCCAGGATCACCCAGCGAATCTCTCCCTATCGAGATCTGCAGTCACATCCGCAAAGTCCCTGTTGTCACGTGAGGGAACAGTCACAGGACCTGATATCTTTTGGGGGGTCATGATGCAACCCTCCCAGTGAATAGCCTGGGCGCCCCTGAGAAAGCACTCGTTGTGTCTTAGCTTTCTATCTCATTGCCCAATCATGCCACCGACAATTCCGCTAAAAATGTAGCCTGTACTTTTAAATTTGTATCTGGTTGAAGATCTTTTTTCCTAATATCCCATAAAAGAAGTGCTTTCATCATGTAGGCACACAGCCTGTATCACGTGGACCAGATTTCCAGGTGAGGTGAAGGAGGCTGCTGTGTAGTGTGAGCCTTTCGGGGGGCGGGGGGGCACCACTAAATTTCTTGGGATGCATTTCTTTAGGTTCTGATCCATCTATTCCCCGATACCCTGGGATGTGTCAGCTAACACGGAGGGTGGAAAACATGGTGGTGGCCTGGGTGGAGGGAAAGAGAGAGGAGGAGGGGAAATCGGATTCCCGTGTAGGGGACCAGTTAATGGATCGCTCAAGGCAGACAGTAAAGAATGCATTACCCTCTCTTTGGGGCTCTGCTAACCACAGTCTGGCGGGGAGTCACATTTTATTTCTGGTAGTGGATTGAACCTCCATGCCTTCTCAATAAGCACAGAATCAGGGGGTTAAAACAGCATGTGCTCCACAGCCATTTACAGTTTGCAGACACACGCTCTTACTTGCTCCCCGCAGTGGCAGTGAGGCACTTCGCACTGCAGTGTGTGGGAAAGCTGAGACTCAAGCTTGTGCTTTCCTCTCCAGATGTCGACACTCAAACATGCTGGAGAAACAAGAGCTACACAAACTCACATCCTGCCAAAAATTCCCACATCCCGAACCAGATGGGCAGTGATACACAGTCACCCTAAGAATAAAGCATGCTCTCAGCAGAACTCAATCGAGCATAATCTGATTATGAGGATTAGCATATCTAAAGAAAGAATGTGTCAATAAGAATTAAGATATGAACTGTGTCCAATCAAGTTGTCAGGTTCCTCCGGGCTCGGTTTGTGTGGCACAGCCTAACTGGTGCGGGGAAGCAGCTCAGCCTCACAAAATCTCTTGCTATGAAAACCAAACCACACAGTTAACTCCCTATGTCATGATGCCACGCTTGGGAAGAAATCGTCGGGTAGTTGGACTTCCCACAGAGCTTTTCCCAAGGACGGGGTGAGCACATTGACTCGCTACCTGGAAGACGGCTGCATTTTGCCTCGCAAAGTAGCAAAGCATCTCCATGCTTTTCCTGTGTGTCTTTGAACAAACCCATCATCTCTGACATCTGCTGCTTCCGCTATTCCACAGCACCTCACGGTCTGATGGGCACCCCCTTATTACTCTTATTATTATACTTTAGTCTTTATAACGTTTAACTTTGTGCTTGCAAAATTTCCCGCTGAATTGGTGGAACTGACTCAACCAATACTCTTCAAAGTGCACATGAGACCTCAGCCAGTTTACTCCTTTTATAGATAAGTATAAACTTCTGTGATATGATTTCTGTAGGATAAGCCGCCAGGGGAGGGATTACTGCATCCAGCACGTATGTATCCTATGCTACCCTAGTATCAGATACTCCTTGATGAAGGATTGCACCGGGTTAGAGCCAGCAATACTCGATGGGTAATTCAGTGCCCCCTTACCCTGCCCCCTTGTGCAGTAGTTATAACTTAATACTAATTTAGCAAGTACAAGCCTTTACCACAGGTTTACTTCTATTTTAATTTCTTCAATTACTATGGATTATTCCGTTTTCTGTTTCATCTTGTGTGGATTTTCTGTAGCCTTTTTAAATGGCCCAATTATTAATTTCATTCGATTTTCAAGTACTTCCATATAATCATGGCTTGAAGCAGAAATGATGCAGTTGCTGTGAGATCCATGACATGGTCGAAATGACAATGTAGTCCAGGGACTTCCCTGAATCCTTGAGGTCCCTTTCTGATCACAAATTGAAGTATTTGGAAGGTCTATAGGTAAATCTCTCACACTATTATTTAAGACTCTGCAGTGTTTTGCAAAAATGATTCTAATTCAATGTACACTGAGACAAATGACCAAAAATGTCAGTAATATGACATAAAACCATACTGATGATGTTACACACCCTTTTATTAACATTTTATTAAGGTAATTTATTTCGTGTATATTGATCAGGACTTGGAACTATAGACTTATATAGATAATCCAGTATCTTTTTATAAATTGGAAAGGAAATTCCTTTTTTTTTTTCATTTTTTTGGCTACTTTTCTCATAGCTTAAATTTAAGTCAATAACTTACCTCACTTATTTGAGTCTGATCGAGTACTTGGGAATGTCAAGGACGTGTATTTCATGCGATCTGACCGATGCCTTTCAGAGAATCACACGTGGGCTCAGCCCTTCCCGGCTACGCCCTCCTTGGGTGCCTCCTGACCTCCTCCGTAATTACCCACCCACCCCTGGACAAAGCCAGGTTTCCTGCGCCCACAGCGAAAAGTTTTTCTCAAGAACAGACAGATTACATCGACTGTCTCTCCCATCCAAAGACTTGTCCCTCTGCTACGGAAGGAAATTAAACTGACTTGGCATCGTTGGTCCCTCACAAAGCACAGCTGACTCTTCTCCACCACCTTGTTCTCTTCCAGGTGATTGCAAATTGATTCCTTGACAGTTTGTTCCAATTCCTTCCCAACTACAGAAAATTTAAGCTGACCAGTTAGTGATTATGGAGATAAAACTTCTTTTAATTTCAAAAATGAGCTGTGTCATCAGTCCTCCCTGTGACTTCAGGGACTCTCTGTGACTGCTGTAGGTTATCACGAACACCTGCTGTTACCTGAGAGCAAGCCATCAGGGCTTGTGGTCTGGCTCCCCCCTCCCCCACCTGGAAACTCTCTCTGGTCCATTTTTCTATGCTAGGCACACTTATTGCAATCCAGCACATGCCTCTCCACTTACCAGGTTTTCTTGTCATTGTTAGATTTATTGATGTTCCCATATAGAGATGAATCATTCATCTGATACAGAAAACCAGGGGTAGTTGGAGGAATTAAAAGCTCTTATAGCTGAAATTCTTTCAGGAGCTTGAATAGAGTCTTCATGTTGGAATATTGCAGACTTTTTCCAGTGCCCCACAACTTCCCAGATGACTGTTCAATTGACTACATATGTTGAGATTCAGATCACCAAATAATTATTCACAGATTGTAAGAAAAAAGACTTGCAGAGTTTTATAGAATCTATGATGAGGAATGATAATATGACTTCAGTTGTATGAGAAAGCATTCTAGAGTCAACAAATGGGTTTCAAAGTATTGAGCCAAATATTCTTGAGAAGAAGGCTCCTCTTGGAATTTAGATTAGGGACCGAGGGGAACCCATTATTTTTTGTTATATTTTCTAGTCTGTTGCCATCCAGCAGCTGCACCAGGAATAATTTGCTGAATGGCACATTTGCGTCCTGAACCAAGGGAAGCCCGCCACGAAAGCACACCACACTCGCTAAACTCCCCAGATAGGCTGGGACCTCTGACACCCTCCAAAGCCAACACTAGCACAAGCTACTAATGCGGTTCCCAAAGCAACACAACGCTGGAGACAAAGTGATCTTCAAAACCTACATCCTTGCTGGAGTGGGATCTGAAAAAGAACACGAGTTTAGCAAGGAAAAGCCTGCCTTATTCAATTCAGGGACAAAATACTTCAGTCAGCTCTGAATCCAGGGTCTAGGATGGTCACTGAGGCCTGGCAGACCTCACTGAGAGCAAGAGAGCTGTGTTTTCACACCACTGGCCTCACCCAGGTGCAGGTGCTGCTACTTCTAAGGAAGCTGAATTACAAGGCAAGGATGGGCAGAGTAAACTGGAAGAAATCTCAGAGAGGTATGATTGAATCAGCAAGTGGACACTGTGTAATGGCACTCCCTTCTTTCAGTCGATTTGGTAGGAATATATTACAAGGGTAAAACCAAAGCTCCCCTTTTGTTGACTACGAAAAAAGCCGAATGGTCCGTGTTTCTCATGCAGCATTTATTTCAGCTTTGTCCGATCTTTCCTTTGATTGCATCCTGCTTCATTTGATGGGAATGGCCATGAAGAGTCAGTCTTCGATCCTGAGAGCAGTAAAACTCCAACTGAACAACCAACCACCCAACTGACCAACTGCACACACACACAAACACACATTCCCACAAAAACAAGAAAAATGGACAATACGAGCTAATAGACATGTGGTCAGAGAAGCTTCTTTTGAATATGCACTATCTCAGACTAACAGTAAAGTTCATGACGAGTGGGTTGCTGAGGCATGCATGTACATGCGTAACTTGGAAAGAGGCTCGAGGACCGTTTTCCGTTTTAGCTGTACTCCTCTGCATTCCCACAAGCAACATGGGAGAGAACCCCTGTTCCACATCCTTGGGGCATTTGCACTCAGTATTTGTCAGGCGTGTTGTGTTTTGTTTGTCATCTGCCCAGGTATACAGTGGTATCATATTGTGGCTTTATTTGCCGGTCCCTAATGACAGACAAAGAGAAGCACCTTTTCCAGTGCTTATTTGCCACCAGATTCTCTTCTTTGCTCCAATGTCTGAATTGTTTGCCCTATTTTACTGGGTCATCCATTATGGTTGTATATTGAGAGATCTTTGTGTACTTTCTACACAAGTCCTTCCTCAGATATGCATTCTGCCAATACTCTCTCCCAATTTGTAGCTTTGTTCACGGTTAAGTTTGTTTTCATATGCTTCACTGTATCTTTGAAGAGTGAAAGTTTTTAATTTTGATGAAATCTTGTGTCATGATCAGAACACCGCCTGATTAATGGGAAATACTCAATAAATATCTATGAAGTGGATAAATAACCCACTATTTGAAAGCAACTCTTAGCATTGATTTCCCCCATTAACTTATTAATGTTTTTTCAGATATAGGTCATACTTTTTGTGTTATGTCACAGAAATTTTTGCCAAATCCAAGGTCACAAAAATTTTGTTTTCAGAGTTTTAAGGTTTTTTTTTTTTTAGTATTTTGTGATTTGTTTTAATATTGTAGAAGTTATGTGTTAAAGTTCACTTTTTTTTTGCAGATGGTTATTCAGTTGTCCCATACCATTTATTGAAAAGAACATCCTTTCTTGATTAAATTGCTTATGCATCTTTGTTGTAAATCAATTGAATAAATATACAAACACAAAAAGATAGCCATTTTTAAACTGATCTTCGTGTCTCTGTTTTTGTCAACATCACAATATCACATTCTCTTGATGACTGTGGCTTAGATAGTAAATCTTGAAATAAAGTACTAAAGATCTATACATTTGTTCCTGCTTTTCAAAATTCTTAAGACTATTCTAATTCCTTTGATTTTCTTCCACATACATTTTAGAATCAGCTTCTCAGCATCTATTCAACAATCCTACTGGAATTTTGATTGGTATTGCTTTGAACCAATTAATCAATCTAGGGAGAATTAATATCTTAACAATACTGAGTCTTCCAATCCATAAACATGACATCTATCCATGTACCCAGTCAATTCACAACATAGGGGTGATGTGCATACTTGGTAGGATTATTCTCCAAGCTTCAGGGGTTTGGATACTATTGTAAATGGTACTGTATTTTAATTTTAACTTTTTTAAATTTCTCATTGTTTGTATACTGGTTTCCATGTGTTGGCCTTGTATCCCTATACTTTCATAAAATTATTTATTGCTTCTACAGGAGTTTGTAGATTCTTTGGTAGATACTATGTAGTCAATTATGTTGTTTGAAAATAGAAACAGTTTTGTTATTTCTTCACTAGACTATTTAAATTTCGTATCTTTTTCTTGCCTTATTGCACTACTTAAAACTTCAGTCACAAAACTGAGGAAGGGTGATGAAATAGACATGCTAGACTTGCTTGTGATAAGTATCTGTTTTCATTTTTACCTAACACAAAATACATTTTAACTTGCTCTGTGTTTTTCTCTTTGACCGATGGGCTATTTAGAATTCTATTTTTAAATTTCCAAATATTTGTGGGCTTCTCAGATACCTTCTATTTTATTTCTTCATGTTTCTTGTCAGAGAAAATACTTTGTATGATTTCAGTTATTTAAAAGTTGCTATGGCTTGTTCTGTGACTCACAGTATGGCCTAATTTGGTGAATGTTCTGTGTGTCCACAAAAATAATGTGCATTCTACTGTTTGGGGGCTGAGTGTTGTATACATGTTAATTAAGTCAAAATGATAGATGTTTTTGTTCAGATATTCTTAGTCTTGCTGATTTTTCATCTGCTATTACTTTGATTCCTAAGAGAGGAGGGTTAAAGTGTTTGAAAAAAATGGTGGCTTGGTCTGTTTCTCCTTTCCATTGTGATAATTATTTCTTTCTTTTTAAAAATAATTTGGGGATAATCATTTGTTTTGTTCCTTATTAAGCAGGAATATTTGTACTGAAGGAGAATCTGGTTTATACCCCAAATTCCTTTTATAAGACCCTAGGAGTCAGCTGACTTCTGAAGCTCAGAATTTGGGTGTTTTAGAATGATGATATGGTGCTTGAAAGAGATACCATGTAAGGCTTGGGATCAAACACATTAACATCTCTGCAGGGAAATATGCAGATACTGGCACTAGGTGGGTACAGAGAGACCTTCATAAACAGCCTCATTTAGTTCAGTCCATGAGTGTTCCCAATGAATTAAGACAAAACTTTCAGTTGTCAAAGATACTGGATTTGGGAATAAGAGATAAGGGACCATGGGACTGCAGCGGCATGTATTTATAGATATTAATACTATAAATTATAATTAGATTGCTAGCTAAGTTTACTAAGAGCACAGGAAAAAAAACACAAAGGGAAGATTAATAATAAAATGATTGTATCAGAGTAGCTGATGGGAAACACTCATGAGCCAATCACACCCATGTGCTTATATCCATCATATATATACATACATATATATATATATATATTCACACTCATTAGACCTATACATATAAATTCAAACACACTCATGCCTCTTGTTTTAAAGTGAGAGCTGAGTGTCCAATAATGGGGCTATTAAGTCTGGTCAATATTAAATTCTCATCAATAATTAAATAACCAGAATTCGCTTTTAAGCTATTAGATCTCTTAGAGCAAAACTTATTTTTGTAATTGAATTACTCTTACGAAAGCAATGGAAAATCTTTTATTTCTTTTAACAGCCTGTCAGTTTATTATGGGGAAACACCCTTTTATTTAACCACATCTAACTGAAACCCACTTTCTGGAAGAAGAATCCTTTGCAGGGTATGGAAATAAGACTCAGGTGTTAGCCATGCCTGGTCCTCTGTAGATTTTTGATGCTAATGACACTCCCTTACCCCCTTCCTTACTGCCAGTGCCAAGACTGGCTGTTTCTTGGCCTGGTCTACTGACCTTGTAACTTGCTTCTAATGCAACTTCTGTTTCTTGCCACGTTTCTGTGATACTTGAAGAGTTGAAAGGAGAATAGAAGCAAACTGATCTCATGTAAATGCAATTAAGCATGTACAGATCCCCTGCTCTAATGAAAGTATATTGCCAAATCAATCTCGTGTTACATTTTAACCTAAAAAGCAATATTTCCCCAAATCTGTTTAATCTTCAATTAATCATTCAGAAAGTCTGATAGACTTAAGGTTTAATCCACTCATACTCTTATTACCTACAAAATGCCAGGTTCACATGATCTTATTGATGACATCTCATAGGTTAATGAATTTAAAAGTTCTTACAAACTAAAATTTCCACATGATCTTTGCTCATGTGGAGACTAAATACTCAGGAGTTCACAAAATGTCCTTGTTGCAACACACACACACACACACACAGATGCATATAAATGCATGCCCGTGCACACATATACACACATACCATGAGGATTGTGTCCTTCGTATTTTCTTTGAAAATGAAATATCTACATTCTTCTGAATATCCATACAGATGATTTGGAAAACAATTTAAATAGCTTTTTCAAGAATAAGAATCTCTGATGATTTAAAGCTTCTGAAATGCTAAGAAATTACTGAACACTCTCATTGCACTTAAAACATACTCATCTTTTCTCAAAACTTTGGGCTGTCAACTTCTGTTCCATATTAATCAAGTTAACATATAATTGAGGTATCAAAGACGGCTTGTAGGAAAATAGATTTAATATTATTATTTGAAAAGTAATTTATTTTGTATTATTTCTTCACAAAGTGTCCTAAGTCTCCATGAATTATTTCCTTATCATTTAGTTGTGACAACAGCATTTCTCGAAGTGTTTATTTGTATCTGTCTTTACAAGGGTGACAATATGAGGAACATCCTTCCTTCTTTGCCAAAAGGATGAAAGGAAGCTCAGCAACATAGGGGAGAAATAAGACACATATGCTGATCCATGTAAACAGGCTATTTCAGATGCTGGATCCCCATTCAGATTGTTTCTTCATGTACTCATGTATCAGCATCACACAATGCATTTTTCCTACTTGAAGGTAGCTAATCTTTCAAGTTTTCCTTTCTCCCTATCTTCTCCATGTGCTATTCGAAAATAAGTGTCCTGATAAAACTATCCCCGACAGCCTTAATTTAGTGCAGAGATGACACGCTAGTCTAGGAGGCAGATTTCTCCTCCTCTCCAGCCAAGAAATCCAAGAATGGCTCAAGGAATGCTATCCAGACCCCCAAGGGCAGAGAGACACCTGCCGGATGTATTAAAATCTATGTGCATTTAATTTCTAGGCCAGAAATCTGCCTTGAGCTTCTGAAAAGTATAGCAATCCTTTCACGGATTCTTCAAATTCATGATTTTTAAAACTAAAAATAGCAGAGCACAGAACACCCGGGTGGCTCAGTCGATTAAGCAGCTGACTCTTGGTTTCGGCTCAGGTCATGATCTCAGGGTTGTGAGATCGAGCCCCACGTCAGGCTCTGTGCTCAGCATTGAGTGTGCTGGAGATTCTCTCTCTTCCTTTCCTCTGTCCCTCCTCCCACTCATGTGCTCTCTCTTTCTAAAATAAACAAACAAAATCTTAAAAAAAGAATAAACAACCCTCTAAAAATAGCATCTCATGTGGACGCCTAGGATTATAGAGATTAAGTAACATAATACCATAGAGCAATTAGCATTGAATCTCACACAGGTAAACGGAAGCTGACACTAGTAAAAATGATAAGTAGTAGGAGTGGTCATGTAATTAATAATAATAATTCATAACAATGGAGTCATGAATGATGGTAACGGCATGTGGCAACAGCCTCCCTGTACCCTTAAAAACAGATGTTTGCCAGGTGCCGGGGCATTAGCCTGTGGACACTTCAGAGCCCCATTCACTTCCTACACCCCCGCTGCTCACCAGCTTCCAAATTTCCACTCCTCAAGCCCCGTGTTTCTCAATGCAGGATTCAGTGGGTTGCTGTGAGTCTGTGTCGTTTTTTTTTCAGAGTCCTAAAAAAGTTATTTCTGACAGTTTCTGCTTGTTTTCTGAAATTTCTGTGGAAAGATGTGTGTTTGGAGCTGCCAACGCTGCCATGTTGCTGACATCTTCCTGAATTTATTCTGAAAGCAGAGTTTATAAAGGGAAATCGTCTCCTGCACCCCAGGCCCTTCTACCCACTCCAGCTGCGTAACTTACTTCCTAGGTGACACCTCTGCGGGCTCCTAGTGGGGGTGATAGGATTCCCAGCTGGTGCCACAGGAGCCTTCCAGACTGCTTTTGTGACATTTGTCACCCTGCGTCATAATCACTGATTTAGAGTTCCGTGCGCGTCGTCCGCACGAGTGCCCCTTAGGCTCTGGTCCTGGGTCCCATTCATACCTCTCTATCTATGTCAGACCCAGAGCATCTGCTCGCAAAATATATTTTAGGAAATCAATACATGAAAATATGCAATATGTTTTTAAATCTTATAAATATTCTGATCATAGTCATTTTTGCCTTTCTAAAAAATCCTAAATAAATCAGCCAGAAATATGTTACCAGTAATGATGTAATTCAGTGTGTTGTCCATAATTAAGATAAGCCTACGAAAACCACTGTTTTCTCTAAGAAACAAATACAGCTTTTGAAAGAGTAAGAAATTGCTTTTTACACATGCAAACAAAACATACAAACAAAACACAAGAAATGCATTTTTGTATGAAAACTATAACCATGGGCGCCTGGGTGGCTCAGTTGGTTAAGCGACTGCCTTCGGCTCAGGTCATGATCCTGGAGTCCCTGGATCGAGTCCCACATCGGGCTCCCTGCTCGGCAGGGAGTCCGCTTCTCCCTCTGACCCTCCCCCCTCTCATGTGTTCTCTCTCAAATAAATAAATAAAATCTTAAAAAAAAAAAAAAGAAAGAAAACTATAACCACAATAGTAATAGGATTATAAAGTACCTAAGGACTATGCTTCCTGATTTATAGAAAATACCTATATGAAGAAAATTGTGCAAACTTAGTGGCAAGGAATAAATGGAAAAATGTTATGCCTTCTTCGATAATATGACACAAAATTTAAAAACGAAAATGCTTCTCCAAATTATACATTAATCCTGATAAAATGTAAGCATATCTTTCAATTAAAATACAATTTTTAAAAATAATTTAAGTTTGAGAAATCATTTCTAAACTGAGCTATAACTTAACTTTGAATATGGTAATATTCAAAACCATTACTAAGAATTAAAAGTTTCACCACAAAGTAAATGTGTGCCTTCAGTACTATACACGAAAAGCAATCCCTTTTAACATTTTAAAATTATTTTTTAAGTTGTGATACCTTCCCTTCTGGAAATAATATCAATACTCCCTGATGTAGCAATTGTACGTCATCTGCTATGCTATAAAAGGAATTAATTAAATTCCCTTTCCCACAAATTTTCATCATTTTATTATTGTTTTAACATTTCTATTTGATGCTTTGTATGATACTCAGAACATCTATTACTGGTTTTGTGAAATTCTGATTGTACCTATTGACTCACTACTGTCTATTACAAGAAGATTATTATCTCTGGCCTTGCTTCTATACCCCCTACAACAAAAGTTGTCTGCTGTAACTTTATTTTTACATTGTCACAACAGACACCACGTTACTGTTCTAACAGCAGTAACCGGCACGTGGTGAGCCTGAGTAAATGGCATCTATTGTTATGTCGGAGTAGGTTAGTGGGGAAGGCAGAGGTTCATTCTGATGACACAGGAGGTGGATGATTACATATGGTTAAGATTCTACGACACACGTACAAGGGATCACGGGGGGCGGGGGAGCATTGTATCTGACTCTGGACAAACAACAGGTGGTGCAGTCGCTGGGGGACATGGTGTGGGGGTTCCTCACAACAGGAAAAGGACCCAGCAATCCCACTTCTGGGTGTTTGCAGTACGGTGGTGCTGGGAGCTGGGGGCGGGGGAGATGGGGAGGTGCTGGTCGCAGGTGCAAAGTTTCAGGTAGAGGACGGATAAGCTCTGGGGACACAGTGTAGAGAGTAGAGCCTAGAGTGAGCAATCCATGCTGTGCACGGGAAATGTGCTGAGAAGGTAGGTCCTAAGTGTTCTCACCGTGCACGCATGCGCGTGCGCGCGCACACACACACACACACACACACACACACACAGGAACTATGGCTGGTGATGGAGGCATTACTTAACTTGATTGTGGTGATCATTTCCCAGTGTATACAGATACCAAAACATCACATTACACACCTTAAATATATACTTTTTAAAAAGATTTTATTTATTTATTTGAGGGAGGGAGCATAGAGAGAGAGCACAAGTGGGGCTGAGGGGCAGAGAGAAATAGAGAAGCAGACTCCCCGCTGAGCAGGGAGCCCAATGCAGGACTTGATCCCAGGACCCTGAGATCATGACCTGAGCAGAAGGGAGACGCTTAACCGACTGAGCCACCAGGTCCCTCGATTTTTTTTCTTTTTTTGGTCAAGTAGATCTCAACAAACCTGTTTTTGTTTGTTTGTTTGTTTTGTTTTGTTTTTTTAAAGAGAGAACTAAGTGTTTGTCAAGCAAAGTAGGGTGTGGAGCAGAGGAGTCAACGTGTGCAAATGTCCTGAGGTAGAAGGGGGCATGAGGTGTTTGAGTAACTGATGGAATGAAGTGTGGCTGGACCCTCCAGACAGTGAAGGGGCAGTGGGAGGTGAAGGTGACAATGAGAGCCTGGAACAAACCACCCGAGTCATGGGAAGAGTTCGATGCTTCTCTGAGGAGTGCTGAGGGGACACGGGGGAGAAGAGCCAGACCTGGCAGTAAACCAGCCCGCGGTGCACTTGCAGGAGTGGGAACGCGGACACCGCTGAGCAGGCGGCCGCAAGTGAAGGCAGCGGAGATTTATTTAAAAGGAAAATTGTTTTCACATCGTCAAGACTCAAGATTGACTCCGAGAAGTGGTGGGCTGTGGTGACTTCATTGACGCCATGAGGTGGATGCCGTTTGATAAGCTGCTGGTTGGGGACATCTGACTATATTTCCTGCATGAAATCCGTGCCACTTAGGGGAAAGTGCTCACAAATTGTTCAAAATCATGATTCATCTTGGCATTTATTTGCCTTTTCTTTTTTCATAAACCCTGATTGTTCCTTTCTTTGTTTCTGTTTCTCTGTTTCCGGAGCTCTGTCTGGCCCCTAACGATATTCCTTTTATCCTCATTCCCATTATCTTTGCATTTCTTACTTATCGTCACTACTGCTTGGGTTTTATTCCATTGTTATTTTCGAACTCATTCTTTTTAGAGAATGTTGACACCTTTTTCTTATTTAGATCAATTGCTTTTCAGGCCTGCACACTGTCTCTCATACCAAAGTCGACTTCCATTGGATTCTTGTTGTTTCTACAATTTTTTATGTCATTTTTTTATTGCTTTATTTTTTCACTTGGCAGGATTAAATGAAATTTTTTGTTATTTTTTTTTTTATTTTTCAGAAAGGAAGTGTACAAGTTCATATTCTGAGCCCTGATGTGACTGAGTATGGGTGTATCTTTTGAACTTGATAGGATTTGCTTGAGAGAAACTTCTAGAAACTATTTGCTCTCACATATTTGAGGGTCAAAATCCTCTGTAGTCCAGAATTTACTCTTACCAATGAAAATCTGATTCCTTTTCATTGATAAGGATATTTTTAAAAATTTTATCTTTCTATCCTTAGAAGTTTTAAGGGCACTTTAAACTTAGCATTCTCTAAAGTCATAATGACTGAGTCCAGGGAGATCAATTTGCTATTACCAACCACAAAAAAGTTATGGAGTAAATCTACACAGAACTTCAATGATGAAAACAGCGATCATTATCCTCATGGCTTTGGAGTTGGGTTGAGGGAAAGCTCCTGTAGGGTCTGCTTAGATACATGGCTGTGCCTCATGAGCCTTCCATCCTCCAAGGACTGGTGACCCTTGCTGGGCATGTGCCTTGATGCACCTGGAGGGGCACACGACAGCAGGTGCAATTGTACACCTTCGAGCTGGACTACGTGCCACACATACACCATGGCTTCCTTGGCCAGAGTAAGTCACATGGCTGTGCCAAAAGTTAAGGAGCAAGAGAATACATTCAACCCCTTCAGTGGGAGGAATTTCACAGTCAGACAGAAAATGCCGTGGACCCTGGTAAACGTGAAGATTTGCAGCCATCAATGACAATTACCCCACCTCCACCTGTGTACTCTGCACAATGCTCAGTTTTCAATATCCCTATCCATGGATATCTTCTTCAGCTCTGAGGAATTGTCTTGTATTTTTTTTTTGCTTTTATTTTTTTATTTTTTTTATTATGTTAATCACCATACATTGCATCATTAGTTTTTGATGTAGTGTTCCATGATTCATTGTTTGCGTATAACACCCAGTGCTCCGTGCAGAACGTGCCCTCTTTAATACCCATCACCAGGCTAACCCATCCCCCCCAGAACCCTCAGTTTGTTTCTCAGAGTCCATCGTCTTGTGTTTTTTCTGTATCTAGTGCGGGTATGATTTTTACTCTTTGTTCTCTTAATGAAGTGTATCATCGTTATTGATGTGCAGATGTTGAATCATCATTGCCTTCCAGGGACGAATCCCACTTGATCTTGGTGTGTGATCATTTTACTGTGCTGTGGGAATTTGGTTTGCTAGTATTTTGCTGAGGATTTCTGCATCTATGGTCAGCAGGACTATCGGCTCGTGGCTTTCTTTTCTTGTAGTGTCTTGCCTGGCATTGGTATCCGGGTTGTTCTGGCATCGTAGGATGAGTTTGGGATTGTTCCTCCTTTAGTTTTTGAAAGAGGTTGAGACGAATTAGTATTCATTCTTCTTTAAATGTTTGTTAGAATTCACCAGTGAAACCATCTGGTCCTGGGCATTTCTTCATGGGGAGATTTTAGATTACTGACTCAATCCCCTCCCTCATTATTGGTCTGTTCAGATTTTCTATTTCTTCACTACCCCCCTTCCATCCATGAATTGAAATATTTTAATGTCCCTCTCGACTTTCAGTTCTGTTGTTTTATCATGAAACATGCCTCAGTTTGAAAAATTCTATAAACCATGTCTTCGAATCTCCTGGAATCACACGGTGTCTTGGCTCTGTCCTGGATACAAGTCAGGCAGTGTATTGATTTTCCAGAGAACAAGTGTCTCTTTTTTGTCACTGTAGTGATGTTGTCAGTAGCACAGAAAAATAAGGGAAGAAAATGAAATGAATGGGGGGGGAGGGAGGGAGGGACTCAGGAAGGAAGGTGGAGGGAAGGGGAGGGAGAGACAGGCCTCCTGCCTGGTTTGGTCCACCACTGATGTTTATTCCAAGATGCTGGTAATACTAGGAAGTCCCAGGGAGTGCTGAGGTGAGGGAATGTGAAAAGTAGACCCCTACAGATAAAATATGACTAATAAAATTAGCTTAGAGCCAAACGGTTCTTGAGAGAAACCAAAACAGATGCATAATTAGAGATGAAAAAGTACTGCAAAGAGAGAAAATCAACTTGAAATAACATCATCTCTAATGGGTTGTGTTGATGTTTAAATATTGGATGTAAGCAATTTTAAAACACACACACACACACGTTTTGTGACCTAGAGTAGCTATGTGCCCTAAGGAACTGGGTGCACAGACGGAAAAAAACTATGTTGCAAAATAACAAACACTAAAAGCCAATTATTTCACATTTAAAATAAACACATCTTTTAAACAGATTGCCCGCCGGCCGATCGGTTTGGCGCATCTGAGGAGTCATGTGCGGTGTGCAGTTAGTTACTGAGAGCACGTGAAAATTGATGGGGTAGTTTTTAGGGTCAGGCCACCTGCCTATTCCCTTCCCAGTTTTTTATTTTGTTAAGTAATGGAAAAAGTGAGCCTTACACATTACAGAGTACAGCAACTCATATAACTAGTAATCTCAGTTTCCCCGCTACAATCATTTCTGCTCAGTGTCATTTGGTGCACTTGGAGGAAAATTCCTGAGATACGGGTGTGAATGTGCAATGGGGGCATCAAGAATTCGAGAATAGAACTGACTTCCATATGCTGCTATTCAAGAACCTCCTAACATGACATACTTTACTCACCCAAATGATTTCCTCCTTGGTGCTATGATTATTGCAAGCTCACTGTGCATATGCACGCTGCGTCTCTGGAATGACTAATACCCAGTTTTCAGGGCCGCACCGGCAAAGCCTCTGGAACATCCCAGTCCCAATGATGTTCCCGCCCGCACTACAAAGATAAAGAGGCTGAGAAAGGCGACCCACCTTCCCTAAGTAGAGGGTCTCTTTAGGCAGTTGGAAGACATGCACATGAAAGTAAGGTGAATAGTAATGAATGTAGGATGAAAATATATAAGAGCTTTGGGATTTAGGATATAGCCACTGTGTGCACATCTTCTAAATACATTTTAAAACTTTAACCCAAATAATGCAGCTAGTTTTGTCACTATATTTTACAGAGTAAAAGTACATCCTGGCGGCACCTGGGTGGCTCAGTAGGCTAAGCATCCAACCCTTGATTTCAGCTCAGGTCATGATCTCAGGGTCCTGGGATCAAGCCCTGTGTCAGCCTCCACACTCAACACAGAGTCTGCTTGGGATTCTCTCCTCCTCTCCCTCTGCACCTTCCCTGCTTACTTTCTCTCTCTCTCTCTCAAATAAATAAATACGTCTTTTAAAAAATGCATACTGGAAGATTTTTAATCTATTTTAACCAAAAGGTGTATTAGTTGTTAAAATCCAGACATACGTCCTTACAAATGATCTCACACTCTGGAGTGGTACTCACAATACTGTTATAACCCAGGTGGACTTAGCAGCTAAGCTAAGAAGAATCAATACAGAAAAATGTCATTCACCATCTCTTATTTCCATGAAGTAGCACACAGATCGAAGATACAATTGACACATGAGTAAAGCTCTCACATTTTTTTAAACTTCTTTTTAATTTTTAATTCAAACCGTTCCCTTTCCCTCATAAATCCCAAGGGGGTGGGGAGTGAATGATGAGGTCACCAGACACCGTGATTAGCTTGGAATCCAAGTCCACAGTGCTTGCTCTGAATTGTATCCTCTTTCCCTGTGCAGAGTTTCAGAAACTGCATACACTGCTGCTTAATTAAATTTAGACAATTTTAGTAGCTAATTTCTTTAGCTTACAGTACAGAGAAAATAACCATATATTTACTTTATTGGTGACAACATGAAAATTGTGAGTGGAACCTCTTTACAAATTCAAATGTGCACTGTGGAAAGTTAAATTGATTTAGCATCTGGGACAGCAAGACTCTGGGGGTTAGGGGAAGGTAGCAGTGCATTTCCCTACCGGGAAGAAGAGAAGATCCATGAGCATATACTCAGAGGAAGGAAGGAAGGAAGGAAGGAAGGAAGGAAGGAAGGAAGGAAGGAAGGAAGGAAGAAAGGGAGGGAAGGGAAGGGAAGGGAAGGGAAGGGAAGGGAAGGGAAGGGAAGGGAAGGGAAGGGAAGGAAAGGAAAGGAACTCACACTAATAATCAAACATTTATATTTCTCAATATTGTCCATATGTTCATATAATTATGTAAAATCTTGTAACAATATAAACACCCCTCCGTATATGGTTTTTGTTCTCTGCTTTGTGAAGAGAGATTCCTGTTTGACCCACTTTTCTGCATCTGCTTTTTCTTCTTCACGCTGTCCTGCAGGAGGAATTCTAGGAAATTTTCATAGTTCTAACCCATTCCTTTCAGTGGCTGCAAACTATTACATCCTGTGAAAGCTACCGAATGTATCCAACCCCACTGCTACGAATGGGTATTTCCCATTAGTGGGTAACGAGTATGGGTGGTGGGGAATTAAGCGTAGGGAATTTAAGAACAAAGTACACTTGACTAAAAGCTGGACCATTTCTACTACAATGAAGTCTGCAACTCTCAACAGCGCTAGGGACAAGGAATGCCCCTTGCTGAGGGTGACTGCAGCCTCCACTAACAGGCCATGGTTGGTCCTCGTGCGTCACCGGATTCGGAGCTGAATAATGCATCCTAGTCACTCATCCTCACATGCAAGTTGTACTGGCATGTTTTCAGGAGAGGGGGACAGCCAGGGCAAAGGCATATGTATTTTCTACAGATTCTGCTAGAATTTCCACATGTACTAAATCAAATTTCTACCTTCATTGCCTGGAAGTGCGCATTTCAGTTACCTCAACCAACAGCGGGAACTGTTGAGCCTTGTAACTTGGGCCCAATGGGCAAAAAAGTAGTATTAAAATTTTAAGAGAATTTAACTCTCTGCTAATGAACTTGAATATGTTCTCATACATTTGATGGCCATTTGAACTTGCTTCATGATTTTTTTGTAGTTTTTAACAACTTCATTGAGGTGTACCTGATAAACAAAATAGCACATATTTAATGTTTGATGCGTTTGTACATATGCACACACCCATGAAACCATCAGCACAATCAAGGTAATAAACATACACGTAACCTCCAAAAGTGTCTCCTGTCTTTTTGGGGTGTATGTGTGGTAAGACCACAACACAAATTCTACCATTTTAAGCTTTAGGTACGCAAGACAGTACTGATAACTACAGGCTTGACTTCAATTCATAAGGATTGCTCCCAAATCTATCACATTTCTGCTAACTTTGTTGATGATCCACTTTGCTAATCCAAGAGGTTACAATTTTTCTACAAATATGTCTCCCTTTTCTGGTATTTCTTCTGTGTGGCCAGTCTTGGTGTAAAAAGTTCTGCACCCTGAAATTGTTGGCCTCGTCCCATATGTGTTCTCATAAGAACATTCTTGAACTACTGTTCATACTTTTAATCCAACAGGAATGTCTATTAATGTATGTCACAAAATAAGAGATTGGTTTGCTTTTTTTCCTGATGGATAATCAGTAGCAACAGCACCTTATAATAAATTATCAATCTCCTATAAATAAATGTTTTGAGGCATAACTTACCTACAATAAAATGCTCCTGTTTTGACAGAATGATGAGTTTTGACAAATGTATATAGTCAAGATACCATGGCCACAATCAAGATACAGACCATTTGCCTCACACCAAAACATTCCATTGTTTGTGACTTTGTGAGGCCAATCATCCCTACCCAAGGCCTCTGGCAATTTACTGATGAGATTTCTGCCACTGTAGATTAGTACTGTTTGTTCTAGAACTCCATGTAATTATGTTATTGGATGTATCAGTAATTCATTCTTTTTTATTGCTAAATGGTTTTCTATGACCTGGCTATATGTCATTTATTTATTTTTTATTAACATATAACGTATTATTTGTTTCAGGGGTGCAGGTCTATGATTCATCAGTCTTACACAATTCACAGCACTCACCATAGCACATACCCTCCCAAATATCCATCACCCAGCCACCCCATCCCTCCCACCCCCCACCACTCCAGCAACCCTCAGTCTGTTTCCTGAGATTAAGAGTCTCTTATGGTTTGTCTCCCTCTCTGGTTTTGTCTTGTTTCATTTTTCCCTCCCTTCTCCTATGATCCTCTGTCTTGTTTCTCAAATTCCTCATATCAGTGAGATCATATGTCATTTATTTTTAACCCATGCTACACTGTTGGATATCTGAGTTGTTTACATTTTTGGTTATTATGATTAAGCTTCTATGACCATTAATAAAGAAAGTGTCTAGGTGACTGATATTTTCATTTTTCTCGGGGAAATGTCTAGAAGTCCAATTGCTGGTTTATAAGTCAATTATGTATTGAACATTGTAAGAATATGTTCCACAGTGTCTGTGTTCCAAGGTGCCTGATCCTTTTTACATTCCCACCAGCAGTGTGTGACAAGCCCCAGAGCGTGCCGTGGTACCTCCCTGGCATTTCAATTTGTGCTTCTATTCTGGTTGAAGACATTGAGTATCTTTTCCTGCTTATTGGGCTTTTGTGTACATCATTTTTGTGAATCATCCATGTGTTGTGTGTGTGTTCTGAAATAAGTCCTTTATCAGATACATGTTTGCAAACTTTATCTCCCTATATGTGGTCTTTTCCATTTACTTGTTATCCTTCCAAGAACAGGAGTTTTCATTTTGATGAAGCCCAATTTATAACATTTTAAAAATGAATTATGCATCAGTATAATACAATCCAGAGGCTGAGGTCCACTTTATTTTCCGTATTGCTATCCAATTGTTTCTACACCATTTGTCAAAACATTATTTTTCCCCATTGGGTTACCTTTATATCATTTGACTATGTCTGTTTAGGTTTATTTCTGGACTTTCTTCTGCTCGATTCATCTAAAGGTCTATCTTTATGCCATTTACAGTCTTGATTAATAGAATTTGATAGTGACAAAACTAGGCATTGTGATTCTTTCAATTGTGTTCATACCTTTCAAAATTGTACTTGTTATTCTAGGTTTTTTGCAGGTTCATATGGATTTTATAATAGTCTTCTCATCTATGATAAACTGTTCTGAGATTTTTTGATATTACATTGGATTTATAGATCAATTTAGGGAGAACTGTTATCTCAACAGTATCGAGGCCACTAATCCATGAACATGGTCTGTCTTTCCAATGTTTAAATGAAAGAAATTTCTCTCAGCAAGATTTTATAGTTATCAGAATATAGGTCTTGCACATCTTCTTGAACTCATTGTGAAGTATTTGATGTGTACAGATGCTACTGCAAGCAGATATCATAATGTATTTTCCACATGGTTTTGATAGTATTTAAAAACAATTGGTTTGTGTATGTTGGGTATCCTGTCACATGATGAATTCGTTTGTTATTTGGGTAACTTTCTGTTAATTATTTTTAATTTTCTGTGTCCAATGATCATATAACTTGTAAATAAAGAAAACTTTACTTTCCGTTTTCAATCTGTATGATTTTTCTTTATCTCTGTGTGTTATAGGCTAGCCCATCCAGAACAATATCGAGCAGGAGTAACAAGAGTGGACATGATTGCCTAGGTCCCTATCTAAATGGGAAAGCACAGAGTCTTTCACTCTATATGATTAACTGTAGGTTTTTCATATATGACTTTTATCATATTGAGGAGATTCTCTACCTTTCCTTATTTGCTAAGAGTTTTTAAGAAGAATGGGTATTGAATCTTGTAAAATAGTTTTATCTGTTGAGATGACTAAAAAATTATTTTAATACAGTGAACTAATTATATTGATTGTTGGATGGGCAACAATTGTTGATTGATTTTAAAATGTCAAAGAAATTTACATTTCTAGCATATATCCCACTTGGATATAATATACCTTTCTTTTTCTGTATGGCTGGATTCTGTTAATGAGTTTTGTGATGGGTAATGCTGTTTAGATTCATTAAGGGATGTTTATATTTCCCTATGTGTGATGACTTGGTCTTGTTGGAGTCAGAGTTCATAAAATGAATTAGAAAGTATCCCTTCCTCTCCTTTTTCTGAAAGAATTTTCATAGGATTGGTATCATTTATCTTTGTATGTGTGATATAATTCAGCAAGGAAGTTAATGAGGTTGAAATTTTACTTGTGGGAAAACTTAAAATTATGAATTCTGTTTTTGTAATTGACATGGGGCTGATCAAGTTTTCTATTTTTAATTATTGTCAGTTTTATTAATTTATATCACTCAGGATATTTGCTGCATCTAAATTGTCTAATTTATAGAAATAAAGATGTCTTATATATTCCCTCATTTTTTTCTAAGTCTTTTATGTCTTTAGTGAGGATCCCGCTTCCACTTGTGATATTGGCAATTTGTATTTTCTTAATTTTCTTTTTTCTTTTTTTTCTTTTTTCAATGTAACCAAAAGTTTGTCAGTTTTATAAAGTTTATTCAATACCTGATGTTAGGCTTCCCTGACTTTATTTTTCCTGTTTTTTTATTTCAATGTCTTCAAATTTTATTATTATTTTATCTCTTCCATTTACTTTGGGCTTAATTTGATCTTCATTTGGTAATGTCTTTAGGTGGTAGGTAATCTGATTGAGTTTAGATCTTTCTTCTTTTTGAAAATAAATACTTGAATCAGAGTTTTTCAAAGTGTGGTCTGGGGTTTCCTAACAATCTCTGAGGCATTCCAAGAGGCGAAAACCATTGTCATCAGAATTATAAGGTACCAGCTGCCCCATCGTAGAATCATTGATACCTGTACCTCGGTGTGAAAGCTATGGTGGGTTAACTGCTGGCGCCTTAGCAAATCGGGTAGCAACTCCAAACTGTACTGATTATCATAGTATTACTCAGCGCGATGCACCCACAGTTTAAAAAATGACAATATCATTTAAGGATGTTCTTGTAAAAGCTGTGAAATTGTTTATTTGATTAAATGCCAACCCTAATACACATCTTTCCAAATATTCTGTGGGATGAAATGGGATGTATGTATAAAAACTCTGGTTACATGCCAAAGCATGACGCTTTTCTTGTGCACTGTGCACTTTGTTTGAATTTGGAGCCAGACTGGCAGATATTTTTCACCAAACTCCATTTGAATTCAACCCCCACAGACAACTTTAGTTATCCAGACTTGGGTATTTGGCAGATATTTTCTCAAAAATGAACAAAGTGAATCTGTCATTTCAAAAAAAAAAATTAAGTTCTTAGTGTCCAATGATGAAATTTAAAAATTTAAGCGCTTGGCAGTTTCTCAATACTTAAAGGCTTTCCAATGAGAACAGAAATGGTATTAGCAACCATAATTTCCAAATGTCAACATTTGGGAGACATCAGTGATTCTGTGAACTGATGTTACGTGACCCGTGAGTGAAGTTACAAAATCAGACACTGGGAGAAGTCTCATTTCTCAAGGTCCTGTTTGTCTCGCCACCTCCTCCCACCTCGTGGCAGCAATGCCCTTGTTCTGTGCCCTTCACCATGACCCTGAAAATGCCCTGTGCTCAGTCTGTGATGAGCTATCAACCCCTGTGGTGCATCAGAGGGGGGCTTCCGGGTGGCCTATGTTGTCTGCACTCTCCTAGAATCCCAGAGAAACGTATTTGCTTTGAATTATTTAAGTGACAAAATAATAACCCTCCCTACACTTCTGCTTCCTGGAAAAAAAAAAATTAAGATTTTGGCAGATCAAGAGTAAAGATTTACTATCTGTTCAATAAAATCTTCTAATATAGGGTGTGTTGTGTCCAATATTTTTTCTTAAGTAAATGAGCAGATTAATTAGTTTTGTGATCAACGAAACGATAAATGCCAAGTAAGAGCCTTGCAGAAATAAATATATTTATTATTCTGAAGGGGGTAGCCAGTTTTTGCTTATCATTTTACTTTAAAATTACGTATTCATAATTATAATCATGCACTCTCAATATGTCACCATTTCTTTTGTAAATCCCCATGTCATTAAAAACCCCTCTAGGTCAGACTTCCTAACAGGAGTGTGTATGTGTATCTTACTAATATGACAGAAAGTTACTTTTTAGGAATACAGAAAGTGAGAATTTGACAGTTATATGTGATTGTTCCTCTTCTTGTGCATATCAATTTCTTTTTTTTTTTTTTAAAGATTTTATTTATTTATTTGACAGAGAGAGTTAGCGAGAGCAAGAACACAAACAGGGGGAGAGGGAGAAGCAGGGTTCCCGCTGAGCAGAGAGCCTGATGAGGGACTCGATCCCAGGACCCTGAGATCATGACCTGAGCCGAAGGCAGACGCTTAATGACTGAGCCACCCAGGCGCCCCTCAATTTCTTTCTTATACAAAAGTACAAGAGAGAAAACATTTAAAACTTAATAAACACAGCCTACACTGATGTCTTGG
Source organism: Neomonachus schauinslandi (assembly GCF_002201575.2). Taxonomy (NCBI): domain Eukaryota; kingdom Metazoa; phylum Chordata; class Mammalia; order Carnivora; family Phocidae; genus Neomonachus; species Neomonachus schauinslandi. Next base: position 135,203,659 of record NC_058407.1, read on the forward strand.
CAATCTTCTCGTAAAGAAATTTGAGAATTAAGAACTAAAGACCAAAATTAAATTTTAAAATATAGCTTGCCGTTGTGTACAAGTAATTTATCCACATCTACCCACTTAATGTGCATAAAATAGCTTTGTATTGTACATTTTTCGCACCAGAAGATGATTCATGCAGTTGCTCTGAGTGCTAGGAAAGGCACCTCAATCCCTCTAAATAGCCTCTGCCGTAATTGTTCCTACGTAAGTATTCTCTTCTCTCTTTCCCATGGAGACATTTGTCACTTTACATCAATTTATCCCACATCTCCTAAAAATGACACTTGAGAAAGAGGAAAAACAAACCGGAGCGGAGCAGGGTGGTGTTATGGAAAGGAGGTTTGGGAGGTGTACCTCAATCAGGAACGACCAAGTGTTTCAAGTGAACTTTGGAAAATTGCCAGGGCAGGCTCCTGGGACCTGGGAGGGCTTCTATGATAGAAGCTCTTGTTTCTTTTTCTGGTTTTCAAGAGAGTGTAAAACAAACATCTGGAGGCAATTAACAGAGAATACTTGTTCCGTCTGATTTTTTCTTGTTCTTAAATTCACAGAGAACGGAAGTGCTATCACTTGGATCTGCCCTGGGCTGACGACGGAGTGCTGGCCGTCTGCTACATAGGGTCCTGTCCGTGCAGGATGCACAGAGGTACCAATGCTTGAGTCCCAGGGACTCCACTGATTCCATTTGTTATGTCCCTTAGGGAAAAGCCAAACATGGCCGGTTTTTCTCCTGGGTTCACGGTGAGACAGCACTTCAGCACTCCGATAGAGCCAGATATAGTCATGTGACTTAGCTTACCCTGAAAAATATGAGCAGAGTTGGAAAATGTAAGAGCAGGTGCATGATTTTCCACATTCTCTCTTTCCTGTCTGAGGGTGACCAGCACTGCTCCAGACAGCGCCTGTGATGGATTTGCAGAGTAAGTGAGAAATAAGTGGTGCGCTCTGAGAATGTGAGGTTTTAGGGCATTCGCTGCGGTACATCTAAGCCTATCCTGGTGAACACAGAATCTTCATCAGGAAGCAGGGGCGCAGACTCATGGCAAACTCATGCAAGGATCTCTTCTTACCCCATTAGTCTCAACACCTGAAGAACTAGATTCGTTTGACTATCATCCCAGCTTGCTTACTTCTGGTGATACTACTGTTCCCGGTCTTCACACTCTTGGGAGAAAGTTATAACCTCGTGTGGCCAATCAGCTTCCCCATGACCCTCAATTTTCCTGGAGCTAGGCGGACTCCCTATGACGAGTTTCAGCCAATGAACTCAGATGGAGCAACATGTGGTTTTCCTGACCCTCCAGCTTTTTCTTCTCACTTTATGGTCCCCTAGATGCAGAAAGGAAGTGAACATCTGTCAGCCTGGGTCCTTGAAAGACCATGTGGCATGGAGCAAAGGACCATGGGCCACTGGCATGTCTGCGAGTGAGGTACGTGCCTTAGTTCTGTCAACCCTTGGCGATCCGGTGTTGATTTATTACTGCAACTTAATCTAGTCATACCCAACACATTGTCTCAGGGTGTGCAAGATTGAGTCTCTGTATCTCTGTGTGCGTGTGCACGGTGCGGTGTACGTGCTGGAGTTGGGGGTGGGACAAACATCTCAAAGTTGGAGATGCAAATGGAGGACAAGATTTGCTCCACAGACTCAAGCTGCCTACACTCGCTAAGCAGACTGAGATTACTGTATGCAAACAGCAGGTCAAACAGGATGGTTTCACAGGCATTGGGCTACTTACCACTATGGCGCGATCTGTTTAAAAATTAAGATGTTTCACAAAATCCATGTTTAAGTTGCCCTTTTGTAGGAATGAACATAGTCTTCACCCTAGCAAATGTTTGATTATTTATAACCAATAGTCAGTTTTGGAAACCAGAGTTTTTTTAAAACGTAGTTTTATTTTCTTGAATTTTTTCGCTACTATAACTAGGAAAAAATATTGTAGATGAAGGCAGGTGAGCTTAGTTTCAGGTCTCATTCCTCAGGACTTTATAAGTTAAGGGAACCACATAGACTGATAGTCAACAATTCACGGAAGGGTATATAAATACCACCTACTGCTCAAGGAATCCAGAAGAACTCTGGGGAACTTGTTGGGCCAGTGGTAGGGAAGGGTTTGCAGGAAAAGAGGATGTGGGAGAGCGCCATCTCATGGTGGTATGATATGCATTTCTACGAGCAGCACAATGAAAGGGGGAATCTCAGAGTTAAAGCACAAATAGTGAAAAGGAAACCCGAGAGAGCATTCATACAACCTACAAGGAATGCTACAGCTAAGTCTGAATGTAGGATACCCTAAATGTAGGCTTGAGCCGCCATGCCATACACTTTAGTTGTGAATGCGGTAGGGCCGGAGCGAATCCCTTCAGTCACCACGGTGCACGGCAGCAGGGGGACTGGTGGAGAAACCTGAGAGCCACTCCTCGGGAGGGAACTGTTGATGAGGACTTAGCATGTTTCATGATCTTCTGCAGACTTTTTAGTTGAAAGAAACCCTTTTTTTCCTTTCTTTCTATTTGCTTTGAGGCCCCCTTGACATACTTCATTTGCAAATGTTTCACTTACATCTGTACTAACACTTACAATTTACAAATGATTGTTTCGATTCAAAAATAGTAAAAGTTGGATAATAGTGCTAACATATTGTGCTAATTCCCTGCCCATGGCATGGTAGCATGCAATTTAGTCTGGTCTCACAAATCAGTATTTACCCTCTGTTGTATTTGCAGATATACATTTAGTAGTAAATGCTAATTGGAAATGTCAGGATTTTTCAATCTAATTAGTATAATTGCTTAGACAAGAGAAGCAGAAGTCTTTATTTTTAATTTTTATTTTTTTTAAGATTTTATTTATTTGACAGAGAGATAGACAGAAGAGCACAAGCAGAGGGAACGGCAGAGGGAGAGGGAAAAGCAGGCTTCCCGCTGAGCAGGGAGCCCGATGCGGGACTCGATCCCAGAACCCTGGGATCGTGACCTGAGCCGAAGGCAGACGCTTAACCATCTGAGCCACCCAGGCGCCCCATAAAAGTCTTTATTTTTTAATGTAAATCCATTTTCCGTGATTGCCAAAAAGGCAAGTGTTGTTTCTGTTTCCTAGGTTACCGGGGAGAGTTGTGGTTGTCAAGCCTCTGAATCTCTTGACATATGAAAGCATTTGCAGAGATGAAACTCTGAGAAAGATGCCAGGCACTTGTCAAAGACCTTTTTTTTTCTCTTGTCTTATATGCTCCAAAAAAATTTGTAAACTTGGACTTCAGATTTTTCCGCTCTAATTGTGAATCCAGTCATGTGTGAGTCAATCCCCACTTATATTATGTTGAAACTCTGATAGATTTTAAATTTGACTATCAGAAAGACACAGCCCGGTGTCCGCCAACCTCCACGTAACACCCAGTGGTAGAAAAGATGGACATCACATGTGTGTTTTATTTTGGGGGGTGCCAAAAAACCAAGTTGGCGTGTCCAAGTCAAGCTATCTTTTGAGAACTTCATTCCAAATTTCCAGTAATGGGACTGAAGTTCGCTAGGAAAATTTTTTTCTGCAAATAACATAGTTTTAAAAACAAAGCTACAGAACAAGGCTCAGATGCATTTTTTCTTACCAACCACCATGGCTTGGAAATTGCAGGTGGCTAAAAAGCACACAGTAAATACTAGCCACCCCTGATATTTCATCAATTCGATCACGGAAGCCATTAACTAAAAGCCAAATAGGACAGCGCATATTTGATGTGTTTCTGGCTCCAGTGGCTTTGGTTGGCGCTGGTGCTTGCTCCGCCCTCGTGAGAGGCTCCCAGGTCCCACCACTAGCTTGTGACCTAGAGTGGAACACACCCCCTCATCACAGGGTCAGGCAGACGCTGGGACCTGTTGTTAGTCTATGTGACATTCTCCATTCCTGAGCAGGAGCTCAAAATATGACTGATCATTGGGTTTCTCTTGACTTTTTGGTCTTGCCCTTTGCCATGAGAATAGCGTGTTCCAGGTGAAGGATGCTTCCACTCGGAGTTCTAGAATGAGGAGGCTAGGGACAGAGTAGTAGCCTGGACAGAGCTATAGAACCGCCTGTGATCCCAGTGAGCCTTGCAAGCCCCGTGTGGCAAGCCTCTGAGGTTGGGGGGTGGTTTTGAGCTTGGCAAAATTGACTGTTCCTGCCCAGAAGCCTGCAAGGACCCCTCCTGCCTTCGCTGCTGTCTGACCTACAAGAGCTTACGCCCCACTTACCCTCATGGTGTATTTTGCTTTTTAATGCTTTATAATCTTCCACTTTGAATCCTTCCCATCATCAAATCTTAGCTCTGATCTCCCTTTCTGAGCCAAGTTCCCTGCCTGTTGACAGGTAAGAAGGGAAAGAAGTTGATTAGGATTCAGGGACCTGGGTCAGTGTCCAGGTCTGCCCTGGGACCCTTCACTAGCTGTCAAGCTGTGACAAGGTGCAGCCGGATCCTCAGTTTGCTTTCCACATGTGAGTCTTTCCAACTCTTATTTCCTGAACCTCACATTTAGCAGCAGTAATCTGAGAAATGCAAACTTCAATGAGACAATTGCATTTTCCCCGTCATTCTCACTGTATCAGGCTACCCCTGCAGGAGATATGTAAACTCCTTAACCCTCAGAGTGTCTCTAATTTAGATTTTGTCCCCTTGCAGGTATGGTGCACCCACGGGATGTGCTGTATCGCTTGGGCTGACTGATGACAGGTGTGAGCTGGGGAAGCTCAAGCACTCCAGGAAGGTCTGAGCCCAGGCAGGCTTCTCTGACTCATTTTCCACCACTCCTTACTACGTAGCTGACAAGACAGCCATGAGGAACCTGTTCTCAAAAGCTGGAAGTAAAGAGGCCCGGGCAGGGAAACGCTGCCCCAGGACCAGCCGCACCTCCCAGCTGGACAAACCCACCGAACGTTTGATAGTGGAGGTAGTAAAGTGAAGAAGAATAAATCAGGGTTGGGAAGTGAGGTTCACAACTTTGCTAGAAACCCATCACAAATTTGTAATTACAGTGTCATCAGCAAGGTCTGGCCATGGTTTCATTAAACCTGTGTTCCCCAGGGCACCTGGGTGGCTCAGTCGGTGAAGTGTCTGACTGTTGGTTCCAGCTCAGGTCATGATCTTAGGGTCGTGGGATCGAGCCCCGCTTCGGGCTCAGTGCTCAGCAGGGAATCAGCTGGAGATTCTCTCTCCCTCTGCCCCTCCCCTGCTTGCATGCATCCTCTTATTCTCTCTCTAAAATAAATCAGTAAATCTTAATAAATAAATAAACCTGTGCTCCCTAACCACAGTTCAACGACTCGTCAATATGCTAAGATTAGCGGTCATTAAATAGCTTGGCTTGTCCTTGGGTAAACTTCGCTCCTCCAAACTTGGGCTCTCCCTGTGTGTATTGATTTGCAGAGGGTTATAAGCCATCTGTGGTCAGGCACATACTTGTTGCTGTTCTCCACTGAAAGTTCATCATTTAAGGACTGATCCCAAATGGTAGATTTGGGTGACTACTTTTATTTCTACTGTTTTCAAGGGTACTTGGAAGCTTTTCATACAGTATAATGTTTTGCCATAGGCAATAAGGAGCAACTCCATGAAATAACATCTTTTATCTGAGGAGCCAAGAGTCTAAAGTCTCAAGGGCTAGACAATAGTGAGATGGGGGGCTCGTCTGTGCTCCAGCACAAAATGCAGCTGCAAAGAGAAGAGCAGCTCCACAGCACCCCACCAGCAGCCATGCTCTGGGAGGGCAAGGGAGGGAAAAGGATGGAACGGGAAGGAAGTCACGCGCTACGTTGGGCCACTTGAAATGTCACTAGTAACTAGATGCTATCAAACGCACTGGGAAGACAAACAAAAACGATGCCTCCACAAGGCTAGGGAAGAGCCTGGAGGGGTCACCTGCCGGCCTCGGTGGCTGACAGGGGCACAGAGTCTATGTCATGTGGAGGATGAGGCCGAGAGCTGTGGGAAACCCACACCAACAGTCGTCTGTCCTTCTGTTAGAAGGGGACCCCTGGATTCATGGACCGTGAAGGAATGTCGGAGAGCGCTATGACTTCACACTCTCGGGAACCATTTTACTTAGATTCCTTTCGAATTCTTCCAACTCGCCGTCAGAGGCAAAAGATTAAAGCTGAAAGGCGTCTGGATGCAGTGAGATTTGACAGTGTGTCCCCGGGAGTGAGGGAGGCGGGCCCGCGGGTGAGGCCCCGCGCGCCAGGAGCCAGCCCACAGAGCCGCCTCAGCAGACTCCCGAAGACCTTGACCTGCGGCTGGACCGGCGCCTGAGGAGTCTTGATCTGGGAGTAGGGACACCACGGGCTGTCTCAGAATGTCAGAAACTTTTATAATGTCACTTCCTGACAAGAAACTGCAGTAAAGGGACGCTCTTCACGAAGAACAGATCAATCAGGTTCTGCCGGTTCCTGAAATGCCTGAGCTGTTGGAAGTTAACTGTGAGTCCGAAGCAAACCGCAGCTCGAGTTGGCAGGGCCGCGTGAGTGTGTGGGCGCCTCGAGAACAAAGGTTGTAAACAAATCATATGTTCAAGGGTCACTTTCAGGAAGCATGTAGAAAGCCTCCAAAGGTGTTTTTGGTGCTGGAAAAGAGTTTGATTCCCTGCCCAGAAACCTACACACGAGACCCATTCATGAAGCAGCAGTTCTCCTGAAGGGCACGGAGTGAAATGGCAGCCTCATGTAACTGTCACCACGTGTCACTCGGGCTCACGGACACTTTCAGGCCCAGTCGGCGAATGTGCTTGGGAGGAGCGATCTGTGATTGAGGACCATGTGTTGGTACACAAATTAGTATTTATTTTCCTTCTAAAGAAGGAGGGAAACATTTTTGACAGAAAAAAAAAAAATTGGAACAATGTGTTGAAAAGAGAGATGTCCCTCTTTTCTTCAATACATAGATTTCTTTTTCTGTCTTTTCGAGATCATGTGAATGAATTTGTAAGATGGACTCACGTGAATTGTTTTGCACGAATTATACTTGTATTTAAAATACAATCACCTTTAAAAATGCGGGGAAGGGGTGGTGCCTGGGTGGCTCAGTCAGTTAAGCATCTGCCTTTGGATCAAGTCCTGATCCCAGCGTCCTGGGATCTAGTCCCGTGTCGGGCTCCTGCTCAGCGGGAACCCTGCTTCTCCCTCTCCCTCTGCCTCCCCCCCCCCATTCGTGCTCTCTCTCTCTGTCAAATAAATAAAATTTTTTTAAAAATTAAGAGATAATAAGAATAAAAAGGGGGAAAAGTCACCATGCAAATTATAGGACGCTCGGCTCTGGGCAGAAGTGCGGCACATCCAAGCGTGAGAATATAATCTGTCTTCCCTGCCTCTCCGCAGACAGCAGAACAGCCTCGGACTGCTGAGACCCCTTCTAAAGAGCACTTCCCTAACCTTCCTCAGTAAAGAGTGTTTTGGTAGGTCTGCGTTTCCGGCTGAGTGGTTCTGCTGTTGTGGGTCCCCTTCAGCATTTGTTATCAAGTTCTACTGTCTTGCTCGTCAGAACCAGGATATTTTATGAGACTTGTATTTGTCACTTCATGTTTTAGAAAGGGTAGCAGACGAATAAATCTTTTTCTAAAAGGAAAAGAATATTCAATTTTTTTTTTCTTTTTGGTCTCACCACTGATAAGAGAAACTACTTCCATGCTTTTTTTTTTTTTTTAAAGGAGTTAAAAGTCGATTTCTCCTGCCGTTTACCTAAAATACCATATAGGGTTACGTGATAACAGTCTCCAAATGCAGCGCATATGTAAATAATACGAGAAAGCGGGGGTTTGAGGTGTACCTGCTTGGAGTTTCCTCAGAATGTCTGGCCCTTGTGCTCGGCATCCAGCTGAACGCCCGCTGCTTGATTCCATTTGAGCCACATCCGCATCACGGCCTCTCCTAGGTCCTCACGCTGCTGAGAAATAAAATTGCATCTCACGTTCACAGCGTCCATCACTCCATCAAGTAAAGCAAATACCGTGGCCTTTATAAGAACTTAATGCACAGACTTTTATGGACCTGGGTCACATCGAGTTTCCTACAACCTCTCACCAGTGACCTGGTCTCCGGCGATTAGGCTGTGACATGTATTTAATCTTGCTCCTGGTGCTGGTGACATAGGTATTTCAGCTTCCTCAAGGAGAGCACGAGCATTTAGAACAACAAGGGAAACCATTCACATTATTTAGAAAAAAGCTACTTCAGGGCTAGTTGCAGAGTTACACGACTGTTAAAAAGTAATAAACATTCGAGACATCATACGAAGGCACGGTAATGGAGACAGTGAGGTATCAGTGGTGAAAGAACAGACGTTATACTATACATTGACTCATCTTTTTTTTTTAAGATTTTTTAATTTATTTATTTCAGAGAGGGAGAGAGAGAGAGAGAGAGTCAGCAAGCATGACTGGGGGGAGGAGGAGAGGGAGAAGCAGACTCCCTGCTGAGCAGGGAGCTGGACGCGGGGCTCGATCTGAGGACCCTGGGATCATGACCTGAGCCGAAGGCAGACGCTAACCGACTGAGCCACCCAGGTGTCCCACATTGACTCATCTTGGATGAGAAGGTCGTCTTTTTAACCAATGGTGTTGGAACAACTGGACACCCACATGCAAAAAAATGAGTCTAGACCAGAGACTGTCCAGCCGTCACGAAAATGAACTCAAAATGGATCACAGACCCAAGTGGAAAATGCAAAATTATAAAGCTCCTAGAATATAGGAGGAAATCTAGGTGATGTCAGGTAGGACAATGACTTTTTAAATACAACCACCAAAGGCACTATTCATGAAAGAAAGGATAGGCTGGACTGCATTAAAATTAGAATCTTCTGCTCTGCAAAAGACACTGTCAAGAGAATGAGACAAGCCACAGACTGGGAGAAAATATCTGCAAAAGACACATCTGATAAAGAACTATTAGCCAAAATACACACACACACACACACACAAACACACACACATACATTTTTACAACTCAACCGTAAGAACACAAACAGATTAACAGATGTGTCAAAGACCCTAACGGGTACCTCACCAAAGAAGATATTCATATGGCAAATAAGCATATGAGAAGATGCTCTCCATCATATGTCATCAGGGAAATGCAAAATAAAACAACACTATGATACCACCATACCTAGGATGACGGCCAAAATCTGGGATGCTAACACCCCAACGTGCTGGCGAGGACGTGAAGCAACAGGGACGCTCTGTCATTGCTGGTGGGAATGCAAAAGGGTGCAGCCACTCACTTTGGAACCATTTGGTGGTTTCTCACAGAACTAAACATTCTCTCACCACACAATCAGGCAATCATGCTCCTCAGTATTCACAAAAGGAGCTACAAACTTACCTCCACGCAAAAATCTGCACAGGGGTGTTTCCAGCAGCTTTACTCATAACGGCCAAAACTTGGAAGCAACCAAGATGTCCTTCAGTAGGTGATGGATGAGTAAAATGTGGTCCATCCAGACAATGGAATATTATTCAGTGTTGAAACGAAAGGAGCTATGGAGCCATGAAAAGACATGGAAGAACTTTAAATGCATATTACTAAGTGAAAGAGGACAATCTGAAAAGGCCCCATACTGTATGATTCCAAGTCTAGGATATTCTGGAAAACGCACGACTCTGGAGATGGTAAAAAGTCAAAAGATCAGTGGTTGTCAGAGACCAGGGTGAGGAGGGGTGACTAGGTGGAGCACAGGGGATTTTGGGGGTAGTGGAACTACGATGTATAACACCACAATGGGGGACACGTGTCATTATGTCCAAACCCAGGGAATGTACACCAAGAGTGAACTTTAACTCCAGTGATGGACGTTGGGTGATAAGGATGTGACCATGTAGGTTCATGGACTGTAACAAATGCACCGTCAGGTGGGAGACGTTGATCAGGGGTAGGCTGTGTGCATGGGGCAGGGGTTACGTGGAAAAGTCTTTGGATCTTCCCCTCAATTTTCCTGTGAACCTAAAACTGCTCCAAAAAAATTTTTTTAGAGTAATAGACACAGGTTAATTATTTTTCAATTGCCAATTATTTAAGGTCCTGGTCTAGACTTCCACAGCACAGGGCATCTCCATCCCATGTAGCCGGTGTTTCCCTTGAACAGGTGTTTACAATCTGGAGACCTTGGTTTTCCCTCCCAGGTGAGGCTCATGTGAGGAATCAGACTTTGGAACTGCACTGCACATAATAGCGGGGAAAAAAACTGGAGATACACAATGGACTGGCAGAACTTATCTTTGAAGAATCATGTCTTTCAGGTTGTCCTCAGTGGTCAAACTACATCAGGGCTGCTAGCGGGGGAAAGGTGCTGCAGAGACCTTGCTGAGTTTCTCTGAGGCACTTTAGCTGGAGCTCAGGTGTGGTGTAGATGTGTGTTTGGGCGGCGGGGTAGGGGAGGCTGGGGTGTGGTCTCAAACCCTGCTTCCATCATCTGAACCACTGACGTGATGAGACATGAGGCTTATCACTCTGGACACTTGCATGTTGATGCATTACCCCAAAGAGCAGATGGTTGTATTTCCTGACTTTACACCCACTGTCCCGTGATGGCACTGAGATGGCATGGCAGGCAAAGACTTAGCAGGTGTGTGAGTGCGTGGTTCCCCACAATTTAGAAAAACAAGAATTTTTATGGAAGTTGTGACTATAATAAAAGAGTTTGTAAACTTATTTGAGAAGAAAAATCAGATTGAAATATAGGTATGTGGAGATTGTAGGTGATTTTAGATTTACATTTCTACTTTTATATTTGGTATGTATATATATTTTTAATATTTTACTTCCTAAAATGACTTTTTTATTATCAAGAAAAAATCATTCATATATATAAAAATGATCTTGATATACAGTGTTGTTACATATAATATTCTTTAAATATAAAATTTTTATTTTGGTAAAATGTACAAATACATGTTATAAACAGCACATAGGTACAAAGACACAGGAAGGAGCAAATATGCTGATAGAAAGTACTTATAATACAGAAATTGTTGGTATAAGTTGATCAAAAGCTGCTAGCGTACTTCATTTCTCTGAATATAATTATCCTAACATGTACATGAATCCAGTATAATTAAGATTAGAATTTTAATAAATTATATTAATAAACTGTCAAAATATTACTTAGGTTCATTTCTTATACACATCTTCCTTTGGCTTTATATTAATTTTTTACTGGAAATATTTTCTAAAGTATTTAGAAAGTCAGGTTGGTTTTATAATTTTGGGACTCTGGGTATAAAATGATAAATTGGGATTATAAGCGTGGATATAGTTCTTCTTACCTGCCTGCACTTATTACTAGAATCTGACATCAGATCAGCACAGAAGCAGCCTCTCTATGCCAGAGATCTAGGTTGGAAAAGTCATGATTGAGGAAAATCAAAATGACCTCCAGGTCACATGTAGTCTTCAGCAGAATGAGATCTTAGGGTACACAGGACGTGACCTCTAGGACTGACACAGAAGACAGTAGGGGCACAAGACCAGGGGAGTCAGGAAGGAGGCTTGAAACCCAAGTAACAGCCCGGGTCGCTCTGAAGAATCTCCCTCCTAGGGAAAGCTCAGGAAAGATGGGGCGACATTGGTCTAATCATCAGGAAATAACAGACCCCATGTAAATATTATCACCCATGCTTCTTTTTTTTTTTTAAAGATTTTATTTATTCATGAGAGACAGAGAGAGAGGCAGAGGCAGTGGGAGAAGCAGACTCCCCGCTGAGCCAGGAGTGGGATGTGGGGCTCAATCCCAGGACTCTGGGATCAAGACCCAAGCGGAAGGCAGATGCTTAATGACTGAGCCCCCCCAAAATTTTATTTTTGGCTTTATAAAATTAATATAAAGCCAAAGGAAGGTGTGTATAAGAAATGAACCTATTATAAGTAATATTTTGACAGTTTATTAATATAATTTATTAAAATTCGAATATTATACTGGATTCATGTACATGTTAGGATAATTATATTCAGAGAAATGAAGTACGCTAGCAGCTTTTGATCAACTTATACCAACAATTTCTGTATTTATTTATAAGTACTTTCTATCAGCATATTTGCTCCTTCCTGTGTCTTTGTACCTATGTGTTTATAACATGTATTTGTACATTTTACCAAAATAAAAATTTTAGTTAAAGAATATTATACGTAACAACACTGTATATCAACACTGTATATCACCCCATCAGCAGCCAGAATTATTTGAACTCCTATACAAATTGTCACCGGCGGTAGAGCGCTGCTGTGGGAGAAGCCCGAGGCGCAGGGCGTGGTGGAAGGCGGGGTGTAGGCACCCGTTTCCGGTCCGGGTTGCACAGAGGCAAAAGCGTCCGGCGGGTCTGCACAACCGGAGGCTTGGCGAGGCCCAAAACTCTCAGGAACAGGCTGGAAAACAGAACCTTATTAGTGTGTGCTTGTTGGTGCCGGCTGCATTTAGCCTGGATCAGAAAGCTGAAATGAATTTAGACATGAATCAGCAGCTTTCCATCAAGAGTGGACACAGGGAGACCAAACATTGAGGGCCTCGCAGGGTTAGAAACGGTGGTTGCTTTGAGGCCCCAAGTTAACGTGAGAAAGGTTTTCAGCGACCCCTCGAGGGCTAGGCCAGGCAGCGGATCTCAGAAGGCGGAGGCTGCCTTCACCTCCCAGTCTCCTTTGCAGGAGGGGCGGCCGGGTGATGTAGTTTCTTCAGGGGCAGGTAGGCAGGTGGATGCCGACACGCCCAGCCTGGGGCCAATAGGCTTTCACCCCACACCCAGTGCCGTCTGAGAAAGCGGACCTGGGTCCCTGAGTGTGTGTGTGGAGCCCGGACCCACCCCCTTCAAACCGACGTCCATCTAGTTGACGTTTTGACTCTGGGTTCAGCCAGGAGATCATCAGCTGATGGTAACATTAATACACAGAAATTCATAACAGACTAATGGCATGGATTTCTTTTACAAAGTATCTTGTTATAAAAATGGATGACACAGGACATGCAGTTCACCCATGTGCTGTTTAAATATGCGTCTGTCCAGGAGATGGCTGAAAGCAACATGCTAGTGTGGTTATGCCATTTATTTACAATTGTTGGGACAAATTCGTTTTCTTTGTGCTCTTCTCTACTTTCTAGATGTTTTTAATAAAGATGTTTCAGAGTCATTTCAACAAAGACAACTTGCATTCAGTAAAGAGAACACTACTTGTTATTTAGAATAAAAATCTCCCTGGAAAAAACACAATGCTGCACACACAGGCTTCTTCCTTTGGTCTTTATTCATTCAGCCACAAAGGAACCATGGTCTCCTGCAAGTCAGGTTAAGCCAATCAGCAAAGCAAAAACTAGGAAACCACAAAGACCCAGGTCATTTTGTTTCTTCTCTTGCTTTTCATGCCTTGGTTTCTTCAGATCCTCGTATTACCACTATTATATATTTTTAAAGACTTATTTTAGAGAGGGAGCACCCACACATGCACACGAGTGGGAGAGAATATCTCAAGCAAACTCCCTGCTGAGTGTGGAGCCCGACGTGGGGCTCAAGCTCACAACCCTGAGATCATGACCAGAGCCAAAACCAAGAGTTGGATGCCCAACTGACTGCACCACCCAGGCGCCCCTTTAATATTTTATTTTTCCATCATGATAAGTGCACTCCTTAACCCCCATCTCTATTTCCCCAAAACCCCCTCCCCTCTGGTGACCAGTAGTTTGTTCTCTACAGTTAAGAGTCTGTGCCTCGGTTTGCCTTTTTCTTTTTTTCCCTTTGCTCATTTGTTTTGTTTCTTAAATTCCACATTTAAGAAGGGATCATATGGTATTTTTCTTTAACTTATTTCACTTAGCATTATACCCTCTAGTTCCGTGTCGTTGCAAATGGCAAGATTTCGTTCTTTTGTGGCTGAGTAATAGTCCATTGTATATAAATACCGTATCTTCTTTATCCGTTCATCCATCCATGGACACTTGGGCTGCTTCCATATCTTGGCTATTGTAAATAATGCTGTATTGTAATACACTCTATTGTAAATAACGCTGCTATAAACATAGGGGTGCATGTATCTCTTTGAATTAGTTTTATTCTTTGGGTAAATTCCTAGTAGTGCAATTGCTGGATAGTAGGGTAGTTCTATTTTTAACTTCTTGAGGAACCTCCATACTGTTCTCCAGAGTGGCTGCACCAGTTTACATTCACTGTAAGAGGGTTCCCCTTTCTCCGCATCCTCACCAACACCTGTTGTTACTTGTGTTGTTGATTTTAGCCATTCTGACAGGGGTGAGGTGATCTCTCATTGTTGTTTTGATTTGCGTTTCCCTGATGATAAATGACATTAAGCAACTTTTCATGTGGCTGTTGGCCACCTATAGGTCTTCTTTGGAGAAATGTCTGTTCATGGATTCTGCCCATTTTTTAATTGGGTTGGTTTTGGGGTATTGAGGTGTATCAGTTCTTTATATATTTTGGACACTAGCCCTTTATCACATATGTGATTTGCAGATATCTTCTCCCATTCAGTAGGTTGCCTTTTAGTTCATAATATTTCAATAGATATTTTGGGGTCCGTACTCCACGCAAGGTGAAGAACAGAAAGATGGACATGACCAAGGCATGCTGTGAAGACACCTAGGTGAAGAGAAGAGATCCTCTGGGATTTGCGTGGCTGGACTCCCACGCTTACCATAGGAGGTTCTTCTCGCATCACATTAGAGATGCTGAGGTAGCCGCCTCCCCTCCCACCTTCTGATGTGGGCTGAGCTGGGCGTTATTTAAACCTCCTGACGCTCTGACTCCTTCCCTGATGTATTACGTTCAGATCAGCCCATTCGTTGGCTGTTCACCCCCAATGAATGACATGCCTACAGGGGTGGACACGTTTCCTTCACCTTTCTAACCACTGCATTTTCAGCACCTAAAACAACGTCTGGCAAATGGTATGTTGTTTGTCCAAAACTCAGAAGACATGGCTATTCTTGAGAACTTCCAAGGATTTAGAAAGGATAGTGAATTTTTTTTTTTTTTTATAAAGTACTTAATACAGTTGCTGGCCAACGGAACGGCAAGTGCCCCACGTGAATTATATCAACAGGTGGAAACAAAGTCCCTTCAACAGGACTCATCTTCAAAACATCCAAGAAGGGCAGACGTGTCTCAGGATTATTCTGGGACTCAGAGCAGCCCGCAAGATTAGGCTCCGCTCAACACCATGGACTCTGACCTCGCTAAGGCGGATCGGCGCTGTGAAGTAATTAAAAGGCAGCGTGTTAATGCCGAAATACAGCGATGTTCTGGATGCTTTCAGAGTGGCAGACAAAATGACTAATTCGGTATTTCAAAGGTTAGTGAAGGCTAATCCTGCTCACAGGCATCAGAGACTCGCTGGAAAAGGTGTGGCTGATAACCAGCCTCAGGGACGGCTCCCGGCCGCAGGGGAAGGGGCACGGGGCTCGGGCAGGGAGAGGCTAAGGCTCTGCTCCCCTGGACCGAAGAGGCCTGTGGCTCCACAGCGCGCCCAGAGCAAGGGAAGGGAGGCTCACACGGGAAAGGAGTGAGGAGTGGCTTCAGAGGGCGTCTTAGTTGGCTGGGACAGCCCCAACAGGATGCCACAGGCCCCGGGCCTAAACCACAGGTGGATTCTGGTGGCTCTGGAGGCTGGGAGCCCGAGGCCAGGTGGCGCCTTCTCGCACATGCTCTTCAGAGGAGAGGCTCTGGTCGCTCTCCCTCTTCTTCACGGGACACTAATTATGGGATCCGTTTCCCCCATGACCTCTGACCTGTATCCGGCACATGGGGACACACACTCCATCTGTAACAGGCGTGTGGCCCCCACACGATGCTGAGAAGGGTCTCCAGAGAGGGAGAGACACGCAGGGGAACGGAAAGCCCCAGCCAGAACCCGTAGGAAAGGAGGTTACGGACTCCAGTCGCTCATGCAGACAGCAGGAAGGCCTGCACCCCACCCCGAGTTGGGGTCGCCTGTCAGCAACCACAACTCCAGTTGTGGTGTGTGTGTGTGCATGAAAGAGAGGACCGAGCACTTACCTATCCTCCCATGGTGACCAGGAGGCTAGAAAAAGTCTCTACACACCCCCCTTCCTTCTCTTGCTTTTCCATTTTATTGTCTCCCGATGTCCTTCTAGGCCTTTCCTTCTACCACATCTGTCTCCAGTCCCCACTAGCACCCTCTCTCCTCCAGACAAACCTCCCCCACCTCTGCTCCTTATCTCGGGCCCTTTGTCCCAAACCAGAGACGCACAAATCTGATCTTGTAGAAATGGACTAATGGTCCTGGAGGGCAGATACATCCCTTCTGAGAACTGCAGACCGTGGAGGTAAACTTTTGGCTATTTGCCATGTGAAAATGAACCAAAAAAACAACCTCCACATATTCATTACAATTGCTGATTTTCACTCTGCCACTTTATTTCCATTAGTTCTTCTGACTTACTCAAGAATTCACATAAATTCTGAATTTACTAAGAGCATTTTATACATGAGCGTACAGCCAATCCTATCAGAACAGCAATCACTAGGTTATCTGCATGTTTTGGTAAGCCAAGGACACTGACAAGAAAAGGATATCATAGGTTACTCCTGATACATAAAAATTTTGTCTCTCATTTAAAAGCTTAACCAATTACATTTTGGCAAAAATAATGCTATTAAATTCACACTGTGCTCCCAACCTGCCATTATAAAATGAAGCCTCAAAATTCAAAGTAAACAGAAATTACTTACAATTTGGAAAAAAAAAAACAAAAAAAACAACTCAAATGTAAACATTTATATTGGTAAAGTTTTTTTTTTTAATGTGCAATAAAGCATTAAATATTTTTTAAACCCTAGAGAAAAATAGTAGTATATATATAACAAGATTTGCCAAATCTCAGGTCTTGAATAGGAAAAAAGTTGTGTGATATGGTAAAAATCAGCACAATGTGTCCTCTGGTGGAGGGACTCACTGGGAGTGCTACGGGGAGGTAGGAGCCCAGAAGGCGTTACACATGTGTGTCCATTAGTCAAAACTGTATAGTTAAGGGGCGCCTGGGTGGCTCAGTCGTTAAGCGTCTGCCTTCGGCTCAGGTCATGGTCCCAGGGTCCTGGGATTGAGCCCCGCATTGGGCTCCCTGCTCCGCGGGAAGCCTGCTTCTCCCTCTCCCACTCCCCCTGCTTGTGTTCCCTGTCTTTTTCTGTCAAATAAATAAATAAAATCTTAAAAAAAAATGTATAGTTAAGACCTGGGCATTCTGATGTATGTACATTTTATGTCAAACATTGCAAAATAGAATCATCATCATCTTCCTCAAGAGAGGGGTGGGCAGTGGATGGAGCCACAGAGGAGACAAGCTGGTGGAACGCGAGGGGCTGTGGAGACTGAGAGACACGTATTTTTTTTTTTTTTTTTGCTGACATTTAAAATTTCCCATAACAGAAATTTTTTTCCAACTGTCAGAGCTCTGGAAGGAGAAGGATTTTCAAGGTCTTGAAAATAACTGAAGAGGTCATAAAAACGTGCATTACAAAAATGTAATAGGTAAATGTAATGAATTAGTGAAACAGGGAGACAAAAACTGGGAAATAGGTTTAAAAACACCACAAAGTATGTATTTTCACAGTGTGACAGGTCTGTGTGGATTAACAAAATACACAGCATACCTTCACTTAGAAAAAGGAGCAAATGAATGAACAGACTTTGCACAATAGAAATGCACCGGTAAACAGACATTGATAAACCCTGACAAACAGGCAAATGCCTACAAATTTTAAAACATTATTTTCCATCTATTGTGTTTTGTGAAATTAGTTACAAAGACTAATAGTGCTGGTAATGATGGAATAAAATGAACAATTTTGAGAGGAGGATTCATGGACAGATTTTTTGGGAAGGAAAATGGGGATTTTGTTTTGTAAATATCAAGTCTTAAATATATGAAACTCTTCACCCAATAACTCTATTGCTGGGAACCTAGTCTTAGAAAATAATAAAGCTTTTAGCATGATTATGGTTATATCAACATTTTTATATTACTTAAAATATTTAAACGGACTACGATATGGTGTTAAACTCTGGTGCAGACACGTCGACAGAACATAACGTAACCATCAGGAAGACTTGAATAAAAACTAGTCACAACATGAAGCACACTTAATCTGCAATAACTTCAAAACTTGAAGAAGTGTGATTATACTCACAAGAAATTAACGGAGCAAGAAACAGAGGGAGTGGCCAGGAGTGAGCAAATGACCAGATGGGCTCAGTGGCCAGGGAACCCCGAGCAGACGGACTCAGAGGAGAGAAACAAGCCACTGGAAATACACCATGGAATCTCGAAAATCCCTGTAATACTAGGGGCATCTCTGATCATTCATTCTCTAGAAGAAGTACTGATCCAGCACACTCTTGACTACATGATGGAAGCCTGAAAAGCAATAATGTTCTCGTAAAGGGTTTTCCACCAAGACGCACTGCTTCTAATTTCTGTTCACTTAGGGCACCAGCTTACCAACTGTTTACTAATACTCAAAACACTCTCTAACTGGGAACTTCACAAAAACCCTAAGACGTGTTGAAAATCATTGGCCCCAAACTTCAAAATAACACCTACCTCACAGGTGTTGCAGTGAAGATTACCGTGCTAACAATTAAAAACCTTACAACTTATAACAGTGATAACAATATTCAGTGTTTTTTAAGATTTTTAAGTAACCTCTACACCCAACGTGGGCTGAAACCCACAACCCTGAGATCAAGAGTCACATGCTTCACCAAATGAGCTGGCCAGGCGCCCCTGTCAATATTCCGTGCTTTCTGATGGGGGTCTCAGTTACTAAGATGATAGATGATGTCGAGAGATAACAGACGATAGATAGAATGATAAAGTGGATCCTACAATGGATGGACGAGTAATAGATGATAGAATGATAAACGACCCTTGATCTGGAATATTTCCTTAGCCTTTCTATGTTTTTCACAACACTGACATTGTCAGGTGTAACAAACAATGGAACAGATTTGTGGAAGACACAAATCTTAAACGTACAATTCAAATGCGTGTTGAAACACCACACGACCTCACCATGGCCATTCTCATGAAGATGCGGTAAGATTCCCATCACACCTGGCCCCATCCTCCTCAAACAACGTTGCTGCATTCTATCCCCAGATCCCTCCTGGCCATTCTGCAGCTTCCGGGAAGTGAGACCTGACACACATTCTCCTACCTGACATCTTTCACTTAGCAAAATGTTCTGAAATCCATCTAGGCGGTTGTGTCTGTCCCAGCTCCTTCCTTCATTCTGCTCAGAAGTGTTTCTTCATATGAATAAACTAGTTTATCCACACTACTGCTCAGCGGACATTTGGGTTGTTTCCCACTTTTTTATTTTGAAGTTGTTATACACAATAAATGTTCCTATTTGTGTTTGTGTTTATTTCGTACTTGTGTTTCCACTTCTCTGAGATAAATATCCCAGGATTAAAGTGTGATCTCATATGGCAGATGTTAAACTTTACAAGAAACCAACTGGGTACCCACGTGGCGTCCTCTCCTCCCTTCTGGTGGAGGGCTTGGTGGTAATTCTTCAAGGATACTGAGAAGGTAGTCCCGCATGTTCTTCCCTGCTCTCCCATTCAGTGTGGACACGTCCCCCCAACAGCCACGCCCTGTCTGGGATGCAGCATCCTCAAACATGGTGGCAAAGCTACGTTGCCTCTTGTTGTAGGACTCTTCATGGTTAAAGCCTGTAACATAGCCTCATTTTACTCTGTTCTGGCATTTTCTGCGAGATGGCAAAAGTTCTCTCCCATGTGTCTGGTTAATTAGGTCAACAACAGAGGAAAGAAATGTACATTAGAAATCAATGGGTTAACTGTGGCTGTGATTGACTACAAGAACTCATTTCTTGTTTCTTAAAAATTGCCTGCATTAGATTTTTAGTGACCATACACTAATTTATATAGAAACACTTTTTCTAGACAATGATAGCAGGTGTGCTCTGCTTTGGGTGGTGCACATTCTCTTAACTGGAGACAGATTTTCCTTGGCAACTCTCTGCTCTCTGACAGCGAGGGGATGGGTATTTGTGTATTTTTAAAATTACAAATATAAAAAATTCATCACGTGTATACCTCAATCCATTAGGCTTCCCACATGGGCCTTCAGGAGACCAGAGTAATTTCACCTGGCTACTCGCTCATGCATAAGGACTGTATTTGGAGATACACAATCCAGGGTTTGCCTAAATTGTGGTAATCCACGGACATGTCTCCTCTCTGCTGACTGATTATAAGTTCCTAGAAGGCAGAGATTCTGATTTAATCTCCCTGGTAGGTGTCTAGCTGCCTTATTTAAGTAAATCATCTCCATAGGTCCAATCTTTTAAACTTGGATGCAATTTCCAAGAGCCTTTCAGGTTTCTTATAGGATGTCCAATTAGGGGTTCATAAGGGTTTTTTATACTACAGGTTACTTTCTCCCTGGCAAAACTGCACGTTTTATTCTGGTTTTTTTTTTAGTCGATAGTAACTACTATGGAGATAACAGATCCTGTCAGATAATTAGAGCATCTGTTTATCCTATTGTTAGTGTCTGTTCTTTGATCTCATTAGCGTTGAAATATTCTGTTTCTTGGTGTGCAACTCATCTTCACTTGCATCCTGGACATTTTGGGAATCATGTTCTGAGACCTTGGATCTTACTTAAATCTTCTCTCTTCTCAGGCCATCATCCTATTTTGGTCTAGCACACATGCCCTGGCTGTTTTGTGGACTGTGGTTTAAACGTTGCCTTGCAAAGCCTTCGCAATGCTTTCTGGTTGCCGTTAGTACACTCCACCAAGGCTGTTCCACCATCTCGGTGCTTATCCCTGTACTTAGGTGTCAAAATGTTGGCAGTGTCGGTTCAACTCAAGGGTTGCCCCAGACTTCACACACTCCCTTAAAGGACCGCTTTCTCGTCCCCTCCCAATCTCCCCCTATTCTATCTGGTGGGGGAAGGGAAAAGCTGCTCTTTTTCCCACCACCAGACAGGCATGGACACAGGGCTCCATTCCATTCCCTGCCAGACACGAGCCCAGCAGGGAAGGGCACGAGTGGGATCATTTCCTGGAGTTCAGCTGGGGTAGGCTGGGTATCACTGAAGACTCCATCCTGGGGGCCACCCCTGGCAGACTCCTTTGACTAGACAATGTGGCCATTGCTTGGGCCTTTTCTCTCCTCTACCCATTGGATTTCAGGGTCAAAGACTTCTCTAGATACAGAAGAGGCAATGCTTCTTCGAGTCAGGGGATTTAAAACAAAACAAAAAACTCCCCATCGTGTCCTTTCTCACGTCTCAATGTCCTTAGTCTTTCTCCATCTTTAAGAGTTTTGTGGTATTTGGGTTTTATATACTGTTCAAAGTGTTTAAGTATTTAGAAAACAGTGAAATGCATTTACTCCATCTTGTCTGGAGCTGGAAGTCAAGTTCCCATCATTTTTAAGTTTTCTGTATGTACAAACAAATCGACAAATGGTACCATGAATCCCAAAAGGAAAAGATGAGATGAGAGACCCTTACACAGAGTTTTTGGGTTTAAGGCTTTTATCCCAGCCTGTCTGTCTGCTGAGAGGGGGCATCAGGAAAGCAAGACATGGGGAAAAAGGAGTTCTTGATTACGGTCTGTTTGGTGCTGAGGCAGCTCAGTGACCAGAAATAAAGAAAATCACCCAAGGTGGAGACCAGAGCAGAGCTTTTAGCTCAAAAGGGACACCGAATCTTTGAGGCTAGAAAAGGCAGGGAGTCCAGAATGCAGACCAGAACTAAGCCTGTGGTTTAGGGGTTTCACCATGGCTCCCAAGTCCTTTGCATTTTCTCCAACTCTTCAACCAAGTTTGGTGCATTAAAAGATAAAAGGTAGTGAGAATTCTGAGGAAGACTCATCCCAAACATACTGAGGCATGAATGTAGAGGACTAGAGAAGGTTTAGTATCAGAAGGACTCCAGCTGTGAGGTCCAAGCCTCACTCCCCTTCAACAAGAGGGGAAAACTCAGATTTTGAGCACCTTATACTAACGTGATTATGGTTTTAGAAAATTCGCATTTGGTAGTAACTGCACATCACACTTCCTGGCTTCTCCCTTCTCCCTGCATTACCAAGATTCCGGAATCACTTCATTTCTAACAAGGAGCTTAGTGTGATGTGTCTGTTAGGTTTTGTTTGCCACAAAATGTATTTGGTCTTAATTTTTCAAAGACTATTTTCATTGAATATAAACTGTAGTCTCACAGTTATTATCTCTAGTTTAAAATGTCCATTCCATAGTCTTCAGGCTGCCATCATTCCTGCGTTAGGTCCTTTAAAGGAATCGCAGGTGATTTTGTTTTTCCTTCTCCATCTTTGTTTTATGGAATTTAACCATTGTGTCTCAAGGTGCAATAATATTTGGCTTGGGGCTCAATCTATGGTTTCTTGAACGTGTGAGTTTTTGTCAGATTTGGAAAAAATCTGAACAGCATTTCTTCAATTTTTTTTTTTTCTCTCCCCCTTCCTTCCTTACTCTAGGAATCAGGTTACACACATGTACACCAAGGTTTGTACTCCTCTTCTGATCTCTGTTCTGTAGTCCTATTCTTTGTGCTCTATTCTGTAGATTTCTCTTGACTTGTAATTCAATTTACAAATGCCCCTCTCTACAGTTTCTAATATGCTATTAAACACCTCAACTGGATTATTAATGATAGATCTAGGATCTCCTTCTGGTTCCATTTTCTAGATTCTAATTCTCTGGTAAAATTTTCTACCTTGCTATCTCATCTCCTAAACCTATTAAAGTATTTGAGGCCTATAATATCTGTTTTGCCTATAGGTCTGACTCCTAGGATGTCATTGTTCCTTTAAGATTTATTATTTTAGAGCAAGAGAGTGAGTGCACAGAGAGAGGGAGAGAGGAAGGAGAGGGAGAGAGAGACTCTTAAGCAGGCACCACACTCAGCAGGGAGCCTGACATGGGGCTCGATCTCACAACCCCGGGATCATGACTAGAGCTGAAATCAAGAGTCAGACATTCAATCAACTGAGCCATCCAGGCATGCCATAGGATGTTATTGTTCTTGATGGCAGGACAAGAAAAGTGAGACCCGATCTGATCATCCTGCAGTCCACAGTCACAACTACAGCAACTCGCTCAGACGCACTCTGAGATGGAATGGTTTTGTGACTGTCTGCCCATTTTTGGGGTCACAGGCTACTCGAAGCAGAGCCCTGAGGAGTTTCTGCGGGAGCTTACGGTTCCAACCAGAGTACCCAACTTTGCTGTGCTTGGGGCCGAGCTTCTTAGCTGCCATTTTCCTTTCTGTTTCTTGGTCATTTGCCCCTCAGCAGCTTAGAAATTGGCAATTTTAGAAAGGAAATTCCACACAGAATGCCAGGTTTTGTATTTGGTAATCTCCTTTTCTCCAGGGTCTTGTCCCCTTAAGTCCTAACTGTGTTGACCAGTTTCCAACGCCCTCAAGTATTTGGGGGGTTTGTGCATTTAATCCAGTTATTTTGCTTGTTCTTGATGAGAAAATAGGTCTGGTACAAACTACTACGATACAGGTGAATGCAGAAATACTCGCCTTGTCTTAAATATTGATTTCAATGAGGTCAGGAGCCAACGGTCTTGTTTATAATTAGGTCACCAGCTATTGTCTTTGAGTCCACATGTGACCTCCGTCCCATGTGCCTGAACTTGCTCATTTTACACCTTCTATACAGAGAAGACTTCATTTCTTTCTTATGGTTACTTTATTGCATTTCAGTTTATATTTTATTTATATATTCTCTATATTCATAATTTACATTTTATTATACGTAGGTAGATTTTTGAGAGAGAGAGAGAAAGCACAAGCAGGGGGAGGGTCAGAGGCAGAGGGAGAAGCAGACTCCGTGCTCAGCAGGGAGACCAATGTGGGACTCGATCCCAGGTCCCTGAGATCATGACCTGAGCTGAAGGCAGACACTTCACCCACTGAGTCACCCATGTGCCCCTATATGTAGATAGATTTAAAAGCAATGTTTAAAGTCTTATGAAAAAAGCAGTTAACTTTCTACTCACCATATACTCCACCCCTCCCCCCCCAATTATTTTCCTTTTACAGGAAAGTCCCTTCATTTTTGAGTCGTATCTATTGTTACTTGTCCCCATGTTCCTAAGTAAAATACTCATGCTATTTGGACAAAGATAGCAATGAGTTGACTAGAGATGTGCTTATAAATGCAGATATAAGTCAATATATGTTTGTATTTTAAATTTCCAGCTGTCACATCCATCGGGAAAGTTTAATCCTTCCCTGAATCAGAGAGATGAATATAAAGAAACCCAGTGTGACTGCAACATTACAGTTATTATGCCAGAACAAGGCTGATCTCAGTACGATAAACCTTGCAGCATCTGCAGACTGATCTTTTCAAAGCGGCTGCAGTCCGTGGGGACACGACATACACAGCCCTCCGACCTTCCATCCTCCACTGCTGTAATCCGCATCAGACCTCAAGCATCTTTTGTAAATCCCGCCTATTGGCCCAGTTTGTTCTTTCACACCTCCTGTAACCCAGGACTGAAAGTAGATGTGGGATTGACTGTATGTCACCACCTCACCATTGGGTCATTATGCCTCCACTCCTTTGCAAAAGTTTCGAAACTAAGCCAGCAAAACATCTGCTGTTCTATGCTTCTTCATTCTTTTGGACACTGACACAGACTCAGGAAAGTTTTCATCTGGAAGACCCGAGTGAGCTCCTCTCTATCCCAATTAGTCTGAGAAGTGTTTTATTTTTATAAATACAATGTTAACTCTAGAAAAACAGGTACCTTGTCATTTTTACCACCATATCCCCAACGCTTGTAGTGTCTTTCACAGAATAGGACTAAGTAAATATTTCTCAGTGAGTGGGTACAAATTGGTATAAACCATCCATTCAGTAGGACCAGAAGGCCTGCCAGTGTCCTTACATAACTGTCCTCCTGCTCCTTCTTTTCCCCTCCCTCTTAGATTTCTGCGTATTTTCTCTGGGTCCCTTCCATTCTCCCCCTCTGTAAGTACCCCTTCCTTCTGCATCCATGCACACTGAAGTTTTTGGTCTTAAAAATCAAAACCAAATAAAACCAACCCTTGAGAGCCCAAACTTCATGTCAGTTGCTCTGTCTCACACCGGCACACCTTCAAGAGGTATCTGCACATCCTAAAACCCTCTGTACCCTTCCACCTACCCTGCCCCCTCGAAATTGATATACACAAAAGTGCAAAATATTCTGAATTCTTGTCAGTGAAGTACTGAAGGAGATGTATAGGAGTGGATCCTGCGAGTGTGAAATCTTAGGAGGAAAGAGTTTAGATTAGGCCAAAATCACTTACAGAAATGGTGTTCAGAAGATCCCAGTTACAGCCAATGACTGAACTGCTTGAGTTTCTGGATTCTGGCTCCACTGACCCAGCGGAAGCTGTAGTCACCGGTACCCAGAGCTAAGTTAACCTGAGATGCTTGAATTTGCTCTCAAGGGCAGAAAGTGACCCAAAGACTTAGATAGAATTACTTCATTATTTGTGATCAGTAAATTCATCTCTGGTTCCCCAAAGGGTCCAGGATTTACTTCTTTTATGAAAACCTTGATAAGTATTTTTTGAAGGGAGTTGCATTATCCTTGAAAAATACTTTAGTTGCTCTTCAGTGAAGGTAGAAGACACAGGTGAGGCATGCTCCAGCTGAAATGGGTTTTCTGATTGAAAAGAGGATACCAAAATCATGGGTTCTATTTAATTAGTAGAGAGCAGGCAGCATGTTTATACCAATGGAACAGGAGGGGCATGCAGAGTCTGACACAGCAATGCACTAGAAGAGGTAGGCATTGTGAAATTCCTACTTGATTTTTACACCTCAAAACATTGGGGTGTTATGCGTTTGACTGGAGAAATGGTCATTAATCCGATTTCCAGCTCTAAGTCTCATCAGAGGTCAAACCCCATTAACATAGACAGAGACAGTGCTTATTTGGACAGGGATGTTGGGGATACTGCACTAACACCAGGAATGTTCAGGTCTTTACATCTGTGTCCCCTTACCTGGGCTACTGTACAATGGACACGTAATAGCTATATGGTCACCTAGCACACAACGTATCAAAAACACCAAATATGTGATCCTTACAGAGAAACCATCAGCATCTCAAGTATGGTGCACCCAGACTTTAAAATACCCTGAGTGCTAGCTATAGGAGATACCTTAGTTCCGTCCAGTCAGGTGCCTCATGGTCTTTCTCACTGCAGACCCACTCATTTCCTTGACCAACCCATGGCTGTTGTGCAGTCAGGGAGTTTCTGAACGGTGTCAGTGAACGGAAGGGCTGCCATCTTCACATCACTGATCTGTAAAACAAAGATTAACTTGATATCAAATTAAAAATGAACGTCCCTTCCCCTCTAAAGCAAAAATAAGTCAAAGCTATAATACAGTCCTGGAGAAACCGTAAAGATCAGGATCATCAAAAAAGTCTTAAAAACAGCAGATCTAGTGACACATTTAACTAAACACCTTGGCATGTTCTATAAAATAGATTAATCAATTGGCTACTTCAATTGCATCTAATGTTCCAATTTTACATTATTTATTGGAAGCCCTGGAATGTGGTAAGCAGCTGTTTATGAGGCCAATACTTTTGGTGTTTTTCCATTCCAATAAGCATGAAACCCTCAGATGTTACATCAGATCTCTGGCTCTGTGTCGTAATTAATTCCAAGGGGATGTGAATGGTTCTACCAGTCCACAGGGCATACTGGCAGTGTCCTGTGTTGACAATAGCATGCTGACATCACCTGGAAAAAAGTCGCAGTTTTCCTAGATGCCTTGATGATAAACATGTGTTCCAGAGAAGAAGTAGTAAATTCCATTAAAACAAAAGCTCTTACAACCTCTAATTTCTAAAGTCTACTTGTATGGGACAAGTTGTCAAATCTTTTGTTTCTAACCACTAAAGAAATGAGTCACTGTGCCACCTGTGAGGAAGGCTCAGAGCAAAACAGTCCCTTGTTTTTGTCAATTCAGGCTACTAAAACAATCTCATAGACAGGCCACCTTAAGCAAGATACTTAGTTCTCATAGTTCTGGAGGCTCAAAGTCCAAAAGCGAGGTGTCGGCACGCTTTTGATTACGGTTAGGTAATCACCTCAAAGACCTTTCTTGGTTCACATAAGGGCACACATACATACAGTTCAGGTCTCTTCTGTTTTTATAGCAGTATTAACTCCATCATGGGGACCGATCCTCATGACCTAACTGAACGCTACTCACCTCCCAAAGGCCCTCGTCTCCATTACCTTCACACTGGGAGATAGGTTTTAACATATGAATTTGAGGAGGACACAAATACTCCGTCCATAGCAGCCCTATTGCTGGTGTTGTCTACACACCAACAAGTTTGCAAACTGGACATCGTAGTTCAGTGCATCAATCATGCTACAGATTTCTGTGATAATTTATGGGGCTTCTGTAAAGACCTATGTGGATCACTTGGAGACCCTAGGCATTATAGTCTTGTTTACTGATGACCAAGCTCGTGTTGATAACTAAGCCTCAGCTTGCTACCAGACACCAGAAGAGAGGGTACCAGGTAATCATGTAATCAGACGGCTCATCATAAATCAAGTGCTTGCTGGTCATAAACAAATATAAGCAGTGTACATAGGAATGTTTCTAAATAGATCCCAAGAGCACAAGCGAACTGCCTGAGTAGATTCTTTGCATTACCAACACGCCTGGTTTTGCCATGTTACTGTATGTCACTCAGTACACATCTGCAGCTTCCATCTTCTTCCCAGTGAGCATGTTTTTGCCCACTCAGGGGGCAAAAATACTTCATTTATAGGTGATTTTGTTCAGACTGCGAGTGACACTCTTGCTGTCACAGACAAGGTGGTTTAAATAGAGCCATCTGTATATAGTTGTTAATTTTGACTGAAGGAGAGATCAGTGATTTATGAAAAGGTATTAAT
Organism: Neomonachus schauinslandi; assembly: GCF_002201575.2. Lineage (NCBI taxonomy): Eukaryota > Metazoa > Chordata > Mammalia > Carnivora > Phocidae > Neomonachus > Neomonachus schauinslandi. Next base: position 135,231,666 of record NC_058407.1, read on the forward strand.
GTCTTGGCTAGACATCCAGAGCCTCGGAAGGAATGATATTTAAGGATTGGGAAAATGGCAGCAAGAGAGCTTGGTAAAGTCACAGGAGATGGAGAATGGACCGAGATTCTTTGACTATCTGTGCCCACACTCACACACACAAAAGGCATCACCCCCTATTTTTGCTGCTGGTTTGTCTCTCCCCCCAGCCAGCTCAGTGCTGTCCAGTGGGTTCATGACCAGAGACCGCACTTGGCCTGGGCAAAGGCCATGCATTCAGGCAGCAGCATGGGTCTCTACTCATCACACATCAAAGGAGTCCTGCATTGGTGTGGAAGGTGGACACTGGGCAGCTTCCCAGCTATCAGTAAAGTGTTATCTCAACTCTTATTTGGCTTTATTCCTTACATGCAAACTGATTTAATTGGATAAAAAAGAAGAAAAAAAGTCGCATCAGAATATTCCCTCAAATCCAAGCACTTTTGGTGCCTAATGTGAGATAAAAGATAAAAGATGGGATCTGGCATGTAAGAGAAAACTACCATTTTGTGACATGGAGACCCCCAAGTCGGCTACAGTTGCAGTTTTTACAGATAATTTTAGAAAACTATCTACAGTTGCTACTGGCTTTACTAGGAAATCAGTGCTTTAGACTGTGGCAGCACATTTGAATTCCTGAGAAATCTAAAAAAAAAAAAAAAAAAAAATCACCACCGCCAGGCTCCAACCCTTGACATCTAAGCTTCAGATCCATGAAAGAACTAGTCTTTGCCAAGTCTTCCCTTGGATGTTGCATGATCACATCAACCTAAATATGTATTTATGACTCAACTTGACAACTCCCACTTGAAATTTTCAACTTCTAAATCTAATGAGTCACCAGATTCCCCTTACGTCTGTTTATCTCAACCTTCATTTTGCTGCCTCCTCCTAAGCCACTAGGACATAACCCTCCAGCTGCCTGCACTCACACACAGATTCCTAAAGCACAGCGCAAAGTAGTCTCACAAAGGAAATACTGTGACTACAGTCCTCTGCCTGGAGCTCCTGGTTTCCTGTTGCCCCTACAGGTGAGACCAAAGTCCTCAGGACTTTTACAAAGAGCTTTTCCTGTCTTTCAGCAGCCCACATGAGATCAAGACTGTCCATTACATATTCTGATAACCCACTGTATCACTCCTTATAACTCAATTAGTTTGCTTTTGTGCTTATTATCATTGCATAACTAAATGATGTAATGCCTGAACCAAATCAGACTTAGTAATTGCTGCATTCCTTGTACCTAAGCAGGTTGCAGCATAGAACACATGAATAAATACAGGTAAAGACGATTAAGCAAAGGATAGTCTAAGAAGAAATTCAAAGGTAAAGCACTTTAACTTTTATAGTTTTGTTCAATTTAGTTGTCTAAATACTTAATTCAATGAAAGTTATAAAGGAAATAGAGAAGATATATTAGAAAAAGCAAATAAATGGTTTTATCTGAATAGCAATATTTATCTAAGATTAAGGAACAGAAAAAAGTAGCCCCTGACAATTAAAATACAATGATTGTTCTAATGAACATTTTTAACTCTTTGAATGATTTTTGATACTTGCTATGCTCTCAATTATCTTCTAGAGTTTGTAGACCTGATTAAATATCCCCATCTGGCATATGTTGAAACAGATATTTGTTCTTCTACAGAAGGATTTTTTTTTTCAAAACCAATGTTATTTTTCCAAATCCAAGAGAGTTTATAAATTCAGTTGAATTATTAGAAGGGATGAGATGAAGCTCATATTTCTGGAACAATTAAGTGCAACAGATGTACCAGGTATTTGGGTTGTGTTACATTTAGTCTTCACACTGGTTCTGAGGACGTTTATCCCTAAACAAGGATATGAAGACTCAGCATGCATGAATCTTATCCAAGTATGCAGAGTTAATGTGGCACGTGGCAAAATCTCCACTTGAGGCCATGTCTGAGGACCCCTGAAACCATGATTTTCTCAAAAGTGTAATGCCTCTGCCATTATACCCTGCCTGCAAGAAATTGCTAACACTGCAATGTAACTTCAAGGCACACTACCTTATGACCTATCAAGTATTTCCTTGATTTTTGTGTGTGCATGCATGCAAGTAATTGCTCTTTTGTTAAAAAATGTCATCCTTAATGGGGAAAAACAGAGCTTTCCCTCCTAAGTTCAGGAACAAGATGGGGATGTCCACACTCACCATTTTTATTCAACATAGTACTAGAAATCCTAGCCACAGCAATCACACAACAAAAAAGAAAAGGTCCAAATCAGTAAGGAAGAAGAAAAACTTTCACTATTTGCAGATGACATGATACTACATGCAGAAAGCCCAAAGATGCCACCAAAAAACTGCTAGAACTGGTAAATGAATTCGGTAAAGTTGCAGGATACAAAAATCAACGTACAGAAATCTTTTGCATTTCTCTACACCAGTAATGAAGCAGCAGAAAGAGAAATTAATAATCCCATTTACAATTGCATCTTTTTTTTTTTAAAGATTTTATTTATTTATTTGACAGAGAGAGACACAGTGCGAGAGGGAACACAAGCAGTGGGAGTGAGAGAGGGAGAAGCAGGCTTCCTGCAGAGCACGGAGCCTGATGTGGGGCTCGATCCCAGGACCCTGGGATCATGACCTGAGCCGAAGGCAGATGCTTAACGACTGAGCCACCCAGGCGCCCCTACAATTGCATCTTAAATAATAAGATACCTAGGAATAAACCTAACCAAAGAGGTGAAAGACCTGTACTCTGAGGAAACTATAAAACACTGATGAAAGGAATTGTAGATGACCAAAAGAAATGGAAAAAACATTCCATGCTCATGGACTGGAATATTGTTAAATTGTCTATACTACCCCCCAAAATCTATACATTTAATGCAATCCCTATCAAAATACCAATAGCATTTCTCACAGAACTAAAACAAACAATCCTGAAATTTGTATGGAACCACAAAAGACCCTGAACAGCCAAAGCAATCTTGAAAAAGAAAAAGCAAAGCTGGAAGCCCTGGAATTCCAGACTTCAAATTATATTACAAAGCTGTAGTGATAGAAACAGTATGGTATGGGCACAAAAACACACACATCAGTGGAACAGCATAGAAAATCCAGATATGGACCCACAACTACATGGTCAATCTTCAAAAAAGCAGGAAAGAATATGCAATGGGAAAATGGTCTTTTTAACAGATGGTGTTGGGCAAACTGGACAGCAACATGCAAAAGAATGAAACTAGACCACTTTCCTACACCATACACAAAAATGCAAAATGAATGAAAGACCTAAACGTTTGTGAGACCTGAAACCATAAAAATCCTAGGAGAGCACGGACAGTAATCTCTCTGACATTGACCATAGCAACTTCTTACTAGATAGGTCTCCTGAGGTGAGGGAAACAAAAGCAAAAATAAACTATTGCAACTACATCAAAATAAAAAGCTTCCGCCCTTCAAAGGAAACAACAAAACTAAAAGGCAACCTATGGAATAGGAGAAAATATTTGCAAATGACATACCTAGTAAAGAATTAGTATCTAAAATATATAAAGAACTTATAAAGCTCAATACCCCAAAAAACAAATAATCCAATTAAAAATGGGCAGAAGACATAAACAGACATTTCTCCAAAGACGACATTCAGATGGACGACACATGAAAACGTGTTCTTAATCACTTATCAGGGAAATGCAAATCAAAACTATGAGGTACCACCTCACACCTATCAGAATGGCTAGAATCAACACAAGAAACAACAGGTGTTGGGGAGGATGTGGAGAAAGAGGAATCCTTGTGCACTGTTGGTGGGAATGCAAACTGGTGCAGCCACTGTGGAAAACAGCATGGAGGTTCCTCAAAAACTTAAAAATAGAAATACCTTATGATCCAGCCATCACACTACTGGGTATTTACTCAAAGAATACAAAACACTAATTTGAAAGGATATGTGCACCCCTATGTTTATAGCAGCATTATCTACAATAGCCAGGGAATGGAAGTAGCCCAAGTGCCCAGTGACTGATGAATGGATAAAGACAAGGTGGTTTAAACGTACAATGGAATATTACTCAGCCGTAAATAAGAATGAAATCTTGCCATTTGCAACAACATGGAGCTAGACGGTATAATGCTAAGTGAAATGTCAGAGAAAGACAAATACCATGATTTCACTCATATGAGAAATTTCAGAAATAAAGGAAAAAAATGGGAGATAAACCAAGAAACAGACTTAACGATAGAGAACAGATGGTCACCAGAGGGGCGGTGGCTGGGGGGATGGGTGTAACAGGTGATGGGGATGAAGGAGGCACTTATAGTCCTGAGCACCAGGTGATGGATGGAAGTGTTGAATCACTATATTGTACACCTGATACTAATCTGACACTTAACTACACTGGAATTGAAATAAAACTTAAAAAAACAAAGTTATTCAGAGATTTGGGTTGAAATTCAAGCACACACAATAGAAAGGGAAACAGGTACAAATGCTTTTGGAGTAAATGGTTTTTGCCTCAAGCAAAATGCAGGCCAGGATAAAGGAAATCCTGTGAATGACACAAAAGCAGGAAAAAAAAAAAAAAAAAAGCAAAGATGCTGCATAAAACTTTACACACATATCCCACACGCCGTTCTTCTACTTTGGGTTTAATTGCCCCACTCCTGTGTGGTCTCACCTACTTGCACACACCAAAAATGATCTGGTACTGTCCATGGAGAAGGCCTTTCCATGGCTCCAGTGACAGGTTCTCAATCACGGCCAGGTTTTGGGGTTCTGTGGAGTTGCCCCGACCATGAATCCTGCCATAAAGATGGCCGCATGAGCTCCCCAGAATGCCTGCATATGGTGTATGCGCATGCAACATTCAGCATCCTGAACAATTACATGTTTTCCCATCATTTCTGTTCACCTCCCCTCCCCAGTACAGGTTTTCAAATGCAAAACACTTCTACTACATAGGGGGAAATGAACTGATTTTTCTCACCAGGGTCTGAGGAAGGCTTCCTGACAGCTTCAGCAGACTCAGCATGGTTGCCTGGATACTCATTCTCCTTCACTATTATTCTGATTAAAGGGCAATTTAGAGATTTTTTAAAAAACTGATCTGTAATCTAGAAACATTATCAGCCCTCCCTTACACTGATTTGTCAAGTGGTAAGTTGAGCATTGCTATTTAGAGATGGTTTTTCAATACGGTAAAATAAGAAATGGATTCCCCCTTTCCTCTCTCTCCATGGAATGTATACATACTAACTGTAGTGAAGCTTCTAAGGGTAAACGGGTTCAGTGGATTTTGGATTTCCTCGGGAGTAAAAACGATGCAGGTCTGAACTAAGACATCGTATTTCACAACTTAAAAATAACCATCATTGTGAATAAATGGCCATCAGAATGGTTCTATGGGGGGGGGGGAAGGACAAAATCCCTCAAAATCAACAATTTTAGAGGACTTTCAAAGCACTGGTCTCCGATATTTAACAGATAAGGAAGTCAAAGCCCCATTGTCTGGATTCAGACAAAATTCAGGATATAAAAATTCATACCTGCAGTCAACATATTTGCATAATCCAGTTTGAGGTAAAATTTGCATGCAATGAACTGCATGTAAGGTGTACACATTGATAAACTGTGATATAATATGCACCTTGAAACCATTACCATGATCCAGAGCACATGTGCATATAAACGCTCAAAGTTCCCTCTGAAATCCATCCCTCCCACTCCCGCTCACGACCTCATCCTCAGGCATGAGGTCTTTCTCTACGGATTACTTTGTTTTTTCAATAGGTTTTCATAATGGAAACAGTATGCATTCTTTTTTTGGACTTCTTTCACTCAGGATTATTTTGACATTGATTCATGTTTGTGGGTGCATCCTAACTTCATTCCTGTTAAATACTAAGTATCCGTCCATTGCAGGAATACCAGATTTTGTTCATTTCCTTCACTTGTCGATAGACCTTTGCATTATTTTGTTTTCTGCTCTTACAAATAAAGCTTTTACAGACATCTGTGCTCCTTGTAAGGACATATGGCTACATCTATAGTCAGTATGTGTTTAAATTTTAAAGAACTTGCCAAATCATTTCTCAAAGTGGTTGTATAACATATTCCCACCAATAATGCAAGAATATCAGTTGCTCCATACCCTCACAATTTGCTTTGGTCCGTCTTTTTAAAAATTTTAGCCATTCCAATAGGCATGTGCATGGTGGTTCTCGTCTGCATTTCCTGAATACATCCGAGTTTTTTTAATGTATATTGGCTATCTTTGATGAAATTTGCTAAAATCTTTTGCATATTAATTGCATTGTTTTCTGAGGTTTGAGAGTTCTGTATTTATACATCTGGAAACAAATCCTCTATCAGATAAACAGGGTTTGTTCTTTGCAAAAATATTTTCAGGTCTTGTATTTTCATTCCCTTAACAATTTTTCAGAGAATAGTTCTTTGTTTTGATGCCTAATTTACAGATTTTTAATGTTGTGGATCCTGCCATTGGTAAACACTTTAAACCAAGATGTATTTTTTCCATCTTCTAGAATTGTATAGCTTTTGATTTTAAAATGAGCTTTTTCCAGTTTTTGTTCAATTTCTACCTTCCATGTCTCTAACTTTTAAATATATGAAAATAATTGTTCCAGTGTCTGTTAATTTTAAGTGGTGCTTGTACTAATTGTTTCTAATTATGACCTTTTTCTGTATGTCCAGTTATCTCCATCAGGGGCCAGACATTACGGGTATTTCTCTTCTTGGGTAAATACCTGTTCTCTTAAAAATGTTTTATTCTAGAACATGGTTACATTGCTTGGAAGCCATTGGATTCCTCCGGCTCTTGCTTTAAAGACTTTCAGGCAAGACCAGAGCATGTGATTTTGGTCTGGCCGGATCATCGCCACGATGGAAGACCCTCCCACCTTCCTCCCTTCAGTGCCCCATGAATTACAAGGGTATCTAGTCTTCATGGTGGCTGCAGCTATCCCTTCCAACCTGGAGTGAGACCTGAGCACTCTTCTCTGATCTTCCCAGATGGTCCTTCTCAGTCTTAGTACTTCCCTCAAACATGTGTGGTCATTTACACTTTCCAGAACACTCTAAGACACTTTCAGCACCTGTCTGGAGTTCTCTGTCCCACAGATTTAAGCTGATCTGTGATTTCTCCTGAATCTCAGCTTCATCTCCTCCAGCACAGGGAATCCATGGTTCTTGGCTTGGGTTTCCAATCCCTGGACTCCAGCCAGAAAATTCTCTGAGGGCAGTTATCTCAGAAAATCATGGGGCCCCTTTGTTTACTGTCCCTTAGGCATGAATATTCTTTATTGCCCAAATATCCACTGTCTTGAAAAATCGTTTCTTTTCTTCTGGTTTTATATATTCATCATTGCAGGCAGAATCGTCAACCCAGTCCCTGTTACTCTCTTGGCCAAAAGTGTAAGTCCTCCACATTTGTAATTTTTTTTTTGCTAAAAGGAAATTGCTATAATCAAAGAGTAATTATTAAATAACTCTCCACATTATAATCAGCTAAAACCACTATAAATGTTGCTCTCTGCAAATCACTATGCTTTTTATGCCAAATCACTTTATGGGTTACCTCACGTTGCATGTCATGAGCTCCAAAGTAGGTTGGTTCTGACATTCTGATAATTTGCCTTGGGAACAAATACACTAAATCAGAGGGAATACTTAGCAAGAGGCAGCATGTGCTGAAGCAAGATGTTGGGGACAGGCCAAAGGAGGGAAAGAGCCAGAGGATGAGTGAGGAAAAGAACAAACATTTAAGTGAAAGGGGAGACGACTATGCTGCTCTTAACACATAATGCAAACCACACAAGGACTGCATGACTAGTGCACATTCCTGATGCTCAGCTTGTATATTACTTGCCCATTTCAATTATTAAAAACATGGTAGGAAATAAAACAAGCACAATTAGGGGGGAAATGTCTGGATTTTAGACAATCTCCAATGAAAAGCTTTAGAAAAAAAATCCTACATTTTGATATTAGTTTCCTAACCCATATGCCAAGAAAAGTGGATGGGCACTTTTCATTTAACTGGTTTAAATATAATTTATACTCTGTCCTACCCCTTATCATTTTATCAATTCACTGCTTACCAGATGGCATTCAAGAACTAGCCCAATACTTAAGTTTATAAAACAAAAATATTCTCATAGAAGTTCTAGGCAGCTTTGGAACCCAATAAATCATAGATACAGGTTTATGATTTTTTTTCCAGGATTCCACCTCCTATAAAATTGAATAGCGTTCCCAGATTCAGAGTTCCCATGTGAATTTCATGCAATTCTCAATTATAAGGGCTTTAAAACATTATTCACTTGACCCCAACATTCTATTAACTTGAAGTATCATCAATAAATAATTATGAAGTGAGCAGGATTTAGCTAAGCAACCATGGAACTGCACAGTTCCATTTTATAATCGACAGTGGAAAGACCAGAACAGTGAAGATAATTGGAGATGATTAGTTTAAAGGTAGGCTCTTCTCTTGGCCCCTATGTACTTGAATTAAATAGGAATTCTTGCTCCTATAGTAGTTTAGGGATCAAAATTAAGAGCAGTATCTGCAATTCTGCAAAATCCCTATCAAGGTCCCTCAATTCTGCTTCTGGAGAAGTTCAATTTCCATTCCAAGAGATGTAATTCATCATCAAAATTATATCATTAAATAAAGACATGATAGCTCAATCAAGCACTGGTTGACTTTAACTTGGTGATAGACGAATTTAGAACTTTCAAGATATTAGGGACATCATAGGGCGGAAGAGTCCATGCAAAACTGGGACTGACTCTGAGGTGCGGGGATCTGGGTTGATGATTTGTAAGACCATATTGTGTTTGGAAATACTTTCATTTGTTGGTAGGGAGGGATTGCATTCAGCACAAACTCCATTTAGGGTAAAAGAAAAGGCTCTTTTGAGGTCAAATCTTGGGGTACAGACAGAAGCAGCTGTCCAAAAGGCTCGGAACATTTTGTTTTGAAGACAGAACGTTTCAGAGCATTGAAGTGACCCCTGGGTTTAACCACAAATATTCTGCTCTTAGAAGAAAATAACTTTAATCATGAGTACTACTGATAAAAACAAGACTGCAGCCATTATATAACCAAAAACAGCACCTCTGAGCAGCAGCTCGCTGGGGGCAATCTGAGCTAGACGAGGCATGCTGTGGCATGCACACAAAAAGCATTAATGGAACAGCCAAAAACAGAGGAAAAAAGACAAAAGTAAATGATCACCTATGTCAGGCCTTCACCATACCCTGTACAGCAGTAACTAAAAACCAAATATAATGCTAACCGATCTGATGGCATCCAGTATTGGCCCCACTCCAACCCATTGTCCTCAGGGACCTGTCCATTTCGATAGATATATAAACCACACCCTGATCTGGAAACCAGGACAGTATGGTCTGGGAAGGCAACCTGCAAATGCCACAGAATATTGGTTTGCCCAAATTAACGTCATCCAAGTGTGTTATGAACTACACACCTAAGGAATGGGACTCTGGAATTAGCCTTGTTTTGACTCTACCCCATTTTGCACTTTAACTGTTTAATACTTGAGTCTCTTCAGACACAAAGTGAAAAGATCAAATATTAAAAACCTGTAAGAATATTGATAATTCATCACTTTTCTGCTCCCTTTGCTCTAACCTAATGCATGGAAGGCCCAGACTGAGGCCTACATAGTGACCACAGAGGTGCTTGGGAATGAGTGCAGGGACAGGGTCTGGTGTGAACGTCCCACCCAGATACCTCCAGCCTTTCACAGGTTCAGGGGCGCAGAGTCCACACTGACATTCTGGACCAGGTAACTAGATAGTTCTTTGTTGTGGAGGCAGGTCCCGTGCCCTGTAGGTTTACCAGCATCTCAGGGCTCTGCCCACTAGAGGCCAGGAGCACCCCCAGTCATGACAACAAAAATGTCTCCAGATAGAGGCCAAACGTCCCCTGGGGGCAGCTGAGAACCCCTGGTTTCTGTGTAGCTCAGTAAGACCACCTGAATTACAGAGGTCCCCATACCTGCTCTTGAGCTCCAAGGAGAACATGCTTTCCACCTAAAAAGACAGATGGGAGAATTCTCATGGGGTGATCCCAGCTTTCCTCATAAAAAGCATTTGTCATCTGTGTTGGGTGATGAGTCATCACATTCCCAGGCTTCCTTGATGCTTAAAATACCTTTCGCTAGGACAATGTACCCACCAGCCACCTGCAGCAGACAAGTCCCTTGAGAAGACTGTGAGGTTGTGCATTCATGAGGCACCCAGAGACCTGTCCTTCATCTATTCATAGTGTTAAATGTGCTGAATTCCACAGAATCTAAAACTGAATAAAAAGGTGTCATTGCCTGATTGTCCCGTTTCCAAAAAGCTTGTATTCATTAATATACTCTGACAACACTCTAGGGCAGGCTTTTTTTTTTTAGAAATTCAACTGAAGATTTACCCTCTCAACCAAAACAGGAAAAAAAAGAACATTCTCTCAATTTTGTATTAGTATACTTGATATAGATATATACAGCAAGTCTAAGGCAATCTAATATAGCTGGAAAATCCAGCTTTTCTTTAGAGACAGTTTTGTAATTCCATAATCTTGAATAAAAAACAAGTGCTTTGCATTGGAAGTTAGGGTCCTGAAGGTCTCCTCTTAAGATACTGAGTCAATGACAACCAGTTTATAAATATTGTTAGAATGAGGAAAACTGTTAAAGATGTCTAATGAGATCTTGAAAAGTTTAATCATTTCAGGTGAAAAATATCTTAATACCTAACCATCTACTTAAGAAGATTCAAATTTGACATATAAGCACATTTTAAACAACCAAATTATACAGAAAAATTATCTTCCACTGTAGACTGTCCTCTCATTTGAAATAACAATTTTATGTGCAAAACTTAAAGCTTTCACAGAGAGTCATGAATCATTTTCATGCTACTCAATAAAGATCATTGAAATAGGAGCTTTGGCTCTTCAACTTGGAAATGGGATGTCTGGCTACTCTACACCTGTACTAAGGCCCAGGAGGTTTGAATAGTCATCCAGAGCCATGTAAATATTGGGAGAAAAAGGCTAGAATGTGACCCATTTCCTTGCCTGCAAAGCCCATGTTTACATATATTTACAACTTCCGTATCTAGCTTCTTACAGAGAAAAATATAGACATATTCTCATGGATTTCCATTTCTATAAGGCAATGGAGAATTTTCCAGAAGGTTTGTAATTTCTAGAAGTGAGAAACACTCCCCCCAGTGGGAAGGAATTAAGAAGCAGACCAATGGAAGTCATTACTCTGAATATGAAAACAGACACACCCCATATATTACAGAGATCTCCCTGGTCCATAATTTCCTAGTCTGTTTTAGGTCCTAATAGGATAAGTCCTGTGCCTCCTGATAGGAATGTTGATTACCATGAAGATCACCAAGATTTGGCCACTTAATAGTTTTTAAACAGACATGAACATGCTCTTACAATATAAGGTTCACACAAAATCCTTCCATCACAGATTCACATGTAGTTTATTATGCCCTGCTGTTAGTATGAAGCCCCTCTTTAGTATTAACTGAACCATTATCACTCATGTTTTTAGGATCAGTTTTGTCCACTGGGTCTCACAACTGAGGTTTTTACATCTTCAGTATTAACGTCCTCACAGTTGGACAAGTTCTTGTGTTTGTTCTTACCCATATTAAAAAAACCTATGCATTTGGGTCAAATCAAAGCCAAATATTTAATTGCCCTGGCTTTACATTTAGAATTTCTCTATTCCTATACCAATAACATCAACATGTGGACTCTTCCAAATCCTGCATCTACCATCAGAAAAGACTAATATTTCAACTTTCTCTTGTTTAGTCATCACAAGTCATACAAATGAAGCCTGATGTTTTGCTGGACTCTTCATTTCACCTCACAGCCTCCTCACAGTATTTACCTTTATTTTGAACTTTTTTTGATCAAGATATTTCAGAGTTAGTCAAAAAGTTGACATCTGACAAATGTTTGTACATAGAGTATAAGTGAATACATTTAAGTAAATTTGGAATAAAAGGGGAATGTGTAAAAGTTTTATGCATGATGTAAAATATGTAAATCATAAACCCCAATTGTCTAGTGTCTCAAAGAGAATGGATGGAATTATCAACTGTCGTCAGTATTAGTATATGCAAACTCAGTTTGCTAGGTCTTTTGCTATTCTCCCAGTCTAGGCAAACATTTAAGAGTCATTTGGAAAATGTATGCTTGTTTAAGAATGATACTATGGCATTTTTAAGGCAAAAATGTTAATATTAGAATGTCTGGCTCTGATGTTGAATCAAAAACAAGCATGGCAACTGACAAATGTGCCAAGGTCTTTAATGACCAGGGAAATAGCAAAGAATATATAGACAGCCCTGTGAACAGAGTTAGGCTTTCTCAGATGGGGAAGAAGAGGTGGTCCACAATTGAGGGACATCAAGATGGTCCACCCAACACTCAGCATCTTTTGTCCCTGACCAGGAGCCTTCTCCATAGCCTATACTGTTCCTTATGAAGCACTTGAGATACGACCAACATACAAAAAGGTGTACATATTTAACTCCTACATCCTGGTGAATGGGGAGAAGTGTACACCTGTGGAAGATCACCACAATCGACACTGCGAACATGGATTATCATTTCCAAATGTTGCCTCCCAACCTCTTTATTATTGTGACAAGAACACTTTATATAAGATCTACCCTTTTAGTGTATTTTTCAGTATATAATACAGTATCGATCATCACCATGCTTGTACAGCTCTAGGACTTAGTCTTCTAGAACTTAATTTTGTACCCTATAAACAACCCTTCATTTCCTTCTCCAAGTACCCAGCAACTATTTACATTCTTTTTATTATGTTAATCACCATACATTAGTTTTTGATGTAGTGTTCCATGATTCAATGTTTGCATATAACACCCAGTGCTCCATTCAGTACATTCCCTCTTTAATACCCATCACCAGGCTAACCCATCCCCCCAACCCCCTCCCCTCTAAAACCCTCAGTTTGTTTCTCAGAGTCCATAGTCTCTCATGGTTCGTCTTCTGCTCTGACTTCCCCCCTTCATTTTTCCTTTTTTTTTTTTTTAACATATAATGTATTATTTGTTTCAGAGGTACAGGTCTGCGATTCAACAGTGTTACACAATTCACAGCACTCACCATAGCACATACCCTCCCAACGTCTATCACCCAGCCACCTCATCCCTCCCACCCCCCACCACTCCAGCAACACTCAGTTTCCTAAGAATTCATATCAATGAGATCATATGATACATGTCTTTCTCTGACTTATTTCGCTCAGCATAATACCGTCCGGTTCCATCCACATCATTGCAAATGGCAAGATTTCATTCCTTTTGATGGCTGCATAATATTCCATTATATATATATACAATACAGAAGAGGTGGTATACAGAAGTGGTATATCCATTCATCTGTATCCGTTATCTTCTTTATCCATTCTTTATCCATTCATCTGTCAATGGACATCTTAGCTCTTTCCATAGTTTGGTTATTGGGGACACGGCTGCTATAAACATCGGGGTGCACGTACCCCTTCGGATCCCTACATTTGTATCTTTGGGGTAAATACCCAGTAGTGCAATTGCTGGGTCATAGGGTAGCTCTATTTTCAACTTTCTGAGGAACCTCCATACTGTTTTCCTGAGTGGCTGCACCAGCTTGCATTCCCACCAACAGTGTAGGAGGGTTTCCCTTTCTCCGCTCCCTGCCAACACCTCTCATTTCCTGACTTGTTACTTTTAGCCATTCTGACTGCTGTAAGGTGGTATCTCATTGAGGTTTTGATTTGGATTTCCCTGATGCCAAGCGATATTGAACACTTTTTCATGTGTCTTGGCCATTTGGAGGTCTTCTTTGGAAAAATGTCTCTTCATGTCTTCTGCCCATTTTTTGATTAGATCATTTGTTCTTTGGGTGTGGAGTTTAAGAAGTTCTTTATAGATTTTGGATACTAGTCCTTTATCTGATACATCATTTGCAAATATCTTCTCCCATTCTGTCGGTTGTCTTTTGGTTTTGTGGACTGTTTCTTTTGCTGTGCAGAAGCTTTTATCTTGATGAAGTCCCAATAGTTCATTTTTGCCCTTGCTTCCCTTGCCTTTGGCAATAATTCTAGGAAGTTGCTGTGGCTGAAGTCAAAGAGGTTGCTGCCTGTCTTCTCCTTTGGGATTTTGATGGACTCCTGTCTCACATTTAGGTCTTTCAACCATTTGGAGTCTATTTTTTTTGTGTGTGGTGTAAGGAAATGGTCCAGTTTCATTCTTCTGCATGTGGCTGTCCAATTTTCCCAACACCATTTGTTGAAGAGGCTTTTTTCCATTGGACATTCTTTCCTGCTTTGTCAAAGATGAGTTGACCATAGAGTTGAGGGTCCACTTCTGGGCTCTCTATTCTGTTCCATTGATCTGTGTGTCTGTTTTTGTGCCAGTACCATGCTGTCTTGATGACAGCTTTGTAATAGAGCTGGAAGTCCGGAATTGTGATGCCACCAGCTTTGCTTTTCAACATTCCTTTGGCTATGCGGGGTCTTTTCTGGTTCCATACAAATTTTAGGATTATTTGTTCCATTTCTTTGAAAAAAGTGGATGGTATTTTGATAGGGATTGCCTTAAATGTGTAGATTGCTCTAGGTAGCATTAACATCTTCACAATTTGTTCTTCCAATCCATGATCATGGAACGTTTTTCCATTTCTTTGTGTCTTCCTCAATTTCTTTGAGTATTTTATAGTTATCTGAGTACAGATTCGTTGCCTCTTGGTTAAATATACTCCTAGGTATCTTATGGTTTTGGGTGCAATTGTAAATGGGATCGACAATTTTTCTTCTGTCTTGTTGTTGGTGTATAGGAATGCCACTTATTTCTGTGCTTTGATTTTATATCCTGCCACTTTACTGAATTCCTGTATGAGTTCTAGCAGCTTTGGGGTGGAGTCTTTTGGGTTTTCCACATAAAGTATCATATCATCCACAAAGAGTGAGAGTTTGCTGATTCGGATGCCTTATTCTTTCTTTTTGTTGTCTGATTGCTGTGGCTAGGACTTCTAATACTATGTTGAATAGCAGTGGTGATAGTGGACACCCCTGCCGTGTTCCTGACCTTAGGGGGAAAGCTCTCAGTTTTTCCCCATTGAGAATGATATTCACTGTGGGTTTTTCATAGATGGCTTTTATGATATTGAGGTATGTGCCCTCTATCCCTATACCCTGAAGACTTTTGATCAAGAAAGGATGCTGTACTTTGTAAAATATCTTATTTCACCTAGTATAATGTCCTCCAGGTCTGTCCATTCTGTCTCAAATGGCAGGATTCCCTTTTGTATGGCTGAAGTTCCAATGTGTGTATACACATTTCTATCCATTCATCCATCAATGGACACTTAGGTTGCCTCCGTGTCATGGCTACTGTGAATAACGTTGCAATGAACATGGGGGTATAGATCTCTAAGATCCAGATTTCATTTCCTTTAGATACTCAGAAGTAGAATTACTGGATATGGTATTTCCACTTTTAATCTTCTGAGGAACCTCCATACCGTTTTCCACAGCGGCTGCACCAGTTTGCATTCCCACCAACAGTGTACAAGTGCTCCCCTTTCTCCACATCTTCACTGACTTGTTTTCATAACAGCCATTCTAACAAGTTTAAGGTGATATCTTGTTGTGGTTTTGATTTGCATTTCCCTCCTTAGTGATGTTCAACATCCTTTCATGTACCTGTTCGTCACTGTAGGTCTTCTTTGGGAAAAAAAAAATGTTTAAGACCTTAAATTCTTGGGCACCTGGGTGGCTCAGTTGGTTAAGCGACTGCCTTCAGCTCAGGTCATGATCCTGGGGTCCCGGGATCGAGTCCCATATCGGGCTCCTTGCTCTGCAAGGGGTCTGTTTCTCCCTCTGACCCTCGCCCCTCTCATGTGTTCTCTCAAATAAATAAAAAATCTTAAAAAAAATTTTAAAAAAGGCCTTAAATTCTTTACCCACTTAAAAATCATTTTCTATTGTGTTGTGGGAGTTCCCTATGCATTTCAGATTTTAATATGGTTTTATCAGGTAGTTTGCAAATATTTTCTCCCACTACTGCTCTTCGGTGAAGCAGATGGAGGCGGCACTTGGGAGCATCACCACTTGAAGGGGTGCTTTCACTCATGTACCAAAATCTTAACCTTGTCTACACTGCCAGAGGTTCTCAACATGGTCCTTTCATTTTTGAAACATGGGGCAGTGAACAAAACCAAAGGGAAATTTTTTTCTCACATCCTCCTCCTCAAAAGTGCGCCTACAATAATGAGACAAATGGCAAGACCATAAAACCGATGTCTGTAAAATCACAACGGGTTGTAACAGACATTGGCCAGAAGGTTCTCTATGAATCACTTCAAATGAGCCTCAGAGTCAAGAGCTATGTTTTAGGTACCATCAGCTTTTAGAATATGATCCCCTTGTTTCATCCTTACAGTCTGGTGGAAAAAAAAGTTTTTTGGTTTTTTTTTTTTTTTTTGGTAAATGTTCTTTTAAACTGTTGGATTGTGTTCTCATTTTAAGTATTTTATTATGTATATTGCTGAGTTATGGGAATAGTTCTCAGAAGCTGATTTTAGAAGTGCAGCTCTGATTTATATTATGGGCAAAATAGAACAGCAAGTACCTTCTCTACTCCTGTTAGCCTTGTTCCAGGTAAACTTTACTATCTTATTACCTGTGAGCTCTTCTGAATTATGAGAGAACATATTTTTAATATTTTATATAGACAAGTAGCTGCTGGGAAACAGTAAAAAAAAAATGTGTTTTTACACAGATATACTCACGCATATGAAACTTTAATTGTACACATGTATAGTTTTAATGAGGATTGGAAAATGTGTGGAGTATTTAAAATGCATAGAGTCAATATTTCCACAAAAAAAATCCCTGAAGAAATTTGCATAATGGCTTTTATCATACATTTTCTTCAGTAAGATTTTGAGCATCTATATGTGAAGGCAAAGAAATCTCAAGTTTTAGGAACAATTGAATTAAATGGCTTAAAAATTATTTTGCTTTTAGATTAGTAATTCATACATATTTGAAATTACATAATTTTTTCAAGTTTTATAAATCTATTGAGATAATTATGTTTTCCTATTTAACTTTTTTTTTTTAAGATTTTATTTATTTATTTGACAGAGAGAGAGACAGCGAGAGAGGGAACACAAGCAGGGGGAGTGGGAGAAGGAGAAGCAGGCTTCCTGCTGAGCAGGGAGCCCGATGCGGGGCTCGATCCCAGGACCCTAGGATCACGACCTGAGCCTAAGGCAGATGCTTAATGACTGAGCCACCCAGGCACCCCTCTATTTAACTTACTTCTAAGATTCAAAAGTATCAAGGCATGCTCCTATCTATTTCATAGGTATCATTTATAAAATATACAAGATTGAGTTTCTAACCACTGAACTAAGAATTTTACATTCATGTTAATAGGGAGATGTCTGTGGTCGTCTTCAAATCTGAATTATCAGTTATATAGTCTAACACCAACATATATATGAAACTACACATTACATACATATACATCACATGCATGCATATATCCTATGTAAATCTATCCCAGATGGACACACATATAATCACCTATGCAGTCATGATGTTTTTATGCTCTAGGAAAAACAAATGTCCTGCTCAAAAAACTAGTTCATAAATATCAAAATTTTCTGTAAACCCAATTGGATATTATGCTCAGGACAGGGTTTTTTTGTTGTTGTTCCAATATTCTACTTTTTCATACTCCTCAGTTGGAGTATGTTTTTAAATCTAATTTCTGTAAACATCAGGAACTTCTTTTCAAAATATTAAAGCCTCACTTCATCTCTTTTGTTATAGATGTGTATATGCTGTGCATATACGGGTCACCTATTTATTATTATAAATTTGAATACAGTCCAGTTATCCCAACACCACTGATGGAAGAGTCCTTCCTTTCTTTTGGTTCCATGTCTGGAGCTTCCTCTTTTCCATTCTTCCCTCATTTTTAATTCCTGTGCCAACAATACACTACTTAACAACTGTGTTTTAATAGATCAGACCATTCTTAGGGTTCTTTTTCAGCATTTTCTGGATGAATATTGTTCTTATTTTCTTCCACCTAATATTCAGAGTTGGTCATTAAGTTCCACTGCTGAAATCATCATTGGATTTGTACGTCTTAGGTTTTGGAGAGGGTTAATATGAATAACGTTAAATATTCTCCACTGGGAAAACCATGTCCATTCACCAAGGTCTTGTTTGGTCTCTTCCCCCCCCACACCCCCCACCCGCGCTCAGATTTTAAGTTCCATGAAGCTATGGCAACACCTCACCTTGCTGAGCACAGTTTCCTTATTTCCTAAGCACAGAATGGGTGTGAAGATCTACGAGTTGAATGAAGTGTGATAGACAAGGGTAACCAAAAGTTCACGTAACAGACAAGCAAACATGCTGCTTAAGGCTTTGCCAGGGTCACAGACTGGAGCCCGGCAGAATTCAAACAATCCACTGTCTCCTAAATATCAGAGTTCAGACCACATAGTGTCTTACAGGTCTGTGCTCCCTTCCCCTGTAAATGCACACTGAGTAGTGGCTTGTGAACAAAATACTCAAAGGCAAGACGACCTCACAAACTGACTTTTCCAACATTGAAGTTTCCCATCACATGGACAGTCTTCAACTGAGTTGATAAAAACTGCCTCGCCAATGGTTAATAAGCAGCAAGCAGTTAAGCCTTAGCCCAACATGAATGCAATATTTGTCTTGAACAGGTATAGAAGCTCTAGGATACCTACAAAGGAAGAGCCCTCGAAAGGCTGGTGAGGTCCTGGAAGAGGAGGGAGTTCTGACAGATGTGCTTCTGAGTAGCGCTCAATCCTGGTGGTTAATTTACATGGCACGCAGTTGATGGTGGTGATGCAGGGGTGATGCAGGAGTGCATGCCCCGAGCGGCAATGCCATCAGCAGGGCAAGACGGTAGCTTCCTCCAACATCACACAGAGGACTGAACCACAGCAAGGCACTGAGAATTATAGATCTGTGTTCACTCCTTAACATATGCAGTTACCTTAAAACCCAACACACGGACACACTAGGTACTGACGCCTGAGTTTTGTACATAGGAAATGAAATAAAATGGGCCATTGAGCTATTCATCATCATATGAAAAACAGTGAAGAGTTTAAAAAAAAAAAAGACAATAGCAAGGGTTTTTTTACCTTGTCTTTCACAGAAGATAAAACTGAGTCAATTGACAGTGATTGGAAGCTTAAACATATGACCCCATATGTATATTTAAGATAACATATATGAAGGGTTCCCAGGTGGCTCAGTTGGTTAAGTGTCTGCCTTGGGCTCAGGTCATGATCTCAGGGTCTTGGGGTTGAGTCCCACCTTCGGGCTCCCAGCTCAGTAGGGAGTCTGTTTCTCCCTCACCTTCTGCCTCTCCCTCTGCTTGTGCTGTCTCTCCCTCTCAAATGAATAAAATCTTTAAAAATATATATATATATGTGTGTGTGTATATATATATGAAATGAAAACGGTTTCTCCAAAGGATGCTTATTTCCTCTTTTGTATTCCCAGTGATAAATACTCAAATCATTTATTTCTGGCTTTAACTCCTGTTCCTAAATACAAGTTGTATGTTGTTTAACATCCAACATTGTAAACAGCATCCTTATGTTTTCAGGATTCAGCCAACTTCTCCTTTCCCCCAGTTCCTCCCCCAAAATAGAGGAATATTACTCTTTTGGGTATTTTCAACTTTTTATATTAATCCTATATTTAATTTCTTGTTTCATTATTTATTGGTACTCTATTGACTATTTTTCAGGATGAGGACTTGAATGCCCTATTACTAGGAGAACTTATGAAAACTGCATCCCTGCTAATTATCACTTCTCTGCTATGTGATATTATCACATCTCCACACATAGAAGCCCCCTAGATAACCCTACAAGGGAATAACTGTTGGTAATGAAAACATTTTTAATTAGGGTGAGTTTTCACATTTTGCCATATCCGAATCAAACAAAAATTTGATAATTTTTGAAACTTAATTGCAAAACAAGCATCTTCAGCTACCACACTCCACCAGAACAATAAATGGGATTTAAATTGAGAGCTGTTTCCAAAGATTCCTATTTTCTGTCTCCGTTTCCCTGTTGCTGAACGGTTCCGCTTAACGGTTCTTTGTATATTAAAAACTAGGCTATCGAAATATAATGCCAATTTAAGGTACAACAATTATTTATATTAGCGTTACTGGGAGAAAAAAATATGATGTGGTAAATTAATCTTTGTGCAGCAAAGTACTTCTTAAAATAGGTTTTCAGCATGCATGGTAATGAACTATTGCTATCTTGGCTGAACAGACATCTTGAAATAACTATGTCCAAAGTTGTTTAAAATCCGTTCCTGAAAATTTCAGTTTCAGCAATGCAAGGAAGATGGATTTTTCACTTAGAACACCCAACACCACAAGCCCTTCCCCACCCCCGCCCCCCAAATCCCTTGCTCAATGTGGGGATGCATGAATCAGCTGTGACTTTTACATGCCTCCCTCTGACCTTCCCATGATAATCATAATAATGCCTGGCTGCTGAGGATCAATCAGCCTTCATAAAGGCAGCAGCCTTCAGATTAATCTCCTATTATTAGTTTCACAAGTTAAAAAGACAAGCCAGACAGACAGGATTGCTTTCACTGCTATGTGCTCCCCTAAAATTATTTCCTGTGAACCATAAACAAATTTCCAATTTGGTGAGGCTATAAATGTGCAGGCTTTATAAAAATTAATTTAAAGGGATGCGACAGAGTTTGGGATTGTAGAGATTAGGGGGACGCCTGTCATAATTGCCTGCTCAGCCCCCCTGTCACTCAGGAACCCCACAGCTGCATTTGCAGGGCTCACTGTCTAATTCTCTGATCAGATTCCCATCTCCCACATATCCTCTCATAAGGCTTCCATTCTCCGCCGTTTAGCCTTAATTACCACTCCCGGTCTCCCTTGACAACCAAATTGGAAGGTACATGCTACAACTCCATAATGATCATCATCGTCATCATTAATACTTTTAAAAATCACAAACTACTCCACTGTAAACCCGGGCTAACCTTGTCAAGGTTGGATGTCTTCTGGTAACTAGATTTTCTAGGATAGCTTCAGCACTGGAAGATAAGAAATGCAATTATATCATCTTTTTTTTCTTTCCCCCTTACTTTTATGTACAATTACCTGAGCAGTTTTTAGATGAAGATGGAAGTGGAAAATTTACAGAGATTCACCTAGAGCAGAATGTTTCAACTCCTGGTTGAGTACAGGTAACTTCTGTTGGGCTTGGCTAGGGGGAGGGAGTCAAACCCATGCCCATTTGTGTGATGAACAGTTTTGATTTCATCATGGAGCCTTCTGAATCTACGTATGGACTTGGCTTGCTGTGGGACTTTGTGAAGGTCAGAGGATCCATCGAGCTCTGCTGTATCTGTAAATATGAATAGTTCAACCCCGGCACCTTTATGTATCCACCAGACTCTAGTTTTGGGGCTGCATCCTAAGCAAAACAGGTAACTTCTGGGGCGCCCGGGTGGCTCAGTCAGTTAAGCGTCTGCTTCGGCTCAGGTCATGATCTCAGGGATTGAGCCCCACATGGGCTTCCTGCTCAGCGGGGAGCCTGCTTCTCCCTCTCCCTCTGCCCCTCTCTCTGCTCATTCTGTCAAAATCTTAAAAACAAAAAACCAATAACTTCTCCTTTGCATGTGTTTTCCACCACAGTTTTCTATTACAGTTTCTATTTTGGTTTTGAGACATAACTAGAAACTTCATATCTTCCCTCATGAACCCCTTGCATAAACATCCATTTTTTGGTTTTTATTCTTTGTTGGCATTGGGGCATCCTTTAACCACCTGTGAATCCTACTACCCATGGCAACTCCTGACCAGCACCATTTTCCATTAATTCCTACATTTGATGGTTGTTAGTGCTGGAGGTGGGGGTGCTGGTGGGCAATAGTGCTCATTGGCAGAGATGGTTATCAGTGCTGGTAGTGGGTGGTGGTTGGTAGTGGTCAGTGGTTGATGGGGAAGGTGGCAGGGCCATTGCTGGCCATGTTACTGAGCCACATTTCAGACCTTTGTTGAGTCACAGGATCGTCTTGACTAAAACCATGTTTCCTTTCCATTGTTTTTTGGGGCTTTCTCTCCATTTTTCTCCTTAATTTCCTCTCCCTCATTCATCTTGCCTGTGGATTCTTAGGTAGGTAGAAACAGAATCTGGACTTTTAGAAGAATAACTCAGATCTTACTGACATCTTGCATAATTAATAAGCAAACCTTCCAGCCTCCGTGAGTGGAGATGTCTGAGGAAACATGTCTAAAGTATTTTTTAGCTTCTCACGGGGCTTCACAAATCAAAGATCTCAATACCTAAATATAACTACAGAGTTGGTTTTCTCCACCAGATGTAAAGTAAGGCAGTTTATTTTTATAATGCTTGGGGATATATGTAATATCACATATTCACATATTTGCAGTCGTGCCCATGCTTGGCTGAAGTTTTCATTTTTAGTGCAGATATTGATCATCAGAAAGGTAGAGCTAGAACAGAAGCTTCTGAGACTGAAGGGTATTTTCCAGAATCACTTTGTCAGAAAGCTAACAGGTAGGTAAACGTAATTCAATGTATCTATTCCTCCAGAAGAGATTCACTAGGAGTTGAAGGGAATTCAGTTCAGTACTAAGATAAGAAATACAAACTGAACAGTACTGTCAAGTATTATTAGGGTGGGCTGCAGTAATGATCGTGTGAACAAAGATCATTCCAATAGTTCACCTGACACAGCAGTCGATTTGGAATAAAAGATAGCAATGGGATTGTTGGTTGTGGCTGAGGAAGTCAAGGACACGCTGAGCAGATGTGTAAGGCAGTGTTTTTGCAGATAAGGGGAGCTTGCAAAACGGCCAGAACTCCAAACCTCCGAGCCTGTAATTACTGAAATGCCCGTATTGATCGGGATAACAACCACGCAGATGAAGGCCGGAGAGCTGATCGGGTGTGCGGGGCAGGCTTGTTTTTTTAAGCAGTTTATTGAACTATCTACATGGTCTCAGGCGATTCTAGCTCTAATCCTTGGAAATTGGAGGAATCTTGGAGGAGTAAAAATGCAATGAGACCTTGACGGAAGAGAAGCTTCCCTTGGATCGAGATGATTTATGGTGAGAAAACACACACAGTTCGGGTCAAAAAGCATCAAAAGAGATTAAAAGTTAAAGCAGCACTCACGAGTGACTGATTGGTACACGATCTGAAAGTGATGGGGCATTTAAAAATAGCCCCGTAATGACTTGAGCATCAGAAACACGACTCTGGGATCATTGAAGGGAATGCATTGGACGAATACTAAGAATTTCCACCAGATACTGGCCTGACCATTAGACAGGTCCCTTTTTAGTAACATTTATACATCAACGTAAGTCTTCCTAACAGCTTATGAACTATATTCTACTGCCCACCTACTTTAGCGATGAAGTTAATGGCCGTTCAGTGAAAATAAGAGATTTCCCCGTACACATAGTTAATAGCCAAGATGGGTTTTTAAAGGACACACTGCCGCCCTATTGAAAAAGCTCAGCTGGTAGGAAAAGCGATGAGGCTTTTTACATTTTAGATTTTCAGATACCATGGTTATTGGATAGTTTAAGCAGCCAAGGGTCAAAGATTCTCTCATGTACCTTCAGGATAGACAGCTTCCTCATGCTCAGGTCCATGTGCATGAGGAGGAGGAGGACAGAATTCAGTGAAGGTAACCCTCCCCTGGATGAAAGCATGAGCTTCACCATGCTCTAGCCGGAGGCCTTCAGGAGCCTTTCACCTTGCTGTACTGGTTTCCTCCTCTACAAAATAGATAATCATGGTTACCTTACAGCATTCCAGTGAGGAGTCAATAAGTGAGAGCTTGTAGACTGTTCGGGAGACTCCTCGCACCACGTGGAGTGGAACACGGGAACTCCTTGAGAACCAAGTAAGAACAGCTGCATCGACACTGATTCTTGGACATCAGAAATGATTCAGTACCAGAAATACTTAATTTGCACTCATTTCTTTGAAACAAGACGTGGGATCTCTCTTTTCAGCTGGCCGAAGAGAGGACGGGGGACCTGTCCAAATGTGGCGGTTTATTTCTTGCATCAAAATTGGAAACTTACCTTGCATTTGAGCCTTGTTTACTCACAAACGTGGGTGATCATAGTTACTGCACAGATGGATGCTCAAATAAAACAGCTCCTCACTTAACAATACTGTGAAGCACCACATACCAAGCACACCTCCAGGAGTTGATGTGGCTGCTTTTCCCCCACCCCCAGGGGAAAAACATCCATGCAGGGGCACCTGGGTGGCTCAGTCGGTTGAGCATCTTGCCTTCGGCTCCAGTCACAGTCTCGGGGCTCTGAGTTCGAGCCCCGTGTGGGGCTCTCTGCTCCGTGGCAGGTCTGCTTCTCCCTCTCCCTCTGTGCTCTCTTCTCTAATAAAATCTTAAAAAAAAAAAAAAAAAAATCCATGCAGTTTTGCAATTATTCAAAGGAATTAAATTTTTGAAATTTCAAACTATGATCTGAAATGAGTTTACTAAAACCCCAGTGTAAACTTATAGGTATTACAAATAACCTCCCAGGGTTTGTGGTGAAGCCCATGAAAATACTAGCTTGCGGAGGCAAATTCTCTATAATCACAACTCCTGAATAACCATCTGGAGTTAGAGACTTCTCTGATCGCGGATACTTTGATCCTGGGTAATAGAAAGCAGAGGCCAGGACCCTCTGACAGAGCTAGGAGAACTCTAACAATCACATGGTGTTTCCTAGCCATCTTGGGGCAAGAGCACAGAGCCTCAAACCACTGCCTAGAAATTCGCATTCAGTATGTCTGGGCTGGGAGCGCAGTCTCTCTTAAGGAAATCTGAAAAGGAAGATACCATGAAGCTAATGAATTTTAAACTACAGGGAACTCTTTTTTAAGCAATGGCCACCTCCAGGGCCTTGGCAGAGGCCTGGTCGAAGTACACACATCAGGTATTATTGTGGTATTTGCTGAAGTAAAAGGTTTTAGTTCTGGTGACTGCCATATGGCAGACAGCTGTGTATGACTCCCCTGCACCTTATGTGGGGGTTTTGGGGACCCAGCCGGGGGACCTAAGTAATGAATTGAGCTCGGGGCCGGGGGATGGGGGGGTGGGTCTTGGCTCTGACTGAAAAGTCCTCACATCTGCAGTCTGGTTAGGGGCTAGGCTAGGTGATGTAGGGCAGTTTCCAGATCGCTCACTGCCTGTTTCTCCCTGGGATTCTACGGGGCAGGACCCGCGGAGGCTCTGCAACAGGTGTCGATCCTGTGGCCCAGGCCAGGAAGTGTGTGCTTGCAGAGAAACAAGGTTCGCAACGAGGAAAGTCAGGAGACAGCCCACGGAAATCATGCTCAAGTCCGATAGCTCATAAAATGGATACTTGACAGATTGTTTTTTTTCCAAAGTAGTAGTCCAGAAATAGTTGCAGCACATTACCAACATTTAAATGACCTGACAGTTCTTTCAATATTAAGAAAAACTTCAACAGTTTTAAGAGCGAGCTTACTCCCAGTGTAGAAAACACTGCAAATGTAGAGCTAGTATGTGAACAGGGGTCCACAGTGGAGGAAGTAGACTCAAGGTATCCGTGAACACGATGACTTCACAGCTTCACGGTGTTAGGGTGTCCAAGGTGACTTCCCATGCCTAATCCCAAATATACTCACTCTCCTAAATAATTTTAAATTTTTACTTTTTCTTAAAGGAACCCCCTCCCAGTTACAATGTTCTCTCTCCATAAGAATCAGACCCACCCTTTAGAAAATCCGGATGATTTTAAAACACAAGACATATATAGTTACTTGGAAACCATGGCTATAG
Source organism: Neomonachus schauinslandi (assembly GCF_002201575.2). Classification (NCBI taxonomy): domain Eukaryota; kingdom Metazoa; phylum Chordata; class Mammalia; order Carnivora; family Phocidae; genus Neomonachus; species Neomonachus schauinslandi. Next base: position 135,257,668 of record NC_058407.1, read on the forward strand.
AACTAGGGTTGGCAAACGATGGCCTACAAAGGAAATCTGACCTCCCACCTGCATTAGTAAACGAAGGGTTATTGGAATACAGCTCTGCCATTTGTTTACGTGCCTACGGCTGCGTCCTTCCCACAAAGAGTTGAGCTCTTGGGGCAGAGACTGACCCCTGCAAAGCCTAGACCATTTCCCATTTGGCCAGTTTGCTGAGAAAGTTTTCTCACCTCTGGGATATAGGATGCAGTCAACATCTACGTACCGGCCCTCACTTCTGGGAAGGTTGCATTTTGAGAATCCGCCAAGGTTTTTAAAATAAAACACTGTACTTCAAATAACCATGCCTCATTATACACTTTAGATTTCTTTAAAGAGAAAAATACAGGAGCATGTACTTAAAGTTGATTTTCATAGTAAAAGAATGTTTTCCCTTAATATACATTAGGATCCTTAGATTGCTGCCAGCCGTAGACCAATTAATCTCATGCTGCCTTATATTGGAAGGTCTTTGACTTCCAATCCATATGGATTTTTTTCATCCAATAAATTTTATGGATTAAAATTCACTTTGTATTTTTTAAATCCAGCATGAAGTCAAACAGATATTTATACAATAGTAAGTCTATTTCTTAGGTCTATCTCATAATATACCTCAGGGTTCTACAATATTACTACACATTGTTAACTTCAATCTTAAAATATTTAAGTGTTTCTGACTCTTAAAATTCCCAACCAAGGCTCCCTGATGGTTTGTTTAGGAGAAAACTAGAATTTTCAGTGAACAAAACACGTGTAAACATCTAACAAACATGGCCCAGTGTCCACACACACTCCTACATACAATTGTCCTAAGGTTTTTCTTTATTGCTCTTGGAAATAGAGAAAAAGATCCCTCCAAAGTGTGTCCCTAATTACTCTATGGCTGGGCTTTCTTTGCATTCCAAGTGTTTTGTTAATAAAGGTTTGCTCCTTTCCAACACAGGCAGCTTTTGCACTTAATTGATACTGAAGCCATAATTAAAATGGAAAAAATAGCCCTGCCATAAAGAGTAAAAAAGCAGCATACAGGAGAAATATATATATATTTTTATCACTTTGAGGTTTGGTGAAATGGAAAGCAGTGTTTTTACAGAGCCATTCTTGACTAGTCAGAGGACAGAGGACTTTTTTTTTTTTTTTTGGCCAACAGGCCTGCCCCCATGTACCATCCAGTTTTCACTCCCAGGAGGATGTGAGGATGGTGGTTTGCTGAAGCTCCAAATCACAATCATCTTAGTGCGACATGAATCCTTTTACATAACATCTCATACACCCTGGGCATTCACTGAAGGATGGTATGGCCTCAAAAGAAATGGTCTCACTCAAGGAAAGCCATTTATGCTTTTGTGAATCTACCAGGAGAGATCTCCTGTTCTCACCTGCAGTCAGAGTCCTTCTAGAAGCTCTTCACGGGTAATTCATGCTCCCACACTGCAGGTCATTTCAGGATCCTTTCTCTGGGAGTGAACCCAGACTGGGTCATGCAGTAGGACAATATGGAAACTCAGGATCAAGGATGTGCCTTTTCTCCACTGAGACTTTTGATACAGTCCTGATCCACAGTGGGCCAGTATACAAATGAGATTATATAGGATTGTGATCAATCTCAAGTGAGCAGCTAGGAGAGAATTTACTAAGAAACAAGATGTTTGGTATTTTTGAAAAATATTTTGGACTTCTGGGGAAAAGAGTATTAGGACCCTAAGCTCACCTCATCCTATGGATACACCTAAATAACAACTCAATGTAAATAACCCAGAAAACCACCTGAAGACCGGCAGAACAGACCGTCCACAGCTACATGTAGAGAGCCACATGGAAGAGGATAGGAAGGGCAGAGACACAGTAGGGAGCTACATGGACTCATGGGATGGTCTGTGGGAGGGACTCGCAGGCACACGGAGGGGAGAGGGGGAGAACACACCCCAGGCATGAGGAATCTGCACTGGGAAGATGAATCCTCATCACATTTGGCTTTGAAAACCAGAGGGCCTTCACCTTCAGGAGTTCTTACAATCTGTGGAATTTTAAACACCTGGAATTTTAAAAATCAGTAGGTTCAGCTCTGGGAGAGCAAGAGTGATAGGACATTGAGTCCTTGTCCTTAAATATACAGCATAACAAACAGCCCTAAGATACAGCATAGAAAGAGCAGTTTGAAAACCACCTGGGGTAATACAGGAGGGAGATTTATTTACTAATCTCAGAGTGTATGCTGGAGCGACAGGGATCTTTGGGCGACTTCTCCAAGAACAAGAGAGCTGGCTGGCACCATTTCCCACTTCCAGCCTAGATATACCAACACCTGCACGAACCAGCTCAGTATGAGTACTCTCCACCTTGCTAACAGCACACCCCTCCTCTCACGGCAGAGCCTCCTAAACCTTGTTAACACTGCCTACCCAGCCCCTGTGCTCTTCTGTGGATCCACCCCCTCCAAAGCAGACTGCCTCAGTCTCCAGCAGCTGCATGGACCTTGCAGGCACTCTCCCATGGACTCACTCCCTCCAGCACTGCAGAAGGAGTCTCCTGAACAGCTCCCAGTCCCTTCCTACAACAGACATGCAGAAATCTTGCTAATACCATGCATCCTGTCTTCGTAATATCCTGTGGACCTGCCCTTCCTCCAACATGCCCTTGGCAGGAGTCCACCCAAAGCTGTGCCACAAGCCTGGCTATGAACAATGGCCAGGACCACTCTGAACTGACTCAAGCCTTGACCAGAGAGGAAGATAACCACACACACCAGCCCAACTGCAGCTCTAGCAGTGGGCTGGGGGCAGACATCTGGTCTGACAGGCTGCACCCACCAGTGAAAACCTCTTGGGACAACACAAGGAAAGCACACTGCAGTTCAGTGGGAATGTAGCTCTGGCAAACATCTGGTCTGACTCAGCTCAAGCCCAGTGCATCCCTAGATAGGCCCCTTAACAACATAGGGACCAAACCCTGCCTATACCAGACAAAGAGAGCCATATTAGATGACTGGACTCAAGGAAAAATCAGCTTAGCCAAAGCTCAGCCAAAAGAGTAGGATACACACAACACACCTAGGAGATACTCCTGAAGCACCAGGTTCTGGTGACAGGGGACAGTGCACTGTAGAGCACTATAGGACCTCAGCTTCATAAGGCTACTACTCTTAAGAGCAGAACATGTAGCTGACTTTCCTAGCACACAGAAATAGAAATGTACAGAAATTCATTGCTTTTCTATACACTAATAGTGAAGTAGCAGAAAGAAATTAAACTGTCCCACTTATAATTGCCTCCAAAAACGGAATAAAATACCTACGGATAAGCTTAGCCAAGGAGGCCAAAAACTTGTACTCTGAAAACTATAGCACACTGATGAAAGAAATTGAAGAGGACACAAATAGAAAGGTCCTTTATGCTCATGGACTGGAATTTTAAGATGTCCATACTACCCAAAACAATCTACAGATTTAATGCAATCCCTATCAAAGTAGCAACAGCATTTTTTAGAGAACTAGAAGAATCCTAAAATTTTTATTTGAACCAGAAAGGACCTCAAATTACCAAAGCAATCTTGAAAAAGAAGAAACTGGAAGTATCAATTCCAGATTTCAAGGTGTCCTAAAAGCTATAGTAATCAAAACAGTATGGCGCTGGCACAAAAATAGACACTTAAATCAACAGAACAGAATGGAGAGCCCAGAAACAAATCCACAATTTATACAATGAGAAAAAAATCTCAATAAATGGTGCTGGAAAACTGGACAGCCACATGCAAAAGAATGAAACAGGACCGTTTTCTTACACCATACACAAAAATAAACTCCTAATGGATTAAGGACTTAAATGTAAGACGTGAAACCATAACAATCCTAGAAGAGAGCGTAGTCAGTAATTTCTCTGATATTGTTCATAGTGAATTCTTTCTAGCATGTCTCCTGAGGCAAGGAAAACAAAAGTAAACTATCAGTAGTACATCAAAATAAGTTTCTGCACAACGAAGGAAACCAACAGAACTAGAAGACAACCTATGGAATGAGAGAAGATATTTGTAGAAGATGTATCTTATTAAAGGCTTAGTATCCAATATATATAAAGAATTTATGGGCAGAAGACTTGAACAGACATTTCTCCAAAGACGACGTCCAGATGGCCAAGAGACATATGAATAGATGCTCAATGTCACTCATCAGGGAAATGCAAATCAAAACTACAATGAGATATCACCTCATACCTGTCAGAACGACTACAATAAACAAAAAACAAGTGTTAGTGAAGATGCAGAGAAAGGGGAACCATCTTGCACTGTTGGTAGGAATACAAACTGGTGTAGCCACACTGGAAAACAGTGTGGAGGTTCCTCAAGAAGTTAAAAATAGAGCTACCCTATGCCCCAGCAACTGCACTACTGGGTATTTGTCCCCCAATATAAAAACACTAAATTCAAAGGGATACCTGCACCTATATATTCATTGCAGCATTATTTGCAATAACCAAATTATGGAAGCAACCCAGTTGTCCACCAACAGATGAACAGATACATATATATACATATATGTATGTATGTATGTATATATTATAGAATACTATTCAGCCATAAAAAAGAATGAAATCTTGCCATGTGCAATGACATGGATGGATCTAGAGGGTACAAAGCTAAGTGAAATAAGTTAGAGAAAGACAAATGCCATGATTTCAGTTATGTGGAATTAAGAAAACAAATGAAAAAACGGCTGAAACGGAAAGAACAGATCTTTAGAAGCTTGTCTCTTTCCATGCAGCTCTACGTAGTGATATGGTATTGGAATAACCGTGCATATTCCAATGCAGGAATGGCTTCGTCCACTATAGATGCTGACTCGGAGATCCTGGAGGACACACAGATGGGCCCTGGGCTGAAGCACAGTCTCTGATGTTGGTTTGCAAACCGGACCCCATACAGGGAGGTAGGGGACAGACCGAAGAAAGAGGCAGGCCCTTCCAGGTAGGTTTAATAAGCCAGGGCACTTACATAGGATGCTGTCCCGGCAGCAGCAAGGGGAGTACATCCCTGCATCTACATACCAGAATCTCAGATGATCACATGGAGACCTAGATGGGGTTTGGGCCCATGCACTACCATCCATGTGGCCTTAACAGCACAAGGCTTCACCCTTGAAACAGCTCTGGTCATGGGAACAGTGGGCAGTCATGTCCTGTCACTGAACTCCAAAACTCCATCCCTAGTGACCGGCTCCTACAATCTCACACACCCACCCCTCCTCTTCTTCAGTGATGGCCCTGTGCTATGGCAAGGGGTCTTACTGGCTTGGAGGTGGTTTTTTTGGCAGCTCTGTGGCTGCATTAGAGGCAGATGGCACAGCAAAAATAGAGGTACATGCAAGAGAAAATACAGATCAAGATAGTGATTCCCCAAAATAAGGAATTCCTTTCCCACCAACAGCCCCAGGATCCAAATCTTGGATTTATTGAGTCCCTTGAGCTAGAGGTCAGATAGTTCACAGTATTCATTTGTGCCTTCGTGTGATTTACTAAGGATACATCAGACCCATCAGGTATGAACACATAATATTCTTCCTGAATAGCACAGGTGCCTCTTTATGAGGCAGTGATCATGTCCAAGCCCATCCTATTTCGGAAGACAGCTTTTCTCTTAGAGACACTTCAGTGTTCAGAAATGACAGGCTTTGTCAGCTATCCTCTCTGGCTTGCTGAGTGAATTTAGTAAGCATTTCCACGTGTGCTATGATGTCCTCCAGGCCAATGGGGGAAAAAATATGGTGGCCAAACAACCGTAGGAGTGAAGAAGCAAAATGTCCTCACCTGGCCTTGTGGAGAGAGAGGTTGGCAGCTTTAGGGATTGGACCAGGTTGTGCACATCATACGTGCTGGCTGGGGGAGGCAGCACTGTGAGGTGTGAGGAGACTGGGGACAGGATGTTCCAGACCAGGACCCCTACCCTTGTCCCTCTTTTGATGGTGCATGTTCCATTCCAGACATAGTACATTTCCACAGGTCCAGCTTGCAGCAGGACAGTGAGATCCCAGTGGAGATGGAGTAGTTCTCCCTCACTTAGGGGTGCAAAGTAACTCACCCATTCCAGGGGACCTCCCACTGCAAATTCCAGTAGCTGATGCCTTTTCCAGGTGGGATGAGGCTTGCTGTTCTCAGGAGCACAGCAGGTCAATCCATGGTTTCTTGCAACTTCTGTACCTTTACGGTACTGGGTGCCTAGTAGGGTTCCCAGTCTGGCCTGGGAACAGCCCTTGTACTTGATCATTCAAATATATAGAAGTCTGAGATGGTTAGTTAGTTCACTCAACTAACATGGTTTTGCATACTAGTAATTTGATTTGCTGCTCTAGTATTCATTTTTCCTTTCCATTACCCCTGTGAGTTATAGGGAAGATGGAACTCTCATCCAATGTCCTGTTCTCAAGGCATATTTAGAATCCTCACTTGGAGGGAGTGGGGCAATACAGTCAATTTGTCAATCTCTCACTGGCTAGGAAGTCTAGAGGATGGTCCTAGACTCCTCCGGCAGTAGCCGGGGCGGGGGGGGGGCGCAGGGGGAGGCCATTGTGGAAAACACACAGGACATGGTGATACTGCATTAACCTAGTCACTGTACTTCAAGGGCAATCTGGCATCCTTGGCAATATGCCATCCCACCTTGGTGTTATGGTGGTTGCTCTTTCTATGCACCCGATCTGCTGTATCTACCAAAGGATCAGTAGCTGGGGCTTCAGCTCCCCGATGGGGAAGCTATGGTCAGTGCCTTATGAGCCAGAAGGTAGAAGGCAGGGAGGATGCCTCAGACTCTTGCGGATGGACCCAAAGGTCTTTCCACGCATTCTGGTCCTGCAAGGGTTTATTCATGATCATCCACCCCTCAGCTTCCCATTGTCCAAGACATAGGGTTCATCCATTTAGAGCAGGCCTGCTGTCCGTGCAAGGGGCCAGCAGCCTGGGCTCATGGGTGATCACCAGCCATTCCACTCTGAACTCAGCCCCCAGCTGCTGCATGACTGCCGTGTGAGAGGGTCCACCTGAGGGAGTGCTGTGGACACTGCTAGGAGCTAGCGTTCTGTAGGGGAGTGGATCAGCTTTCTGTCCCCTCCCAGAGCTGGGACCAAAGTGCAGGGGTAATCTTTCCTTCTGTTGTCTCTGCCCCAGTGCCTGACTCCTAGCTTCCGGAGTCATGGACGCCTCTGACGCAAATGGCAGTCCTGCTTAGGAGATGCCCAGAGCTTTCATCTGTTTTACTAGTACTTTTGCTGTCTGAAGGTGGCCTGCTACTCTGACCCTCAGCCCCACACGAGCCCTCTCTCTGCCAGGCAGCATAAGGACAGGAACACTGTGCCAGGTAGGGAATTAAAGTCCCCCAGAGCCCCCAAGCCCCAACAAAGGCTTGCACTTCTCTCGTGTTCTTAGGAGTTGGATAAACCCACAGCTTATTAATCACAGGTTTTGGAACAACAGGTGTCTTACCTGGCCAGACGACACCCAAAAGCTTACTGTAGTATCTGGGTCTTGAATTTTCTGTAGGTTCACTGCCCATCCTCTCCCTCACAGATGCTGCAGCAAAGCTCATGGGGTGTCCTGCAGCAGGGGCAAATCTTCACGTTAATATATCACGTAATGGGCCCATTTCACCGACGTGCAGGAGAAGAGAGACAGGTCTGGAGTTACCATCCCATGACATACGGTGGGACTGCCCGGGGGTGGGGGGGAACACTAGAAGGTACACGCTGTCCCTCCCACACGAAGGCACCATGCATCTCCTTGAAGACAAAGCTATTCTGCAGGAACACTTTAGCAAAGGCATCAGAGTAAAACAGTAACTATAAAGGACAAAACTCAAAAATGTCCGTAATTAAAGATCTGGTAAGTTCATGATAATGCCATTGACACGGACAGTGGGCTACTTCTGCGACACACAACACAGTAAGAGAATGAGAAGGAGGACTGGTAACATACCAGGACATAGATTTTTAGGAATTTCGTGCAAGTAGAACCTAAAGAAAGTTTAGCATTTCTTACTTGACAGTGCTTCTCATATGATTTAATAAAGAAACCTAGTTAGTTTTTCTCTCTCCTATAATGAGACAATACATCTTTTGGGATGTTCCAGGGATCTTGTGGAAAAATCCCAAAGTTAGCTCAAGGTCAACAAGACCTCATATAGAATTTAATTTTTTTTAAATGTGTAAAAAATATGAAAATGTTTTAAAGCACTTGATTAAACAGAATCTGTTTAACCAAAAAGACAAAACTTTCCAGGCAAATACAGTTACCTAGGGTAAAAAGAAACAGACCTCTTTTAATAAACACCGTTTTCTTAAGTATTTAGGGCTTTCAGTTAAGGCAACATGTCACACAGGGGGGTACAGAGGACGTGATCTGTTCTCTAGGCAGATTACTTGAAAGGTAAAGAAAAACCGTTCACCTTCTTCTCAAGAATAATACCAATAGTCCAAGAAAACTTTGTCTTTTCAGCAGATAAAAACTTTTTTAGTTTTAAATACAGCATTGATAGGGAAGTTTATTTTTCTTTAAGCCAATTAAATAGAGCCCCTTTAACAACGGATTTTGGTCCTACCCCCTGGAGGTGGAAACCCTCATGTATGCGACATACCTGTGGACGTACTTCAGACTTCACAGCTTTCACCCCAAATTTTAGCCATGAATCGGCTACAATACGAAAAAACTCACTCGTTTATGAAAAACAGTTGACTCCTAATTGCATCTCTGGCAGACGGAACAAGTTACCCACTCAAATGGCTGAAACTTCATAATCGTGGAGAGGACCGCTTGGATTTTTATCTGCCCCTTACCATGGATGTTGCAGGGGCTGGTGGACCATGCCGGGGGCGGCAGGGGAGCTTTGGCAACAGTCCATGTGTTGGGAAGCCGCTGTGTCTCTTTGCCCTTCAGTCTCCGGCAATCCTGGGCAAGGTCTTCATTACCTCCTGGCCATTTACACTTCAGACAGAAGACGGAAAACTTAGAAAGCACAGAAGTTCCCTCCTCCGAGCTTGGAGGCACATTTCTCTGTCAGGAGACAAACCACAAGAGAGGCTGAACTCTAGGAAACAAACCGAGGGTTGCTGGAGGGGAGGGGGTGGGAGGTGCTGTAACTGGGGGGATGGACATGAAGGAGGGCACATGATGCAGTGAGCACTGGGTGTTGTATCTGATGAGTCACTAAATTCTACCTCTGACACTAATACACGTTAACTTGAATTTAAACAAGGATGTTAGTTGGAAAAAAAAAAAAGTTCAGGGTAGTTACTGTTAAGACATTCCCTCATATCGGGGTGGGACAGCATGGGGTATGGTTTCCATTTCCTCCTCAGCCTGCGCAAATCCTACCCCCTCCACTCCCTCTCCCGGGGATTCCACCTTCCAGTGTCCCTTGTCAGGCTTTGCCACAAGCACCCAGACCTCAACGCCAGGCAGCTTGCCCCCTCCTAGCTCTGCACACTGTCAAGCCTGCCCGCCTCGTCTGCCAGCGCTGAAGCCAGCAGACTAGTGGGCACCTGCACGTCCTACAAAACTCAGCTCTTCACCTTCTTCAGCCTCCAGGTGGGCATCAGCAGCCGGGCACATGCCCACTGCAGACGCCAGGCCAGTGGGCAGCCGTGTGCTCTGCAGTTTCTCAAGGAAGCACATGAGACTACCTGGCCTCTTCAGGGAGATCCACAAGCATCTACCAGACAAGCCACCCATCCCCACAGAGCTGGGTGGCCAACTCAGGAGGCACCCCCCGCCCCCATCCAGATGTCTCCTTCCTGAAACCATGTCTTGAATCTCATGGCTTGCTCGCCAATTGTTAGTTCATATGCTGGCCCCCACTCGTGGAAGGCAGGGAGATGCTGAAGAGGCAGGCCACTCCAGATTGGTAGGTGGCCGGTTTAACAGGCAAGGAAACTTACATACAAGGTGGTCTTGGGTGGCCACAAGAGGAGTGTAGCTCCACCCTACCCCACCCAAACCTTAAGTTTAGAGAGACCTTCCCTGGGTTCAGCCCCATATACTGTACAGATGATTGTGGCACCTTACTCTCTCAAGAATGGTTTCCACTCTGGGAATGGTGGAGAGCGCTACATTCCAAGGATGGAGAAGGTGGGGGGCGGGGGACGTCTAGTTGCCTGGGGCCAGCTTGTGGGTAAGGGTTCATATCCTGTGACCTTCAACAGACCAAGCTATACCCTGTTGACTTGCTATTCTACAAGGAATACACAGATCAAACATTCAAGAGAACGGAGTGTGAACACACTGTCCCAAGCGAAGCTCTTCCCTGAGGCCCCCGACTTCTAGGACAGCTCTCCTGTCACCACCACCATCTCCCACAGGATCAATCTGATGCTCATCTGTTTTCCTGGATACCGCAGGGTAAGGGGCACCCACCTCTCCCTCCATGTTCATGTCCCCAAATCCGTTCCTGTGGGATACCCATCGTCCTCCTTACTCCTTTGCTGTAATAGAGAACTTAAAATCCATACAAGATCCAAACACTGGCCTGCATTTATCTTCTAAAAATACTGACATTAAAGAATACAATGGGAATGCATTAATACAGCAATGACAAGTATTGAAAGACCATTTTAAAACTTTACATTGGGATATAAGTGGAGTTTTTAATAAATGTCATACGATGTTTGACAGTGATCATATAAGCAATGAGAGACATTTAAAGACTAACCTTCAGATATGGTTTTATGTAATTCTAAAACTGAAGAACCAAAGAAATTGAAGCAAATCCAACCACTGCATTAGTAGTCGTTGCGATATTGTCCGTTTCCCTTTACTCCAACAAGTTTTATAGCTTTTTGCTTTACTTCTGATTGACCTGAAATGCTCGACTTCTCTTATCTCTAAGAGCAGCTTTGGACCCTGAGGCAATTAAAATATTGATTAGCCATTGCCTAAGCGTTAGCATTACTGAAAAACTGAGGCATGTTAAAAATTTTTGAGTTTGAGCAAAAATCGATTGGCATCAGGCAGCACGGAGCTAGAGGTGGGTAGGGGCCCCCACCGATGGAAGACTCTGGTGGAGAGAAGGCAAGAGCAAAGCAAGGGAATCATCAGCTGGCTTCAGCTGGAAGCCTGGCCCACTGTCTGTGCCTGGTCGTCCTTGGGTTCCCTTTGGATGCCTTGAGGCATCACGGGCTGAGGTTTGGGTTTGCCCAGGTCATCTGCCATGGCATTTAGCCCAGTGCTTGGCCGAACCCAGGAGCCCCCAGCTTGGATCACCAGGCTCTTGAACTTAACAGAACTTAACTGTATTTCCTCATAAAGCCTCCACATACTCCCATGAGCACTCCCATATTTTATGTCATTGGGTGGGATCCAGAGAACATTTGCTTTGGGGAAAAAAGGATGAGAAGTTGGCTAGAAACAAAATCTGATGCCTCTTTTGTCTTCAGTGGGGCTACTGTCAATTACTTTCCCAATGATCAATTCTGAAGTGTCAGCTTGCTTTAATGTATGCTTCAAAGGAGACACGTATCCACATGTACCAGGGATCACACTGGAACTCGGGCTCATAGTAGTAACAAGAGCTAAGTCACTGAGGCTCCTGTGTGTCTGGAACAATTGTTTTTCTTACAGCAGTCTGATTCAACAAACTTTGTGAAGCTATTTGTCCCAATTTATAAAATGAAACAGAGGGGATCTTGCAAAGTCATGTCTAAGCAGGAATAGGAAATATCCAGTAACTTTTAAGGATTTATTTACCATTTAAATCTGAATCCTCAAAATCACATGCCCAGACTCTATGGGGTGAGGTTTGATGACATTCTTGTAGCACGCGTGTCAATTCCCACTTGGTCAACTCCGATTGCATCTTTCCCTCCCTCCAACTAGTTCATTCAACACCTAAAAAAGTTCCATGCTAGTATTAAATGTGGTTCCCCAAAGGCTCTCCAATTTTCATCCTCAAAGCTTTGCATTTCAGGTCCCAGATTCTAAATGTCTTAAGAAGGACACATTACTTCTGGTCTAACGAATAGATTAAGATTTTGGACCAAGCACATGAACAGGTCCCCTGAGATCCCTTGGAAAAAGAACTTGAAAACCACTGAGGTTTTCTGGGGTAATTTTGCTACAGAGGCCTCTTGAGAGTTTTGCAGACTAGGAAAGATGTGCTATTTGATTTCTTGGTTTTTCTCTTTGACTTTGCTCAATCCTGTCCTTGCCATATTCCCAGGCATTACACCATTGCTACTGGGGGACTTACAGTGAGCACCCTGGAGGAAAGACTTATTCCTGGAGCGTGTTTCCTGATGCTCTGCTTCATCTCCATATTTACTGATTCCAGCATGCAACCCCTGCCACTTGAAGGGGGGTACATTTTCAGCCCTAATAAGCCTCTATTGTGGGACTTCTCATATTGAATTTTTTTTAATTTCAGTATAGTTGACACATTATCTTCAGGTGTACAGCCTAGTGATAAGTCTATGCATTATGCTATGCTCCCAAATATAGCTACCATCCATCCCCATACAACACTAACATAATACCATCGTCTAGCTGCACCTTTCATCCCCATGACTTATTCACTCAACAACTGGAAGCCCACACTCCTTCCCGCATTTTCCCCATGCCTTCAATCTCCCTTCCCTCTGGCAACCTGTTCTTCTCTATAGGTCTGATTCTGCTTTTTGTTATTGTTTTGTTTGGACTCCACATGTAAGTGACATCACATGGTATTTGTCTTTCAGACATCTCACTTAGCATTATGTCATCTAGGTCCATCCATTTTGTCCCAGGTGGCAAGATCTCCTTTGTGATGTGTGTGTGTATCCATTCCTTATCCATTCTTCCAAATAGGTTTTTAATCTTTATTGCCCTTGTTTCTCTCTGCTGTCATCTAAGATGGTTGTACCTTTCCAATACCTTTCCTTAGAAAATCACTGCCTGAGGGGCACCTGGGTGGCTTGGTTGGTTAAATCACTGCCTTCAGCTCAGGTCATGACCTTGGGGTCCCGGGATCGAGCCCCACGATCCTGTCATGCACATAAGTCTTCCTGATGTAACAAGTCATCACTGGTAATAGCGCTCTTTCTGGTACAGGGTCCCCTGAGTTCTCTTAGGCAATTGAGAGAGAGGTAAATGCTTTTCCTGTGTCTGCTGGGTGTTCCTTGCCTTCAGCTCAAAACCATCCACATGCCAATGTGGAACCTCTTGGGGTGACGTGTTCTGCTCCCCTCAGTCCCATCATCAAAGATTCTCCAAGAAGAGTCCTAATCCAGAAGCTGAGGTGGCAGACTGCTTCATCTCATTGAATTAGTCCTGCCAAGAAGTCAGTTCAGTTCAACTCCTCTCAAGAAGTGCTGACGTAGGTGGGCTCCTCTATTGTACAAGCAAAACAAAAACAAAACCAAAAGCCAATGATTAATGCTCAGAACCATAAATCCCACACTGGACTAGAATCCCAGTTTGAGTTCTAAAGGCTGCCAGTCGAAAGCATGTTTAGAGGCCAGGCTCAAACCATCGTCAGATGGTGTTGGGGCCGGCCTGGCAGGGACAGCTTGCTTGCTTTCTAGTTTGAAGATCTCTGATGGCACAGGGATTATCCCCACAGGAGCCGCAGTGGTGGGTTCTCTACAGTTTGTGCCAGCTTTATCTGCCTTGCCAGGCTTTGGCTAAAGGGGTTGGAGAAAATGGAAATGTTCATTTGGGGATGGATAGTCAAATCCTGGAGAAGCCAGAGGAATTCAGGATCCAGTTACAGTTAGAAAACCACCTCACAAACATAACAGTACTAGAATCTAAGACCCATAAGGAGTTTAACTGAAACATCATCTCCCTACAGTTACTCCAATTTCTATCAAAGGTAATCAAAGTAAGACTGATTTCTTTGCAAAGTCAGTCCAGTCTCATTAAATTTGGCCTGATTATTCACACGAGCGCAGCATGAATAGTGAATGGCCAAACAGGTTCTTTTAGGTCTGTTTTGCTGGAACTTTTCATAAACGTCAGATTAGGGGGCACCTGGGTGGCTCAGTCAGTTAAGCGTCTGACTCTTGATCTCAGCTCAGGTCTTGATCTCAGGGTCGTGAGTTCAAGCCCTGTCTTGGGCATGGAACCTACTTTTAAAAAAAAAAAAGTCAGATTCAACTTTTAAAAGGTTCTCAAGTCGGGGAAGGCCATCGAGGGACTTACCATCAGATTTTACCTGCAGTACATATGGATTTGGGTGAATTCCTGTCTTCTCAAGGTCTCCAAAATATCCAGAGGTCCCTGAGCCTGTCAGGTGGAGCCTTCATCAGTTGTGAAATATGCACCCAAGGTTTGATACTTTGTAATTTTGCAGAAGGGTCAGTGGTCAAGAGTCTTTGGTGGGGTCCTTTCACAAAAGCATCTAAGTAAAACAAACTGTAAGGCTTTAAAAATGCCCATGGTTCAAGTTCTGATGAGCATTCGTTTTATAAGAAAATGTACTTCTATGGCATACAACCATTTAAGGAACTAACTGGACAATAAATATCGACAGTTTTCTATAAACTCCCAACAATTTCTAGACTGCCTGTGTTAGTAACATACCCACATATATAACCCTAAGGAGGTTTATCACTTATTTGACAATACTTCCTACATAATTTAACATACTAAATCAACAAAAGTAATCTAAAATCTCAATGTTAGTTTGAGGTTGAAAACTCCACTTAGAATTCGATTTTGGGAAAATGTCAAAATGTCTGAACATGTGATTAAATAGGGTCACAGGTCATTAGGAAATAGTGTTATTTAACCCAAGTGACAACATGGTAAGGCAAACACACAAGGTTATGTAGGTATGAAACTACTCAGCTCCCCTATTTTTGAGGAGACTGGGTTTTCTCAGGAAATCAAAGCACTGAAAAAGACAATGTGAAACATGGCAAGTTATTTTGAGAAGACAAAAATCTTTGCTGTCCTGGGAAAGAACTTAAAAACAAAAAACCTTGGTTATAATTTCTTAAGATCGATAATCTAAAAAAAACAACTGTCCTTTTAAAAGGAAATCTAATTTTGCACCAGGGTTCTTTTGATTTTAAAACCCATTCTTTGAAAACTTAAATCCATTCCAATGTTAGAGTTTGACCACACATAAAATTCCTGCCTTGAGACGCCTTTCTACAGACCTTACCCACAGATGCCTATCCATCCAGATTTTGTCCTAGGTTTTTCTTTTCATTCTTTTTCCTCTTTTGGTTTTTATGTACATAAAAACACTATCGATATTAAAGCTTTAACAAAAAACTTGAATTTTAGTTGGCCTGAGCACACAAGAAAAATGTTGTCTCGCCTACCCATCTTTCTACACACATTGAGACGGTTTTCCTTTCTCATCTGAAATAGTCCTTGTACTACTCTTTAACCAAACCTCTTCCTACCTCATAACCGTTGTTCTCTAAAACACATTCCACTTTCCTCAGGAAAAAATTTCCCTTATTTCTAGTAGTTTTACTTTTTTTTTGGTGCTTGTAGTTTTACTTTTATTAGAATTATTAGCTCTTAGAAAACTTCACTTCGTGAAAATGAAGTCAGCAATTTTGAACTGTACAACCCAGCATTCTTTAAATTGCCAAATTAATATATTTTGCAATTTCTAGAGGCATATGCTTTCTCAGGACATTCTTAAAATATGGCCCCCGGATCTATTTACTCAGGTTCATAGATCTTTAGCTTTCCTGTAATAAGCATCCTGAAGTGGATAAGCCTATGTTCAGTATTAATGCTCTAGTATTTTATGTTATTTAGATATCACCTAGATGTTCCATGAATTTCCATCACTTACCTTCAATAAGCAGTCCTCTAAGGGTGAAACAAAAAAAAAAAGTGGGGGAAACTAAGACCTACCATAAAATACATTTAGTGTTAAAAAGTTCATTTATAAGCTCTTATTCCACTTATATCTAAATAATTCACTTGTTATATTTCGCTTACTCATGAAAAGTTCATGAAATCTTCAAGAGCAAATGAGGTGATTTTTTTTTTTTTTAAAGATTTTTTTTTTTTTTTTTAATTTGAGAGAGAGAGAAAGAGAGAACACATGGGAGGGGGGAGGGTCAGAGGGAGAAGCAGACTCCCTGCCGAGCAGGGAGCCCAATGTGGGACTCGATCCAGGGACTCCAGGATCATGACCTGAGCCGAAGGCAGTCGCTTAACCGACTGAGCCACCCAGGCGCCCAATGATGTGATTTTTCTTGCAGACACATATGGCATCAGAGGTTACATGAGCCTATGTGACTAATAACCTGGGTAGAATAGGAGTTGTATGTCTGCATTGTATCTCCTCTCGGTAACACTGAAGACCTGTTTTAATTAAGCCAACAAACTAGATTTACTGAGGATTATCCCAAATAATGTTCTTAAAAATCATTCGGATTAGTTTCTATTCTATTTCTGAGAGTCTAAAAGTATTTAAGTTGGTGAGCACTTATTTTTCTTTAAGCCACCTAAGACAATTTTTTGGCATTACTGTCTAGAGGGAGAAAACACACACAGGCTCACCTTGGAGATGTTGGGGGGGGTTCAGTTCCAGATCACAAAGCCTACGCAATAAAGTGAGTCCAATGATTTTTTGTTTCCTCATGCATATAAAAGTTGTGTTTATGTTCCACTGTAGTTTATTGTAGTCTATTAACGGCTATAGCAGATCTTAAATACCTTAAGTGTTTTCATTACTAGAAACTGCTAATCATGATCTGATCTTTCCGTGAATTGTCACTTCTGCTGGTGGAGGGTCTTCCCTGGGTGTTGAAGGCTGCTGATGGATCATCACTTGATCACCACCACAGAGGATACAGTGGCTGAAGGCCTGGGTGGCTGTGGCAAGTTCTTAAAAACAAAGCTTGCCACATTGATGGACTCTTCCTCTCATGAAGGATTTCTCTGTAGCCTGCAATGCTCTTTGACAGAACCTGACCCACAGTAAAATTTCAAAATTGGAGTCAAGCCTTTCTAAACCTGCTGCTGCTTTATCAACTAAGTTCACGTAATATTCTAAATCTTTTGTTGTTATTTCAAATCTTCACAGCATCTTCACCGGGAGGAGATTCCATCTCAAGAAACCACTTTCTTTGCTTATCGCTAAGAAGCAACTCCTCATTCGTTCAAGTCTGATCATGAGATTGCCGCAATTCCATCTTCCGGCTCTACTTCTGGGTCATTGAAAGGACTTCCTCCACACGAGTCTTGAGCCCCTCAAAGTTGTCTGTGAGGCTTGGAATCATCTCCCCAACTCCTGTTTCATGTCGGTATTTGATCTCCTACCATGAATTATGAATGTTCTCAATGGCATCTGGAAGGATCAGTCCTTTCCTAAAGGTTTTCAATTTAGTTTGCTCAGATCCATCAGAGGAATCACGGTCTCTGGCAGCCATAGCCTTACAAAATATTTTTCTCAAAACTTGATAGTCGAAATGACTACTTGATCCATGGGCTGCAGAATGGATGTTGAGCTAGCAGGCATGAAAATATGAATCTCTTTGTACATCTCCATCAGACCTCTTGGCTGACCAGGTACACTGTCAATGAGGAGTCCTATTTTGAGTCTTTTTCTGAGCAGGTCTCAGCAGTGGACTCAAAATAAACCATGTTAAAAACAGAGGAGCTGTCATCCAGGTTTTGTTTTGATGAGCACTGGCTTCAACTTAAAAGTCATTAACTTCTAACAAGAGAGTCAGCCTGTCCACTGAAGTTTGAAGCCAGGCATTGACTTCGCCTCTCTAGCTGTGAAAGTCCTAGATGGCCTTCTCTTCCACAGGAAGGCTGTTTCATCTACACTGCAAATCTGTTTCGTATAGCTACCTTAATTAGCTTAGCTAGATCTTCTAGATAACTAGCCGCTTCACCTTGCACTTCTGTTCTAGAGAGCGCTTCTCTTCTTGAACATCATGAACCAACCTCTGCTGACTTCAAGCATTTCTTCTAGAGCTTCCTCACCTCTTTCAGCCTTCACAGAATTGAAGAAAGTCAGGCCCTCACTCTGGAAGAGGCTTTGGCTTATGGCAATGTTGTGGCTGGTTGGATCTTCTATCTGGACCCCTAAAACTTTCTCCACGTCAGCAATAACGCTGTTCTGTTTTCTTGTCATTGGTGTGTCTACTGCAGAACTTTTAAATTCCTTCAAGAACTTTTCCTTTGCATTCACAACTTGGCTTACTGTTTGG
Source organism: Neomonachus schauinslandi (assembly GCF_002201575.2). Classification (NCBI taxonomy): domain Eukaryota; kingdom Metazoa; phylum Chordata; class Mammalia; order Carnivora; family Phocidae; genus Neomonachus; species Neomonachus schauinslandi. Next base: position 135,275,834 of record NC_058407.1, read on the forward strand.
TGCAACAGGCTTAGCTTTTGGCCTATCCCAGGTTTTGACATGCCTTCCTTGCCAAGCTCAAGCATTTCTAGCTTTTGATTTAAAGAGAGACAGGTGACTCTTCCTCTCACTTGAAGACTCAGAGACCATTGTAGGGTTATTACCGGCCAAATGTCAGTATTGTTATGTCTCAGGAAAGAGGGAGACCTGAGGGGGAGGGGAGTGATAGGGGAATGGCTAGTGGGTGGAGCACTCAGAACACACGTTTATCAATTAAGTGGGTGTAGTTCGTGGTGCCCCAGAATAATTATAATAGTAACATCAAAGATCATCAATCACAGGTGACCATAACAAGAGGGAGGAAGTTTGAAATACCGTGACAATCACCAAAATAGGACACAGACATAATGAGCAGATGCTGTTGGAACAATGATGCTGACAGACCTGCTCAATGCTGGTTGGCCATAAATCTCAAAAAAAAAAAAAAAAAATGCTAAATGTGTAAAGCACAATAAAGCAAAACCCAACAGAGGGGCATACCTCTACTTATCATACACAGACAAAGCTAAAAATTCAGGGACCCTCTAGCTTCTGTTCCAAACTTCAGCCATGAAGCAGGTACAACACATAAAGCACACCAGTTTATGAATATCAACTGAATCCAAATTTACCACTGGCAGATGTAACCATAAACTTACATGGCTCATGTTTTGGTTTTTATATTTACAGAGAAGACTTTCAAGATAGGTATTTGCCTTTTGTCAGTAATCTTATGGAGGCTGTGGATTAGATCTTGGTAGGTTTTATTTTAAGGCAGCTCTTTTCTGGGGCGCCTGGGTGACTCGGTTGAGTGTCCAACTCTTGGTTTCGGCTCATGTCATGATCTCAGGGTCCTGGGATTGAGCCCTGCATTGAGCTCCCCACTTGGCTGGGGAGTCTGGTCTCCCTCTTCCTACCCTTCCCTTGGCTCACACTCCAGAATTTTTAAAAAAAAAAGTCTCTTTTTTATTCTCTTGCAGATGATGTGCTTGGTGTTTTAGTTACCTCCTGGGCTGCTTCTATTTCAAAGACATGGTGAGATTTAGAAATCTTCAAGGAAAAGAGAAAGAATGCAAGTGCACTCCTAGGAATTTTGAGGTGTAGTTCTCTATTATGAGAAGTCTTGGGGGATTCATATTTTTTTCCTTCATTTTCTTAAGAGCAGTACTGGTCTGTCCCTGAAATCCTCCTCTCTCACAAGGTCTACAAGCACGGAAATGAAGAGGGAAGGTTTTGAGGATGGCAACAACAGCTTTGAACTGTTTCTAGAGCTGTATTTCAGGTTTTGTAAGACTTTCTGAGAAGGACAGTTGCTTTTAATGCCTCAAAATCATTGGGTTGTCACCAGACTAATACCAAGGGTTGATCTGCCCCTCCATTACCTCCACTTTGCTTTAGATCAGGGGGTAGACCCCCATGTTTGATGGAAGTGAAATGATTTCCGGGTTTGGGAGAGGCAGGGTTTGAGGCAGGTGGCCTTTAGAAGTCTATATAAAGCATTCAATAATGGCCTCTCATTGTTTTCCTTTTTCTGAGTGTATGATTCAACCTTTGAGCAACTCAGCTGAGGGGGAAAAGCCTCTATTATTGCTTCTATCAGCCCTGAACACTGGACTCCAGGATGATCCATTTGCTGACATTTGTAGAAGGGCCTGGGAGAGATTCTGGTCATCTGCTTCCTCAGTGAGGTGGAGGGGTGGGGGCACCTCTGGCTTGTGTCTTAATCAAGGTGGAAAAGATCACCCTTAAGCAGCTGGAAGTAGCGAGATGACCTTTCCCTGCCATTTTAATTCTTCTCTGAATTGGGAAGTATCTTCTGAGAATGAGTAATTTAAAAGATCCTCTGCTGTCCAAGGGCTGTGAATTCTTTGCACTGGGCAGGGTGGGGGGATCCAGGATATGCCAGCAAAGAACACTGCATGGGAAGGCTTGAGTTACTCATGCTCTGGAGCTTCTGCTCAATGCACTTCCTGGCTTTCAGCATTTACACAAACACCTGCTTCTCTGGGCCTGGAGATCAGGAGGGAGTGCTCTCTGGAAGTCCTGTAGGGAAAGGAGAAGGTAAAATGGGCAGTTTGTGTGTAGGGTGGAGGACTTTAGGGGCTAGGGGAATTTGCTAAGGACATGGGGCAGGATCTGGAGAAGGGAAATTGACATTGTATGTTGACTTTAATTTTTGCTCTACATCTATTATCTGTCCTGTCATCTCATTATGGGACTCCCTAGGGCTAGTGATTACACTCATGTCTTTTATTTTGGTCTTTCCATAGGTAGCAATAAGAGGTTTTTTTTTTGGATATGAGTGCTCTGTATACAGTTCTCAAATATACAGGTTTCTCCTAATCAAGGATTCTGTCATCTGGCCCTTAAAAAGTAGACTGTTTTCTTAATCTCAAAGCAACCTCAACCACTAGGCCTTTTCATGGCAGAACAATGGACTTAAGAAGCATCCCCAAAAAAAGGGTGCAGAAGCTGCAGTCTTCACAAGATGCAAAAGCTCACTCCCCAGATCAGCTCTAGGAGCTAAGACCCCTGCTGCACAGGCGGTGAGGATGGTGCGGCAAAGTGGCATCTCCCATTTTCCACAAACGTGAGACCCCTCCAGTCACAGACCTGCTAACCTGTGACACGGGGCAGGCATTACTGCAATGGGACTCTCCTGGACTGACCAGACAGTTAGGGTCAAGATGACAAAGGCCCTTAGGGACCAGAACCCCTTAGGACAAACCCCCAAGAAGTCAGCTGGTCTAGACAGAGTGCCAATGGTGACTTCCTGTCTGGGATCCCAGTCTATGCAACTGGCCACCAGGGTCCCCCTGCTAAGTGCACCCTCCAGATGGGAGGGACCCAAGGGAACATTCTCCCTGGTCATGGAACCAAGCTCTCAGACACAGAACATAAGGAAAACGCCATCCGGTTTTTACAGAAAGTTTGTTTAAACAGACACCCATTTGGTAAGAACCATGAACTCACCAGTCCGGGGGCCCGGGTTCAATGGCAGACAATTGGGGCTGGGTCTGCATTCTGCCCTGTGTTTTTCCTCCTTGTGACAGATGACACAAGGCAAAGGAGCACAGTGGCCTCCCTTTCTGGGAGGAAACCATAGCACCCATTTTAAGTGTTTACCAGTGTCAATCTACACCAGGGTCAATCTACGGCTGCACTAGGTTCCCCAAGTATTTCCTCTGGCTATTCCTAATTTGGAAAACAAAAAGGGACTCTCAGCACCCCATGCCTTCCACCAGACCCTGCAACAGAGATCCAAGAGACCCACATGTTGAGAGTTCTTCCTTTCTGCCAGTTTCTGTCAGAAGTCCCAACATCTCCCCCTGCAGCACTCCCCAGAAAGAGGGGTCCCTGGTGGGGAGACTTAGAATGGTTACCAATCTGTACAGGTGGGCAATTTTCCCCTCTTCCCTTCTAGGTTCTTTGGTCTAATCAGTAAGACAGACTGACAGGAGTGACAGGAGAAAAACAAGTTTTATATGTAAGGGAAGTCTATAAAAATAGACGGACACTCAGGCAGTTGAGCCCTGCAAACCACCACCTTTAGGTAAGAAGCAATAGGGATCCAGGTTTCTAAGGAGAGGAGACAATCCTCAGGAAGGGGAGGAAAAGCTGATGTTTAGTATTCGACATTTGCCCTGCCACGTAGTGAACTAGAGCAGAAAGGCTTATCCCTGGTACAGGTGTTCTGTAAATTCCTTCAGAAAATTAAGGGACAGGTAAACACCTTTCCTTGAGTCCTCTGGGTCTTCAGTGTGTTCGGCTCAAAACCAATCCACATGCCAACACAGAACCCCTGGGGGTGGTGTGTTCTGCTCCCCCTCAGTCCCACCTGTGAAATTTCTCTAAGCAGAGTCCTAGTCCAGAAGCCCAGTTGGCAGATGGCTCCATCTCAAGTAGCCTTACAGTCCTGATCAAAAGTCATCTGAGATAGTTCGGTCTCACTTCTGGAGGTGAAGATGCAGGTAGGCTCCCAAGTTTGGTCTATATTGTGCAAGCAATCTGGTATCTAATAAATCACATTACATGGAAACAAAAGAAAAACAATGACTAATGATTACAACATACCATAATCCCAGGTTCTGAGTCCTGAATGCAGCCAGTCATGGAGTGTCCTAGATGTTGGTCAGAAGCACCTGCATGTGGAGTTAGGGTGGGCAGTGGTAACCTGACATTCTCCAGGTTTCAAGTTTGAATTGCTCTGGTGTTCTGAGTGGGTACATACAACAGGCATGAAGATGGTCCATATGCAAGCTGTTGAATAAGGTGGTTTCCCTTAAGTTCATATGTCCATATCAAGGTTTTCCCCTTTAGCTTGCATGCCTTTGGAAAAGGGGCATTTTTAATTCTCAGTGATTCCAAGACAGAATAGTGGAAAATTAAAAATTTTTGGAGTTATATCCAAGTATCAGAGAAATTTGAATTCAGGATTCAGTTTATAGGTGGAAAAAATACCTCTGAGACTATTAAAAGCCCTAGAATCTTTACAAAGGTTATCAGTAAATAATTTCTCTAGAATTACCCTTATTTCTACTCAAAAATAATCAAAGACTATTGTTTGCCAAACAGTCTGAACATGGCCTGATCATGTGTGTAAGTGCAGCAAAAATAGTGGTTGACCAGATAGCTTCTCGTAAATCTGCCTTGCTGGATTTTTAAGGAATGTCAGATTGGACTTTTAGAAGTCTTAAGGGTAAGAAGCCAATCCAAGAAGACTCACCATCAGAATTCACCTGCAGTAGCTGTAAGATTTGGATTCTTTTCTTCAAGGTACCCCAAATATCCAGAGGCTCCTGAGCCTGCCTAGAACTGACCTTCCTCACTCAACTTGTCAGGCTGCTGGGAACCCTGTAAGCAATGCACCAGGCTGGTTTCTCTAAGGGGTATTACTGGCTCCATAATTCAACTTAGTTCCTTAAAGCTGTCGGGTCAGCTCTGAGTCTCTACATATCATTCTCAAATATGAAGTCCTGGTCAAAGTCTTGCTAATATAACCAAAGTTTCCATTTGGGTCCTGTTACAGAGAGGACAGATTCTTACTGAACTTTTGCAAATAGTATTGTTTTCATGGCAATAGAGCTAAGAGCATCTGCATCCTGGAGAGATCAGGTAGGAAGAAAAAGATAAATCTTCCATCTTTGCTCACATAGGTCTATTTTACCCAATTGTTGATAGCTTATAAGAAAAAAAATGGCTTCTTTAATCTGAAAAAACAAAAGAACAATGCTTTTTAAAAAGCATGCAAGTTTTAAGATTCATCAGTTCATTCAGGCTCATGTAATTCTTGTTGATCCTCATCTTTTGCTGGCAGTTGTACCAAGCCCTCTGTTTCTCCATTGGAGTTCGGCAAATTCTTACCCTGTTCAGTGATATGATCTGGAAGTTGTCGGAAACCTATCCTTGCCAGAATCCTTTCCAAGAGTCTCCCTAAAGATGAAACAGTTTTACACACTTTCCCCAAACCATCAGAATAAAAGTCACTGTATATGACAAAGGCTTAAGAATGTATCATTCATTCAGCACTCCCCAGAGTATCATTCAGAATTCACAGGATAAGGACATGTAGTTATTATGAGGGAACAATTAAGCAACAATTTAAGGCACTAAATGGACAGAACTGACAAGTCTGTATGAACTGCAGTTTCTAGAATACCTGCATTAGTAACATATCCACATATATAACTGTAGGCTTATCATTACTTGACAACACATCCTACATGATTTAGCATACCAAATAAACCTAGTTAATCTAACAGCTCTCTTTCACAACGTGAAAGAAGTCTTTTGAGATTTTCCCAGGACCAGCTGGGAAATCTCAAAATTTGAGTTCAAAAAGACTAGTTAGCATTTGATTTGGAGAAAACACCAAAAGGTTTGAACATTTGATTAAGTAGGATCACAAATTAAAATAATGATCTATTTAGGGGACAGGGCAACACAGAGGATTGTAAAGGCAAGTCCTGAACTTTATTGTAGGTGTGAAACTGCTTAGCACTGATAGGAAGACTGTGTTTTCCTTAAGAAATTAGGATGAAAACACAAAGCTCAGGAAGTTATTTGATAGGACACAAAATTTTTGCTGTCCAGAAAGATTACTTAAGAAGAAAAATAGGGCTTCTATTGAGGGAATATCAGTAATCTAAGAAAGCTTTAAAAAAAAAAAAAAAAAAACCAACAGAAAACCCATATTCTAATTTTGCACTAGTGTAATGATATTAAAACTCATTTTTTGAAAACTTAAATTCCCATCTTTGCTCGACTACACATAAAATTCCTCTCCCAAGATTCCTTTTCCACAGAACTTCTAAAGTTTTTTATATATGTTCAGATTTTTTTCATGATTCTTTCCCCTTTTTCTCATTCTGGAACAAGCCATCATTTACTTTCCTTACTACTTTCACACACAGCTGCTTCATTATTTCAAGGTAGTCTTAATTACACGTATTGATTAGACTTTTGAACTCTTAAAATCCTCAATTCCTAGTGAAAACTAAGTAAGCAATTGTGGATATTATGCTTCTATTCTGTGGACTGGCCAACTGACAAACATTTCTTGAGTTGTAGAAACATTTTTCCTCATAGTAAATTCTCCAGTGTAGCATTAATCTGTTCGGGTTTCAGCCTATCAGTAAATAATGTTGTGGCTGGACCATCCTTTGTGTTCTTATGACTGCCAGACCCCCTCAGCAATAACCATCAGGAAACCTTGATACAGTAAAGGTTTATTCCTTACAAGAGCTGGAAGTTACAAAATGCACCTGGGGCCACACAGTGAGGTCACAGGTAGAGGGAGAGCACGCACATGGGCCTGGGGTTCTGCTCCTTTTGGGGCAAGGGATAGGGGGCCTAGGATTTCCCAGGCTCACGGTTTACTGGTAAATCTAAAACGTAAGAGCAGGTATTTAAAACATGTGGAGAGGGGAAAAAAAAAAAAAAAAAAGTGGCCTAAATGGTCAGTTACCAATATCAACCAAGATCTCCAAAGAAGCCTGGGGGCAGTGGAGAGTAGGAAGCCTGGCTCATTATCAAACTGTGGAGCTGGCAACATGCTTATTGGAGGGTGCCATCATCGGGGAGGGTGCCTGTGAGGTCAACACTTAAGGCAGGTACTCACGTTACAAATAAGGAACACACACCACTCTTGGGGTTTACATGCAGGCAAGAGCCAGGTTTTCTTACAGACCTAAATACATTTAGTTCCTCTGTAAAAGGAAGCCAAGAGTGGATAAACCTATGTTCAGTAGGTAATGTTTCAGTATTTTATTGTATTTGGAAATAACACAGTCAATAAATATCTAGCATATGTCTCCATATAACTCTAAGGCTTCAAGTCACCAGAAAAATTTCTGAAACTATTTTAAGGCAACATACCATAAGGTGTAATTTGTTGGAAAGTTCACTTCTTTTCATCTTACAAGTATTTACTTGCTCTTCCTGATTATGTTTAGTCATGAAAGTGTCACACTGAACACCTAACCATCATCAGCTATCGTTCCTCTTGAAAAATTCTGTAAGAGAACATGAGCTTATTTTTTTTAGTGAAAGTAGAAGTATTCTATTTAATGCTGATAACTCCAAAGACATAGCCATTTTAATTAAACCAACAGGGGCACCTGGGTGGCTCAGTCATTAAACGTCTGCCTTCGACTCAGGTCATGATCCCGGGGTCCTGGGTTCAAGCCCCGCATCGGGCTCCCTGCTCAGTGGGACGTCTGCTTCTCCCTCCTCCACTCCCCCTGCTTGTGTTCCCTCTCTGTCAAATAAAATCTTTAAAAAAAAATAATAAACCAACAATTTAAACTATATTTACCAAAGATTATCCTGGACCACAGGATCTTGAAAAATATTTCAAGATTACAAATATTTCTCTATTTCTGAGAGTACACCTCATTTATATAAACACTTGTCCTTAAGCAAATTAATGGAGTTCTTTGGATGTATTCCCAAAACTTGTAGAGGTTAAAAAAAAATTATATAGACAAACATATATACAAATGGAATCAGATCTCATAACTTTCACTTTAAAATTTTAGCCATAAGACATTTACAGTAACGTATAACTAATTTATAAGAAATAGCTGGATTTACACTATTGTTTCTGGAGTATAGAAGTTTCTTTGCTCAGAGGGCTCATGTTGTTGGCTAGTATTTGTGGAAGAAACTTAAGATATTTCATAAGCCTGGTTTTTCAAGTATCCTTTTCATTTTTAAGCTTCTGGAAAGAATTACCTTGTTCCCAGAAGAAAAGGTACAGGTACCAATTCCACCAAGGAGGACTATTTTTTCCCCAAAATTCAGATCTTTTACAGTTTCTGAAAACCTTTTTGATATGAATAAGGGAGGTTTTGGTAAGAACTCACAATGATCTAACTGCATTATCTTCAGTTTTCTTCTTTGTATCAGGGAGATCACCTACAACTAAGACGGAAGTCAGGAGATTCATACATTCCGGATTTAAAGTTATATACCTTTGTAAATTTTAGTAAGTCCTTCTTCAAAAGGCTTAGAATGTTTTTCTTTCCCTCTTGTTTGTATAAAGTTTTATTTTAGCTTAGGAGACAAGGCATAAAGTTCTTATCAGGCTGTGCATATAAAGCTTCTTCTGAACATAGAACCACTTAAAAACAAACAAACAAAAACACCTTTCAAATCTCTTGTCAGGTTTCAGCTGGGATAAACAGTAAAAATTCCTGGCAATATTCAACTCCTTGGATGCAAGAGGCATTCCCAAAGAGGATGCAAAACATACTACTTCCCCAAGATCCAGAGCCACTCCCAACACTAGCCAGAAGAATGACTCAGATAATTCCTCTGGGTTGTTGGGGGGTTAGGGGGAGGGAAGGCAACATTTGGTAGGACCCCAGCTGCAGATGCACTACAACTGACTTTCCCCTTCCAACAGATTTTGGGGTTCCCCTTACTTAATGGTCATCAAGCCAAGTTCTCAGGACATGAGGCAAGTCAAACAAGGTGGCAATCACCGGACCTGGGAGAGAAAAAAGAAAACCACCAATGGGTACTTGAAGGCAAGTTTAGGAGTCACAACTCAAAGATCTACTTCTTATATTTTTGGCCTGCTACTGTGAATCTGGGAAGGAAGGGACAACAGGAATTTTACCTTCCTCTCCTGACCAGGCATAGCAGAGATCCGGGAGAGCAGACTTCAGCAAGAATTCTCACCCATTGCCGGCCTCCACCACTTTCCCCACAATACCATCGGGAGCGAGTGGGGTGTCCAAGGGTCTCATCCTGGTCAAGCACCATCTATGGAGAAGGAAAAACAATTTTCTCTTTTCATTATGGTGAGTGCTTAGCAGAGACCCCTTTATCTCTAGGACACCTCATAACAGGCAGAGGGGGCGGGGTAAGCTTATGTAAGCTGAATGTTCTCCACTGTGGCGACTAGAGTTTAAGATGACCTTTCATCAGGTTGACCTTCTTGTTCAGCCTCAAAGCAAAATTTGATTCACCCCAGGCCTCACGGTGGATCTACTGTGTGTTGGACGTGGTCTGGTTTCTAAGAAGAACCCACTCTCAGCTGTGGAGCTAGGATCCAGGATTTGCCAAAGACTTAGAGGTCAAGAAAGCACTGAGCTCAAGGGGCCCAAGAGTAATCTTAGCTCATCTGCTTGTTGCTCCTGGGGGCCAGCAGGAGTCTCGTTTGGTTTTCTCTTCTGACACCAGAATGGCTGTTAGATAAAATGAGGCCTATTAAAGGTTTTTGTTTTGTTTTTAGCAAAAATGGATTTAGTCAGGCAGCATTCCATCTAGCAGACAGGAGCTCCAAGCTGCTGTACAAAAATGAAAGACTTCTATAGGTGGAAGGGAGCAGGAACAAGGGGGTTATACTAGACAGAAAAGCAGGTTGCTTAGTACAAGGTCACTTTTCTTGGGGATGGCAGGGGTCTATCGAGCAGATTCCTTACCTCATGCAGATCAGCAGATTCTTGGTTGAGAGGCTTAAGATTCCACTTCTGGAAAAGGCTCTAATTTAAGTCTTCGTTTAGTGACCACGGAGTTCAGGATAAGGTACTTCATTTTGGGTGTGTCATCTTGTTAAAAACAAGGAAACATTTACAATCTTATTAAGAGCAGACCAAAAGTCCAAGACAATCCTATCTCCTGAAAGGCCAAAGTTCTAGTTTATATGAGCACACTATTGATGTGAAAGCTGCAACAGCCCTGGAGGGAACAGTGACCACCAGCGGTGCCCCACGGCTTTAATTCAGTCATGGGTTCAGACAAGAACCGGTCACTGGAAATGTGTGAAAAACAATACAAGATGACTAATATTTTGGATCACTATGGATCATTCCTGCATCTGCAATCCTAAATAAGATACGAGCATAGTGGTGTGGGCATCTTGGTTACTTTGGCAGAAGATGCTAAAAAAAAAAAAAAGTGATCAATAAATGAATGGCCAGTACACAAAATGTTTATGAAAATTACCTGAAAGGGGAGAACACCTTATCTACAGATGTATTCAATCTCAACTCAAATAGTAAAAATTCTACTGTAATAAAATTGGGAACTTCAATAATTTCTAGTGTGCTTTTAAGAGGTATTCTTCATTTAAATTATTTTATTGAATTTTGGTAAGAAAAAAAGTGTAGGAAAGGATGCTGGATGAAATAAACAATCCAAAAGGGTTTTAAAGACATGCAAAGCGTTTACAAAGTCTTCTTAGGCTAGAAAAATAAGCTATTCCAGAATGTCACAGCTCCATAGTTGACATATTTGTCCTGATTCTCCTTCCTTTTGTTAAATTTCAAAACTATGACTTCAAAAATTAAATGTATTTGCATTTGATAACGTTTAAATGTTGAAAAATACTTGCTATAGCAAACTCCTAAATGCTTGTTCATGACCATCGATTCCCCAATTTTTATTTAATTCATGATGTCTAAGATAGAGCATTTTTGTTGTTCCATAAACCACTGTGATTTAGATTATATATAATCGTCTGAGGGTTTTTTCAGTCATTTTTAAAAGTTGTGTGTCCATGTTTTTAGGTTTTGAAAAACAAAAGGCTTTAACAGGAAGACAGCAGTGATATAATTAAACCCAATAATTTAAAACCCACCAAAATTTTAACGTACAAAATAAATGAACTCCAGCATTCAATTACACAGCCATTCATAAATCTCATAACTACAGCCCAGTTCTCAATGATCAGTGCCACTAATATGATTTCAAGCACCTGGATGTGGGTTACTTAGCCATTTTAGTTTATAATTGCAGAACACATGAAAAACAAAACTTTATTGATTAAATCACATCACCAGGTATACCTATAAAATCGAGTCTTGATTTTAATAGAATTATCTCCTGTATTATATGTAATGTAGATAGAAGGTATAACAAAACTCGTTTTGCCCACCACTCTGTTCAAGAAATAGAGTAAGTACACCTCTGAAGCTCCTTGTAAACCACTTTCTATCATGACCTTCCTCAGACTCAAGACTCACCATGATGAGTTTGGGGTTTAATGACTCCTGTGTTTTCCTATAGAGATTTGCTACTATGTATGCATTCCTATTTTTTTAAGTTTTATGTATATGTACATTTATACATGAAGTGCACAAATATACAGAGATATGCATATGTGTTTGTATACACATGCATATATAGCTTTCTAGAAATAAACACTACATGTAATTTTCTACAGCTTTTTGTTCTAGGTCTTTGGGATTCACCTACATCAATGAAGGAAGATGAAGTTCTTGACTACCATGCCCTTCTGGAGTTTTTATTGAAGGGGTTGTCAATTACTTATTTTAATAATATATTTAAGGTGTACAACGTGGTGATTTGATATACAGACTGAAATGATCACTACAGTCAAGCTAACACACCTCGTCTCCTCACATTGTTACCACTGTGTGTATGATGAGCACACCTAGAAATCTCCTCTCAGCATGTCCAGTATTCAATACAGGATTAACAACTATAGTCCTCATGCTGTATATGAAACCCCTGGACTTATTCATTCTAGTGAGTTGCAACTTTGTACCCACCTCCCCATTTCCCATCTAACTCTGCCTCTATGTATTCAACTTTTTAGATTCCACATATTTTTTTTTTCTTCTGTGTCAAGTTTATTTCACTTAGCATGCCCTCCAGATTCATCCATGTTGCTATTATAGGATCTCCTTTTTAATGGCTATTTCATTGTGTGTGTGTGTGTGTGTGTGTGTGTGTGTGTATATATATATATATATATATAATTTCTGTATCCATCAACAGACATTTAAATTGTTCCCTCTCTAGACTATTGAGAATAATATTGCAAATGAACATGGGAATGCAGAGATCCAGATATCCTGATCCTGATTTAATTTCTTCTGGGTAAGTACCCAGAAGTGAAAGGACTAGATCATATGGTAGTTCTAATTTCTTGAACCTCCCTATTGTTTTCCATGGTAGTTTCACCAATTTACATTCCCACCAACAGTGCTTGAGAGTCCCTTTTCTCTATATCCTCAGACACTTGTTACCTTGCATTTTCTTAAAGCCTATCCCAACTGATACGAGGTGATAGATTTGATTGTGGTTTGGACGCACATTTCCTTGGATCAGTGAATTAAGCCCCTTTTCACATCCCTTTCAGGCATTTATAAATCTTTTGAGAAATATCCATCCATTTTCTACTAAGTGTTTTTTTTTTCTATTGAGCTATAGTTCACCTCATATTTTGAATATTAACCCCTAATCAGTTATATGGGTTTGCACTTATTTTCTCCCATTCCGTAAGTTGATTTTACTTTGTGGACTGCTTCTTTTGTTGTGCCAAAGCTTTTAAGTTTGATGCAGTTGTACTCTTACTTTTGTTGCCTGTGTTTTGGGGTAACATCCAATAAGTTATTGCCAAGACCAATGTCAAGGAGCTATTCATGTTCTCTTAGGAGTTTTGTGGTTTAGGACTTATATTTGCCTTTAACCTAATTGAATTCTGCGTGCTTTAAGACAAGGGTCCAGTTTCATTCTTTTGCATGTGGATACTGTTTTCTCAGTGCCATTGAGATTATTGTGTATTTTTGATTACCCTGTCAAAAACTGGTTGACAGTATATACTTGGATCTCTAAAGCTCTGTTTCATAAGTCTATGTTAGTTCTTATGCCAATACCCTACTGTTTCAATTACAGTAATGTTCACTTATAAAAAGTCCATAGCTAACTAACAATGGGGAAAGGTAAAAAGCTTTTAATACTCAGCACAAGGCAAGAATACTCACTCTTACCATTTCTATTCAACATAACTGCATTAAGAGCAAAAGCTAGCAGATCCAAAAAGAAAAGATACCCAAATCAGGAGTAAGATTATCCATTTGCAAATGACATGATCTTGCATGTAGAAAACCTTAAAGACTTCCCAGAACTGTTGATACAAATTTTATACAGTTGCAGAATACAAAAATAAGGTTTTTTTTACATAAATAATCTCTTAAAAGGAAATCAGAAAATAATCCATTTAAAATTGTATCAGCAGGAGTTCTGGTTTAAGATGGTGATATAGGAAGACTGAACTCATCTCCATGGGACACGGCAAATAACATTAATCGAACAATTCCTCCTGAAGAAAAACTGAGAGCTGACTGAAGAGCTACCCCAATAACTGGAGAGAGAAAAGCAAGATATAGAGACATGGTAACAGAGGGAACTCCAAGCCCCCCAACACTGCAATGGGCAGTGGGGAAGGACAGTACTTAGGGATTATGAACAGATCCCTCGGTCTTGGGCACAAAAGAAAAGCTGCAGTATTAAAGAGCAATTAACATACAGAAGAAACAATAGAACTCTGGGAAGCAGCTGAGGAGCTGCAGGAAAGCTCTCCAGGTTAGAAGGACTGGAGAACTGCACAGTTTACGTTCCTATCCAACCTTGGAAGCAGTGTTGGGACTCCCGAATGGGCAGATCTGGTCTCAGTGAGCTCACAACTTCAGGAAGCCCAGGGTACACAAGCCCACATCAGCCCTAATTGCACTGAGGCATGGAAAAAGAAGCCACAGTTAAAAGGGCCAAGGAGCCGTGTGAATGCTCTCCTCCACTCCACCTGAAAAGCCCAGACTTGAGTGTGGATGTCATCAGGGGCAGGTTCAGAAGCCATAACTGGAGGCTCACAAGGCTCTAACAGGCATGTACAGATGCCATAACTGGAGGGTTGGCATCTCACAGGGATCTCATGACCTCAGAAAGCCCAGGGTCCATGAGCCACCTCCTGTGGTGCTGGGGCATAGAAAACAAGGCTTTTTAATATTTTTAAATTTTGTTTTACTTTTTAAAATTTGCCATTTTCTTATTGGTTTTGTTCTTGTTCTTTTTTTTTTTTATTCTGTAAAAAGCCACAGTTTAAAATAACTAGCATATACATCCACAGCTCCAGCCAGTCAGCAAAAGACATCAAGCACACAGTCTGCATAGAAGACACCATAGACCACTCCCTTCAACTTCAGGAGATGTAGTATTTCACCTAATCCACAGAAACAAACACAGTCAAGCAAAATGGGGAGACAGAGGAATACGCTCCAAAAACACGTGCATGCGCACGCACACACACCTCATTAAAAGAAATGAGGCATTTAAGCAATGTGTCTAATAAAGAATTTAAAGTATTGATCATAAAAATACTGGGCTGGAAAAAGAATGGAAGAACTCAGTGAAACCTATAGTAAAGAGAAAAAATTAAGAACAACCACAGTTAAAAATGAAAAACGTTTGAGAGAATCAAGAGTAGATTAGAAGAATATACCCACAATATGGAAGACCAGGTAATGGAAAGCACACAAGCTGAACAGAAAAAAGAACTTTTTTAAAAATGAGGATATATTAAGAGATCTCCAACATCAAGCAAACAGTCACAGTATAGGAGTCCAAGAGAGAAAAACTTGAATTAACCAAGAACTTCCTTAACCCAGGGAGGGAAATGAACATCGAAGGCCAAGTAGTACAGAGTTCAAAACAAGATGAACCCAAGGAGATCTACACCAGAGGACATAATAAAATGTCAAAGGTTAAAGATAAAGAGAATCTGGGCGCCTGGGTGGCTCAGTTGGTTAAGCGACTGCCTTCGGCTCAGGTCATGATCCTGGAGTCCCTGGATCGAGTCCCGCATCGGTCTCCCTGCTCGGCAGGGAGCCTGCTTCTCCCCCTGACCCTCCCCCCTCTCATGTGCTCTCTCTCTCATTCTCTCTCAAATAAATAAATAAATAAAATCTTTTAAAAAAAAAAGATAAAGAGAATCTTTGAAGGAGCAACAGAAAAACAAAGTTATCTATAAGGGAAAACCAATAGGATTATCAGCTGATTTTTTCAGTAAAATTATTATAGGCCAAAAGGAGTGCTAGGGTATACTAAAAGTGCTGAAAGGAAGAAACCTGCAGCCAAGAATACTCTACCTGTCAAGGTTATCCAGATTTGGAGAGAGAAAGTTTTCCAGACAAAAGATAAAGAAGTTTATCACCACTAAATGAGCCTTACAAGAAAGATGAAAGATGAAAGTACATGCCTAGCAATAATTACTTTGAATAAATGGACTAAATGCCCCAATCCAAAGACATAGGGTGACAGAATGGATAAAAACATAAGACCCATCTCTATGCTGCCTACAAGGGACTTCTTTGAGACTAAAGACACATGCAGATTGAAAGTGAAGGGATGGGGCGCCTGGGTGACTAAGTCGTTAAGTGTCTGCCTTCGGTTCAGGTCATGGTCCCAGGGTCCTGGGATCAGGCTCGGCAGGAAGCCTGCTTCTCCCTCTCCCACTCCCCTTGCTTGTGTTCCCTCTCTCTGTGTCTCTGTCAAATAAATTAAAAAAAAATATTAAAAAAAAAGTGAAGGGATGGAAAAACTTTTATCATGCAAATGGAAGTGAAAAGAAACCTGGGTTGCAATACCTATATTAGACAAATAGACTTTAACAAAGACTAACAAGACATAAAGGAAGACACTATATAATCCAAAAGGGAACAATCCAATGAGAAGATATAACAATTGTAAATATTGATGCACCCCACAAGGGAGCACCCAAATATACAAAGCAACCAATAAGAAAATATTAGTAATAGAGTAATAGTAGGGGGCATTAACACCCCCACATACATCGATGGATAGCTCAAACAAAATCAACAAGGAAACAGTGGCTTTGAACGATACATTCCATCAGATATATCTGAACATTCCACCCTAACAGAATATCCATTCTTTTCAAGTGCACACAGAATATTCTCCAAAATAGATCATGTATTAGGCCACAAGTCTCCACAAATTCAAAAAGATCAAAGTCATACCTATATGCATCTTGTCCAACAATGCTATGAAACTGGAAATTAACATCAAGAAAAAAAATCTGGCAAGACCACAACTACATGGAGGTTAAATGTCATGCTACTACAGAATGAATGGATCAACCAGGAAATCAAAGAGGAAATCACAAAATACATGGAGACAAATGAAAATGAAAACACAGTAGTCCAAAATCTTTGGGATACAGTGAAAGCTATTCTAAGAAGTTTATAGCTATGCAGGCCTACCTCAACAAGGAAGAAAAATCTCAAATAAGGAAACTGTA
Source organism: Neomonachus schauinslandi (assembly GCF_002201575.2). NCBI lineage: Eukaryota > Metazoa > Chordata > Mammalia > Carnivora > Phocidae > Neomonachus > Neomonachus schauinslandi. Next base: position 135,292,425 of record NC_058407.1, read on the forward strand.
CCTGAAGTAGCTAGAAAAACAAAACCCAAAATCAATAAAAAGGAAATAAAGATTTGAGCAGAAAATAAGCAAAATAGAAAAAAAAAAATAGATCAATGAAACCAGAAGTTGGCTCTTTGAAAAGATCAACAAAATTGATAAACCTTTAGGCAGACATCTGGGGGAAAACAATCAGAAATGAAAAATAACTGACACCACAGAACTACAAATGCTTACAAGAGAATATTATGAAATATTATATGCCAAATTGGGCAATCCAGAGAAATGGATAAATTCATAGAAAATATAAGCCCCCCCCCCAAAAAAAGAAAAAATATAAGCTCCTAAAACTGAGTTACTAAGAAATAGAAAATTTGGACAGTCCAATTATCAGCAATGAAACTAAATAATCAAATTTCCAACAAACAGAACTCTAGGACCAGAGTACTTCACAGGTGAATTCTACCAAACATTTGAAGAATTAATACCTATTTTTCCCAAAACTATTCCAAAAAACTGAAGAGGAAGGAAAGCTTCCAAATACATTTTGTGAAGTCAGCATTACCCTGATACCAAAACTAGACACTAAAACACCACAAAAAAACAGGTAAAAAAATCCTCAATACTAGCAAACTGAATTCAACATATTAAATCATTCACCAGATCAAGTGAGCTCTTCCTGGAATACAATGTTGTTTAATACTGGCAAGTCAATCAACAGGATACATCAACAAAAAGAAATCATTTCAATAGATGCAAAAAGGCGTTTAACAAAGTACAACATCCATTCGTGATAAAAATTCTCAACAAAGTAGGTTTAGAGGGAACATAGTAAGGGCCATATACGAAAAACCCACAGCTATCATCCTCCTCCATGGTGAAAAATGGAGCTTTCCCCTTAAGATCAGGAACAAGGATGCACACTCACCACTTTTATTAAACATAATATTGGAAGTCCTAGCCACAGCAATTACAAGGCATTCATATTGGTAAAGAAAAACTGTCACTATTTTCAGATGACAATACTATACATAGAAAAATCCCAAAGATATCAGGAAACTACTAGAATAAATGAAATCAGGCAAGTGACAAGATACAAAATTTAATACCCAGAAATTGGTAACATTTCTATACCCTAACAAAATTGCAGAAATTAAAAAGACAATCACTTTTACAATTGCACTAAAAAGAATAAAATACCCAGGGATAAACTTAACCAAAGAAATGAAAGTCCTGTACTCTGAAAACTAAAAGACATTGATGAAAGAAATTAAAGATGACATAAATGGAAAGATATTCCATATTCATGGACTGGAAGAATTTATATTGTCAAAATGTCCATATTACCCTGTCTACAGATTCAATGCAACCCCTATCAAAATACCAACAGATTTTTTTCATAAAACTAGAACTAATCCTAAAACTTGTATGGAATCCCAGAATACCCCAAAGAGCCAAAACAGTTCTAAGAATAAAGCTGGAGGGATCACAACTCCAGATTTTGATATACACTACACAAAGCTGTAGTAATCAAAACAGTATGGTATTAGCAGAAATAGACACATAAATCAATAGAACAGAACAGAGACTGCAGGAATAAACCTACAATGATACGGTCAATTAGTTTTTGACAAAAAGGATAAGAATATACAATGGGGAAAAGATAAGTCTTTTTAGAAAATAAGTGCTGGGAAAACTGGACAGCTACATGTAAAAGAACAAAACTGAATCACTTGCTTACACCATACCCAAAAACTCAAATGTGAGATCTGAAACTATAAAAATCCTAGAAGAGCACAAGCAGTAACTTCTTTGACATTGGCCATTGAACTTTTTTCTAGACAGGTCTCCTGAGGCAAGGGAAACAAAAGCAAAAATAAACTATTGGGACTACTTCAAAATAAAAAGCTTTTGCATAGCAAAGGAAACCAACAGAACTAAAAGACAACCTACCGAATGGGAGAAAATATTTGCAAATGACCTATCTGATGAAGGGTTAGTATCCAAAATACGAAGAACTTCTACAACACCAAAAAAAAAAAAAAAAAAAAAAGACATGAACAGACATTTCTCCAAAGACAACAAATAGATGACCAACAGACATATGATGAGTGATGTTGATCATATTCTCTTCAGGAAAAAATCAAAAAACCACAATGATATATCACCTCACATCTGTCAGAATGGCTAAAATCAAAAACACAAGAAACAAGTGTTGGTGAGGTGTGGAGAAAAACCCTGGTGCACTGTTGGTGGGAATGCAAAATGCAAAATAACTCACTATGAGTTATTTACCCAAACAATATGAAAACACTGTTTTGAAAGGATATGCTCCCTTATTGCTTACTGAAACATTATTTGCAACAGCCAAATTATGGAAGCAAACCCACTGCCCATCAACACATAAATGGATAAAGAAGATGTACATAAACACAGAGTTTATTATTACTCAGACATAAAAAAGAATGAAATCTTGCTATCTGCAGCAACATGGATGGATCTAGAGTGTATAATGCAAAGTAAACTAAGCCAGAGAAATACCATGATTTCACTCACGTACAATTCAAAAAAAAAAAACAAAAAACAAAAAACCCTGACTCAACTACAGAGAACTGATGGTTACCAGAAGGGAGGTAGGTTAGGGGATGGGTGAAATAGATGAAGGGGATTAAGAGTACACCTATCATGAAAAGCACAGAGGAATATATAGAATATTTGAATCACTATATTGTACATCTGAAACATTGTATATTAACTATACTGGAATTAAAATTTTAAGAACAGACTGAAGTACTTAATATAGCCTCTTCTGATAAAGGAAGCAGTTGTCTAGCAAGAAGAAAAAAATGTTCAAGGGACTTCTTTAAATGGACAGGAAATGGCCATAAGTGGACATAAGAAAAGCATGAATAAAATATGTAAAATATGACAATGTGTACAAAAGATGTGGAGAAGGGAGTAAAAGGGGAAAATTTTTTTTTTAGAATATGATTGAGCTTAAATCATCAAACTAATTTGGACTGCTATTTACTTAGGATGTTATATATGAATCTCGTGGTAACCACAAACCCAAAACCTATGATAACCAAAAAATACAAAGAAAATCAAACACTATACTCAATCACAAAGAATGAGAAGGAACAAAGAACTACAAAACAACCAGAAAACAAGTTTTTAAAATGGCAATAAGTACATATCAGTAATTATTTTAAACGCAAATGATTTAAATGCTCCAATCTAAAGACAGAGTGGGAAAAATGGAGGAAAAAGACTCATCTACATGTTGCCTATAGAAGACTTGCATCAGACCTAAAGACCCATATAGACAAAGTGAAGGAATAGGAAAACATTCACCATGCAAATCAAAGTAGGAAAGAAAAGCTAGGGTAGTAATACTTAGACAAAATAGACTTTAAAACAAGGACTGTAACAAGAGACAAAGAAGGCCATTACATATTGATAAAGCAATCTATCCAATAAGATGACATAACAATTATAAATATCACAAGTGACCTCCATAATACCCATTTAGCCCATCCCCTGATGAGCACTGGGGGGTTATATGTGATAAATCACTAAATTCTACTCCTGAAACCAATGTTATACTATATGTTAACTAACTAGAATTTAAATAAAAACTTGATACAAAAAAATTGTAAATATCTATACACCCAACCCTGGAGCACCTAAACACATAAAGCAAATATTAACAGGCATAGGGTGCCTGGGTGGCTCAGATGGTTAAGCATCTGCCTTTGGCTCAGGTCATGATCCCAGGGTCCTGGGATCGAGTCCCGCATCAGGTTCCCTGCTCAGCAGGGAGCCTGCTTCTTCCTCTGCCTCTCTCTTATGAATAAATAAAATCTTAAAAAATATATTAACAGGCATAAAGAAAAACTAATGGTAACACGATAATAGGAGACTAGAACTGCACTTACATCAGTAGGAAAAAAACACACGAGACTAAACCACATGATAATAAACCAATGGGCTAATGAAGCAATCAAAGAAGCTTTCAAAAAAAAAAAATACATAGACCCTAATAAAAATAATCCAAAAATCTTTGGGACACAAAGAAAGTTCCAAGAGGAAAGTATATAGCAATACAGGCCTACCTCAAGAAACAAGAAAAAGCTCACACCATCCAACCTCACACCCATAGGCACTAGAAAAAACAAAACCCAAGGAGAGTAGAATGGAAATGAAGATCAGAACAGAAATAACAGATTAAAAAAAAATAGAAAAATCATTGAAACCAAGAGCTGATCCTTTGAAAGGATAAACAAAATTGACAAACCCTTAGCCAGACTCATCAAAAAAGAGAAAGGACCCAAATAAAATAAGAAATGAGAACAAATGACACCACAGAAATACAAAGAATTATAATACTATGAAAAATAATATGCTAACAAGCTTGGCAACCTAGAGATGGGTAAATTCCTAGAAACCTATAATCTTCCAAAACTGAACCAGGAGGAAATAGAAAATCTGGACAAGCTGATTATAAGTAATGAAATCAAATTGGTAGTAAAAAATAATACTACCACCAAAAATAAAAGCTCAGGACAAGATAAGATGGATTCACAAGTAAATTCTATTTAAAGTTCATACTTATTCTCAAACTATCCCAAAAATGGAGGAGGAAGGATAGCTTCCAAATCATCATTTGAGGCATTAATCTGATACCAAAACCAGATGAAGACTGCACACAAAAAGGAAACTATCGGCCAACATCCCTGATGAACAGATGCTGAAATCCTCAAAATAATGGCAAAACACCTACAACAATACATCAAAAAGATCATTCACCACAATCAGTTGTGATTTATTCCCAGGATACAAGGATGGCTCAATATTCACAAAATCATCATCCAGCACATCAAGAAAATGAAGGAAAAAAACTTCTTAATAAATGCAGGAAAAGCATTTGACAAGATTCTACATGCATTCATAGCAAACTTTCAACAAGGTGGGTTTGGTTTAGAAGGAATATACTTCAACATAATAAGGGCCATATATGAAAAACCCACAGATATCATCCTCCTGAATGATGAAAACAGCCTTCCCCCAAGGTCAGGAAAAAGGCAAGGATGTACACTCTCACCACTTTTATTCAACAAGGTAGTGAAATCCTAGCCACAGCAATCAGACAAGAAAAAGAAATGAGGCATCAATATTGGTAAAGAAAAACAGTCCTAATTTGCATATGACAGGATACAGAACATAGAAAATCCTTAAGATACCAAAACCACCACTAAACAAATTCAGTAAAGTGCCAGGACACAAAATACCCAGAAATTGGTAGCATTTCTAGACACTAACAACAGAGTTGCAGAAATTAAGACAATTCCATTTACATTTGTACCAAAAAGAATACTTAGGAATAAACTTAACCAAAGTAGTGAAAGACGTATACACTCTGAAAATTAAATACTGATGAAAGAAATTGAAGAGGACACAAATAGACACTCCATACTCACAGATTGGAAGAATTTATATTGTCATAATGTCCATACTACCCAAGGCAATCTGTAGATTCAGTGCAGTCCTTATCAAAATAGCAAGAGCAGTTTTTGCAAAACTAGAGTACTAAAATTTCTATGGAACCACAAAAGATTCTGAATAGATGAAGCAATCCTGAGAAAAAACAAAGCTGGAGGTATCACATTTCTAGATTTCAAGACATACTACCCGAAGTAGTTATTGAAACAGTATGGTATTGGCACAAAAATACACAGATCAATAGAACAAACTAGAGCACCCAGAAATAAATCCATGATTGTATGGTCCATTAGTCTTCAACAAAAGAATATGCAATAGGAAAAAGGTGATTTTTGTTTGTTTGTTTAAAAATGGTGCTGGGAAAACTGACAGCTACATGCTAAAGAATGAAACTGGACTTTATGACACCATACACAAAATTCAACTTAAAGTAGATTACAGACTTAAAACTATAAAAATCCTAGCTTAGACATTGGCTGTAGCAACATTTTTTTTTTTTTGATAGGTCTCGAGGAAAAAGAAAAGCAAAAATAAACTTTTGGGACTATATCAAAATAAAATGCTTCTGCACAGCAAAGGGAATCAACAAAACAAAGAACCTACTGAGTGGGAGAAGATAATTGCAAATGATATATCGGATAGTGAGTCAATATACAAGATACGGAAGAAACTTAGACAAGTCAACATCCAAAAACCCAATCCAATTAAAAAATTGGCAGAGGACTGGTCTTTTCCAAAGACATCCAGATGGCCAGCAGACACATGAAAATACGCTCAACATCATTCATCAGGGAAATGCAAATGGAAACCACAATTATATCACCTCATACCTGTTAGAAGGGCTAAAGTCAAGACAGGAAACAAGTTCTGGCCAGGATGTGGAGAAAAGGGAACAACTGGGCACTGTTGGTGGGAATGTGAATTGGTACATACACTGTGGGAAACAGTATGGAGGTCTGTCAAAAAATTAAAAATAGGACTACTTTCACTATATTGTACACCTGAAACTAACACGATGTTAACTGGAATTAAAATTTTAAAAAGTTATACCATATAATCCAGTAATTCCACTATTGGGTATTTACCCAGAAAAAAAACACTAACTTGAAAAGATATATGTACCTCTATGTTATTGCAGCATTATTTATGACAACCAAGACATGGAAGGAACTAAGTGTCCATCAATAGAATGGATAAGGATGATACGTGTTTATGTACAATGGAATATTATACAGCCTTAAAAAAGGAGATCACGGCATTTGCAACAGCATGGGTGGGCCTGGAGAATATTGTGCTAAATAAGTCATACTAACACAAATACCATAGGATTCCACTTATAAGTGCAATCTAAAAAAATGAAAAAGCAGAATGAGAACTACAAATATAGAGAACTGATAGTTGCCAGAGTAGGGAGCGGTGGCAGGGGTGGGGGGGGTGGTTGTGGAGGGAGTTGATCAAAATGTGTGAAATGGAAAGGGAGATACAGGTCTCCAAGTATGGATTAAGTTCCAGGAGTAAAGATCAGAGCATAAGGAATACGGTCAGTGATATTGTAATAGTGATGTAATGGGACAGATGAAAGCTATACTTGTGAACACAGCATACTGTTTAAACTTGTCGAATCATTAAGTTGTACACCTGAAACTAATGGAACACTGTGTTCCAACTTCACTTACATGACATTAGCAGAAAAAAATTGTATCAAAGAAACCCTTAAGAATACATTTATCCAAGGAAGATCTGTACACTGAAAATTATAAAAACCACTGATGGAAGAAATTGAAGACACAAATGAAAGATCTCCCCAGTTCATGAATGGGAAGAATGTTAAAATGTCCTTACTATCCAAAGCAATCGACAGATTCAATTTACTCACTATCAAAATTCCAAATGCCATTTTTCACAGAAAATACTAGAATTCATATGGAATCAGACCCTAAATAGACAAAGCAATCTTGAAAGAATCAGTGGTATCATATTTCCTCATTTTAAATTCTATTTCAAAGCTTACCCTCATTTTCACATGACAGTATATTGTACAGTATTTGATCAGGGTCTTTTCTGTTTTTTCATTTTAAGTGAAATTCTGTAAACTTTTAGGATGAGTGAGACCTTTTCTCTTACTTGGAATATTTTTTTTCTACCTTAATTTGGTTTCTGCTTGGGGATTTCTCCTTGATTAGAAATTTTATTCTGGGAAGACACCTGAGTTTGCAGTTTTGAGGTCTTTAGACCACTCCATAGTGGACATTCCCTTTATTCCCATCCATTAACTGGGGTCTGAAAATCCTTCCCATTTGCTGCTAAGATGACCTGTCCAGCATCCCCTGCCTGATGGGAGCACATTTTCTGATGGAGGGCCCTCCATAAGACGCTTCTATCATCACACAGACAGTGCTTCATACTCCAAAGATTTCTGAAAATTTGGGGGGTACTCACATAATTTTACTATTCTACTTATTCTGCCTGATTCTGACGGGTTTTCAGAAGAGAAAGGTAAGCATCACCATTTCCTGAGATTCATCTTTTGATTTCTTTTGATGAGTTTAATTAGAGCAATTGGATTTTTTTTTTAACATATAATGCATTATTTCAGGGGTACAGGTCTGTGATTCATCAATCTAACACAATTCATAGTGCTCACCATAGCACATTCCCTCCCCCCCCCCCACTCCAGCAACCCTCAGTTTGTTTCCTGAGATTAAGAGTCTCTTATGGTTTTCTCTCCCTCTCTGGTTTTGTCTTGTTTCATTTTTCCCCTCCCTTCCCCTATGATCCTGTCTTGTTTCTCAAATTCCTCAAATCAGTGAGGTCATATGATACTTGTCTTTCTCTGACTTATTTCACTTGGCGTAATACCCTCTAGTTCCATCCACGTTGTTGCAAATGGCAAGGTTTTTTTTTTGATGGCTGCATAATATTCCATTGTGTGTGTGTGTATATATATATGTTGGCCATACACACACACACACAAATATCATCTTTATCCATTCATCTGTTGATGGACAGCTAGGCTCTTTCCATAGTTTGGCTATTGTGGACATTGCTGCTATAAACATTGGGGTGCAGGTGCCCCTTCAGACCACTACATTTGTATCTTTGGGGTAAATACTCAGTAGTGCAATTGCTGGGTTGTATGGTAGCTCTATTTTCAACTTTTTGAGGAACCTCCATACTGTTTTCCAGAGTGGTTGCACCAGCTTGCATTCCCACCAACAGTGTAGGAGGGCTCCCCTTTTTCCACATCATTGCCAACATCTGTCATTTCCTGACTTGTTAATTTTAGCCATTCTGACTGGCGTGAGGTGGTATCACATGGAGGTTTTGATTTGATTTCCCTGATGCCGAGTGATGTTGAGCACTTTTTCATGTGTCTGTTGGCCATTTGGATGTCTTCTTTGCATAAATGTCTGTTCATGTCTTCTGCCCATTTCTTGATTGGATTATATGTTCTCTGGGTGTTGAGTTTGATAAGTTCTTTATAGATTTTGGATACTAGATCTGATATGTCATTTGCAAATATCTTCTCCCATTCTGTCGGTTGTCTTTTGGTTTTGTTGACTCTTTCCTCTGCTGTGCAGAAGCTTTTTATCTTGAAGTCCCAATAGTTCATTTTTGCCCTTGCTTCCCTTGCCTTTGGCGATGTTTCTAGGAAGAAGTTGCTGCAGCTGAGGTCGAAGAGGTTGTTGCCTGTGTTCTCAAGGATTTTGATGGATTCCTGTCTCACATTTAGATCTTTCATCCATTTTGAGTCTATTTTTGTGTGTGGTGTAAGAAAGTGGTCCAGTTTCATTCTTCATGTGGCTGTCCAATTTTCCCAACACCATTTGTTGAGACAAAAAAGACAGTCTCTTTTTTCCACTGGTCATTCTTTGCTGCTTTGTCGAAGATTAGTTGACCATAGACTTGAGGGTCCATTTCTGGGCTCTGTATTTTGTTCCATTGATCTAGGTGTCCATTTTTGTGCCAGTACCATACTGTCTTGATGGTCACTGGCCCGGTGAGCACAGAGTGTAGCCAGAGACCAAGGAGAGAGGAGTGAATGACTGCTTTTCTCTGAGGGCTCACTGAGGAGTGGGGCCCCAAACTCTAGGCTCTTCTGGGACCAGAGATTGGGAGGCCGCCATTTTCACTCTCATTCTCCAAAGCTGTATGGAAAGCGTTCAGGGAACAAAAGCTACTGAGAGCAAACCCGAGCAGATTACTTAGCCTAACCTCTGGCAAGAGCGGAGCAATTCTGCCTCAGGCAAAGACATTTGAGAATCACTGCAACAGGCCCCTCCCCCAGACGATCAGCAAGAACATCTAGCCAAGACCAAGCTTACCGATCAATGAGAACGGCAAAACCCCAGCGCTAGCAGAACACAGCACATAGAATTCATGGCTTTTTTCCCCCATTATGCTTTAGTCTTTCAAAGTTAATTTTGAAAAATTTTTTTAGTTGAATTTTTTTTCTTTCCTTTTTCAACCAACATCTTATCAATTCCTTTTTTTAAATCTTTAATTTTTCAGTTTTACAATCATATTCTATCTTTTCATTGTATTTAACCTTATTTTTTATATGTATGTGTTTCTTTTTTCTGGATCTAACTTTTTAAGTTATAACTGCTTTTTGAGCCTTAAATATTCTAACTTGAAGTCCATAAATAAAACTATCATTTCTCTTCTAAATGTATTCAAGTTTTGCTTTTATACTGCCCTTAATACATCCTCTCCCCATCTCATTTCTCGTGGCAAAACAAAGACATCAAAAGAAAAGCACATCAACGTCCCCACTGTCAAAATGAGGCATTTTTCATTTTTGTAACACCAGGTTTGCCATTTGTCAATGTTCATTTATATGTGGAAATGGTTTGTAGTTGTATGTTGTTTCATTGATCAACTTTTTCCCTGCAGAGAAGGCATATTAGTGTTTTCATACTAATTGATGACAGTGTATATAAATTTTGTATGATATTATACCCAAATCTACTGTTAATAGCTCTTGACACTATTATTCCTGTAGATGCTGTTGGGGGTGTTTTCATCATTTACAATTCATAGAGCTTTTACGTCTGTTTTATTTTGCTGTTCTTGTTAGTAGCTTCTGTAAATATTATAAGTCAGGGTCCCTGGGAGTTTCTAGTTTCACATTAGGCCATGTGTACTTAGTAAATATGAAGATTTAGGGTATTTGACAGATAACTCTTCAACTAGTATAAAGTTCATTTCTACTTTGAGTTTGCTTTTTAAATTAAAGTTTTGCCTAATATTTTTTCATATTATTCATCCCTTTGGTGAATTCTAACATACTAAATGGAAAAGCATTTAATAACCAAATATAGAGAAGAGAATGGCATTCACCAGCCATAGCTGTTCTTTTGATGGGGAACAAAAAGTCAGGAACAACCTAACTATTCAGGGACAGCACACCATCTGAACACAGGGGTGAGGCTGAAGCACCCCTTGTACCAGAGACCAAGACAGATGGTGTTGAAGGTAAGAGGAAAAGCTACACATTCTCCACACTGGCCTTCCCTGAGACTCCAGTTCCTACAGTGGGAATAGAGGGTGTAAGGGTGTCAATCCAGCCTTCACTGCTGGATGGGTTTTGTTATCAATTGATCATAGCCACTACATCAGGAAACACATAATCCCTGGTATGCTATCACTGCCAACTGCTCCATCCTGTGGAATCCCAAGGGGCCTGGACAAATTGAAAACATAGCTCCTAGCTGGACTGGTGAACACTGTTGCTGAAGAAACTCGGTTAAACCCATTGCAAGAGAAGCCGGCAAATAAAGACAAGGGTTTGAAAAAGAGAAAGGGAAAAATTTGGGGTGCAGGCAGTTAGGGGAGGTGGCAGACTCAAGCCTTAACAACCAACCTCTCCCCAGGCAAGACAGACACCTAGAGTTTTATAGAGAGAGGTTCAGGGAGGTACATTCAACAGAGCAGGCAGAGTGTGTGATCATGGGCAGGGGCCTGTTGGGTGTTGTCTTCTAGGCATTCCACTGCTATCAGGGATTTTCTGGCCTGGGAATTGAAATGTTCTGGTCAATGTCTCAAGAAAGTCTGAGAAGAAATAAGTGGTCTCCTATTTCTGGTTTTAACTGTTGGGGTCTATAGTTTGAGCAAGAGGGCTTGTTGACAGTTTTACCCCCCTCTCCTGGGGAACACAGGAAATCTGATTGTGATGGAAGACAAAGGTCTTCCTACAACCCCACCCAGATGTTGGCAAACTGAGCTTGTAACAGTCCATCCCAAATAGTCTCAATCAGCTGCTTTGCTCACTTCTAGAACAAAATAGGTAGTGTAATGTGACCAGGGAACTTGGCAGATGCATGTTTGTCTGATTTAGGTCCTCAGACAAGTTTTCCAAGCCCTAGAGCCTGGTTTACCCATACCAAGATGAGAAGCTCATAGACCCACCCACTACAGAGTGTGGCCCCCAGCCCAGTCTGAAGGAAGGGCTGACTACAATACCTGGAAGTGTCTGTGTAATCCAGCCAGGCTCAATCCAGGAGGCAGGCAGGAAGAACCCATCACACTCAGAGCAGTAAGAGTGGCCCTGTTCAGCCAGGGAACATGGGGGCACACCTTAAGTCAAGACCACAAATAAAGGGCCTTGTGGACTTGGAGCTGCTTGTCCCATTCACTTGGGCAGGAAAACAAATTCATAGCCCCACTCACCATGGAATGCAGCCTTCATCCTGCCTGATGGGGAACCTAACAGGGAACCTAATGGGGACCTAATGTCCAAAGACATTACCAGCAGACACATCCAGAAACCCAGACCTGGCTGGTGAACACTGCCAAAACAAACCTGTGAAGTCTGGAAGAGAACGTTCTAACATAAGGAACTAGGGATGATGAAAAAAATCAGGTAAATATGACACCAAAGGAAACTATAGGATTCTAATAACTGACCTAAAAAAATGGATATCTATAAACTGCTAAAGAATTCAGAATAAGCCTTGAAATTTTAGTAAATAACAATAAATTGAAATTACAAAACTGTATTTAAAGAGGAGTTCAGGACTTTTGGGGGAAGATGGAGTAGGAGGACCGTAAGCTCAAATCATTCCACAGACACAACTAGGTAATACATCAGTGTAAAAAAAACAAAAAATGACCCAAGGACTGGCAGAAAAACCCTAAATGTAGGAAAGAGACCACTGGAAATGATAAGAAGGGCAGAGACAGGTTGGGATCTATAGGGACCCACAGCTCTGTCCATGTGATGGAGGAGGGAAGAAAAACACTGAGGACCTCATGCAGGGAAGACAAATCCCCATAATGCTTGGGTTTGAAAACTAAAGGGGCCAAATTTCTTGAGTTCTTACCAGCAGTGGGACTTAAAACCTGAAATTTTAAAAATCAGTGGACTTTCTCCAGGAGAGCCACAAAGGCAAGAGGAAACTGAGCCCCAGCCTTAGACAGAACAAACAGCACTATGGAGATACAGCCTCGAAGCAGCAGTTTGAAAACCATCTTCCCTCGCCCACCCCCAGCATAAACACACAGCCACCTGCAGGAACCAACACAGCAACACCACTTATACCTAACTTGCTAACACCATCTCCCTGCCCCCTCCAACAAGCTCCTGGCCAAAGCCCATCCAGGGTGGTGCCACACGCCTGTCAGTGTGCTATCAGCCTTGACAGGAGCCAGCACCTCTCCAAAGTGACTTCTACACCAGACAGAGGAAAAGATAACCACACATACCTGCAGACTAGAATCCCACAACAGGCTGGTGACAGACAACTGGCCTGACTGCAGGCCCTGTCCACCAACAAAAGCTTCTTAGGGGACAACATGGGGCAAACACCTGCAGTCTGGTGCTACTCCATCTCTGGCAAATGCCTGGTCTGAACAACCTAAGGCCAAAGTGGGCCCAGACTGGCCCACAAAACTGCAGAGACCAAACATTGCCCAAAACAGACTAAGAGAGCCATTGCAGATGACTGAAAAAAAAAAAAAAAAAATGAAAAAATTAAAAAAAATTAAAAAACCTCAGCCACAACATCAGCATGCACACAACACACATAGGAGACACACTTGAAGTGCCAGTTTCCAGTAAAGAGGGGACACTTCACTGCAGGGCAGTACAGGACCTCTTTCATAAGGTCACTACTTTCCAACAGGAGACATAGCTGACTTTTCCAACACACAGAAACAGAAAATGAGACAGAGGAATATGTCCCAAATGAAAGAATAGGACAAAAAAAAAAAAAAAATCACAGCAAGAGACCTAAGTGAAACATAGGTAAATAATATTCCTGATGGAGAATTTAAAGTGATGATCATAAAGTTACTCACTGGAATTGAGAAAAGAGTGGAGGACATCAGCAAGACCCTTAACAAATTAAAAACACAAATTAATACAGTAGATGGAATAAATAGGCTAGAGAAAGCAGAACAAATCAGTGACCTGGAGAACAGAATAATGGAAAGTAATCAAGGTGAGCATGTGGGATAAAATGCAAAATGACAACAGACTTAGAGAACTCAGTGACTCACATAAAGTGTAATATTCACATTGTAGGATCCCAGGAGAAGCAGAGAAAAGAAGGCAGAAAATTTGAATACCTGAAAACTTCCCTAATCTGGGGAAGGAAACAAATTCAGATCCAGGAGGCAGAGAGGCCCCTAACCAAAAATCAAGCCACTGAGCTCTACACCAAGATACACAGTAATTAAAATGGCAAAAAAAGTAGTGATTAAGATTTTTAAAAGCAGCAAGAGAAAATAAAACTGTTATATACAAGGGAAACCCCATAAGGCTATCAAGCACGTTTTTTCAGCAGAAACTTTGCAGGCCAGAAGGGAGTCACATGAAAATTCAAAGCACTGAAAGAAAAAACCTACAACCAAAATATCCTATCCAGCAAGGCCATCACTCACAATAGAATAAAGAGTTTCCCAAACAAAAGCTAAAGGAATTCACCACCCTACAATATCCTTGTAGGGCTAAGCTAGCCCTACAAAGGAATGTTCAAGGGGACTGAGTGGACAGAAATGACAAGGAGGAGTTAAAAAAAAAAAAAAAGTAGGAAGCACAAAAGCAGAATTAAATCTATAAAACCTATTCAAGGGATTCACAAAAAAAGGATGTAATTATGACACTATATACCTAAAACATGGGGAGAGAAGAATGGGGTCACAAACAGCCATTCACTTAATATAGACTGCTATATGCATAAGATGTTACATATAAACCTAATGCTAACCACAAATCAAACCAGTGATATGCAAAAAAAAAATTGATAAAGGAATCAAAAAAATTGATAAAGGATAATGCCAGCTAACCATGAAAGAAACAGAATTACAAAAACAACCATAAAACAAGTAACAAACTGGCAATAAGTACATACAGATCAATAGTTACTTTGAATGTAAATGGACTAAATGCTCCAATCAAAAGACATAGGGTGATGTAAGGATAAAAAAGCAAGACCCATTTATATGCTGCCTACAAGAGACTCCTTTCAGACCTAAAGACACCTGCAGATTGAAAGTGAAGGAATGGAAAAGCATTTATCATGTAAATGAATTCAAAAGAAAACTAGCAATACTTAGATCAGATGACAGGCTTGAAAACAAAAACAAGAGTCAAAGATGGACACTATAATCATAAAGGGAACAATCCAACAAGAAGATATAAGAATTGTAAATATTTATGCACCCAACATGTGACTACTTGAATGCATAAAGCAGCTAATAACAAAGGAAGTAATGAAAAATAATAGTAAGAAACTTTAACAGCCCACTGACATCAATTGATAGATCATCCCAACAGAAAATCTACAAGGAAACAGTGGCTTTGAGTGACACACTGGATAAGAATTTAACCAATATATTCAGAACATTCATCCTAGAAGAGCAGAATACACATTCTTTTCAAGTACACATGGCACATTCTCCAAAATAGATCACATATTAGGCCACAAAACAGGTTTCAACAAATTGAAAAAGATCAAAGTCATGTCATGCATCTTTTCTGACCACAAAATTATAAAACTACAAATCAACCACAAGAAAAAACTCTAGGAAGACAACACATGGAGGTTAAACAACATGATGTTTAAATAATGTACTACTAAACAGTGAGTGAATCAACCAAATCAAAAAGGAAATAAAATACATGGAGACAAATGAAAATGAAAAGAGTCCAATATCTTTGGGATACAGCAAAAGCTGTTCTGACAGGATTATAGCAATACAAGACTACCTCAAGAAGAAAAAAAATCTCAAAACAACACTTAAGGGAGCTTGAAAAAGAAAACCCAAAACCAGTAGAAGAAAATAAATATTACAACAGAAATAGTAACTAACAAAAACAATGAAGAGCAATAAAACCAGGAGCTGGTTCTTTGAACAAAATTGATAAACCTTTATACAGACTCAAAAAAAAAAGGCATCAAAAATGAAAGGAAAAACAAACAGGGTTAAAGAATATTATGAAAAATTATACACCAACAAATTGGAAAACCAGAAGAAATGGATAAATTCCTAGAAACCTAACCTTCCAATGATGAATCAGGAATAAATAGAAAATCTGAACAGACCTTTATCAACAATGTAACTGAATCATAATCAAACTCCCATAAAGTCAAAGTCCAGGACAAGATGGCTTCACAGGTGAAGTCTACCAATAGTTGAAAGAGTTAATACCTATTCTTCTCAAACTCATCCAAAAAATAGAAGAGGAAGGAAAGCTTTCAAATTCTGTCTATGAGGGCAGCCATTACCCTCATACCAAAACCAGATAAAGACATTACAAAAATAGAACTATAGGCCAATATCTCTGATAAACATAGATGCAAAAATCCTCAAAAAAATATTAGCAACCCAAATCCAAGAATACATTGAAAAAATCATTCACCAAAATCAAGTAGCATTCATTCCCAAGATGCAAGAGTGGTTCGATATTCACAAAATCAATGTGATACATCACATTAATAAGAGAAATGATAAAAAACAGTCCTTTCAATGGGTGCAGAAAAAGAATTTGACAAAGTACAACATCCATTCATGATAAAAACCCATTCAACAAAGTTGGTTTAGAGGGAACATACCTCAAAATAATAAAGCCTATCTATGGAAAACCCATAGCAAACTTCATACTCAGTGGTGAACAGCTTTTCCCCTAAGGTAAGACACACGACAAGGATGTCCACTCCCACCACTCTTTTAGCATAGTACTAGAAATAGTAGCCCACAGCAATAAAACAAAACAAAACCAAAAGGCTTAACAGTCATCCAAATTGGTAAGAACTAAAACTCATTATTTGCAGATGACATGATACTGCATATAGAAAATCCTAAAGACTCCACCAAAAACCCACCAGAACAGATACATGAATTCAGTAAGGTCATATGATACAAAAATCAATGTAAAGAAATCTTTTGCATTTCTATACAATAAGCAACAGGAAGAAATTAAGAAAACAATCCCTTTTATAATTGCCCCCCAAAATAAAATACTTGATAAACTTAAAGAGGTGAAAGATTTGTACTCTGAATACTATAAAACACTGATGAAAGATGGTAAAGACACAAAAGACATTCCACGCTCAGGGATTGGAAGAATATTGTTAAAATGTCCATAATACTCAAAACAATCTACAGATTTAATGCAAACCCTATCAAAATACCAACAGTATTTCTCACAGAACTAGAACAGTCCTAAAATTTGTATGGAACCACAAAAAAAAAAAAAAAAAAAGCTGAAGCTATCAATTCCAGATTTCAAGTCCTACTATAAAGCTGTAGTAATCAAAACAGTATGGTACTGGTACAAACTAATATTACACTGTATGTTAACTGGAATTTAAAAAAAATAAAACACACAGAAACAAGCATTGGCAAGGATGTAGAGAAAGAGAAACCCTCTTGCACTGTTGGTGGGAATGCAAACTGGTGCAACCACTCTGGAAAATAGTATGAAGGTTTCTCAAAAAGTTAATAGAACTACCTTATGATCCAGTAATTTCACTACTGGGTATTTACATCCCAAATATGAAAATACTAATTCAAAAGGAAGTATGCAGCCCTATATCTATTGCAGCATTGTTTACAATATCCAAACTATGAAAGCAGCCCAAGTGTCCATAAATATATAAGTGGATAAAGATTTTGCATATATATTTGTGTTGCTGAGGTGAGCACAAGATGATGTGGTATATATATACAACAGAATATTATTCTACCATAAAAGAATGAAGTCTTGTCATTTGCAACAACATGGTTGGAAATAGAGAATAACACTAAGATAAATATCATGTGATTTCACTCGTGGAATTTAAGAAACTAAACAAAGGGGAAAAAAATGGTCTCTTAACTATAGAGAACAGAGGGTCACCAGAGGAGATGTAGGTTGGGGGGGGGGGCGCTGAAATAGGTGATGGGGATTAACAACACATTTCTCTTTAGGAGCATAGAATATATAGAATTGTCAATCCCTCTATTGCACACCTGAAACCAATAACACTGTATATTAACTACACTGGATTTAAACACATTAAAAAATGGTTTTTGCTACTCTTAATAGAGTTCAAATAGAAATTATGAAAAAAAAAAATCCTAGGCCTAAAACATACAGTAACTAAATTGAAGAATTCACTGGAGAGTTTCAAAAGCAGAGACCTGTACAGAAATCAGTACCTGAAAAACAACGCATTTGAAGTTATCCAGCAATGAGAGGAGCACAGAGAATAAAGTCTATGGGAATTATGGGACACAATGTAAAAAATATTTACATTACGGGAATTCCAGGTGGAGAAAAGGGGCAGAAAGTATATTTTAAGCAATAATGGGTGAAAACTTCCCAAATGTGGAGAAACAGACCTCCAGATACAAAAGGCCCGAGACCCCAATAGGTTTATCCCAAATAATGTTACAATGTGACACATTATAATAGTCAAAATTCGAAAAGCAATTTTTAAAGTAGCAAAAGAACATTCACATACTAGGAAACCCCCATAAGACTAAGCAAATTCCTCAACAGAAGAGAGTGGTATGAATTATTCTAAGTATTCAAAGAAGAAATATCAACACAGAATTCAATACCCTGTGAAGCAGTCCTTCAGAAATGAAGAGATCAAGACATTCCAGAACACAAGCTGAGTAATTCACTACTAGACCTGCCACACAGGAAATGCTAAAGGGAGTTCTTAGAGTGGAAATAAAATGATGTTAATTAACATCATAAAAACATAAAGCAGTGTAAAAGCCATGGGTAATGGTAATATATAGTCAGATTCAGGGGTATTATAATGGTGATATGTAACTTACTTTTAACTTTAAAGGTTAGTTGTAGTAAAAATAACCATAACTACATTAATCTGTTACACAATGTAAAAACTAAACTGTAACATCAATAATCTAAAATGAGAGTGGGAAGTGTAAAAACAGGAATTCTACTGAAATTGTTTTTAGTTTAAAATAGGGACTTAAATTTTAAGATACTTTATGTAAGCCTTGTAGAAACCACAGGAGAAAAATATGTAGTAATTACACAAAGTAACACAATAGTCAAAGCATACAAATACCAGAAGATATCAAAACAAAAGACAGCAGGATACAAATCACGGAACAATGGATCTAAAAATAACAAAATGGCAAAAGTTCTTACTTACCAATAATTTTGTTAAATGGAAAATGATCACCTTTTGCCATCAAGACACAGAATGACTAAATGGATAAAAAAAGAAGACCCAAGGATATGCCACCTACCAGAGATGCTTTAGTCTTAAGGACACACAAAACTGACAGTGATGGGATGGAAAAAGAGGTTTCAAACAAATGGTAACAGACTTTAATAATGGTAGCAGGAAGGGTCATTATGTAATGATAAAGCAGTAATTACATCAAAATGTTATAGTAATCGTTATGTACCCAACATAGGAGCACCTGAATACACAAACTACCAAAAGCAGAAATAAACAGCAATGCAATAGTTGGGAACTTTAATATCAATGGTTAAATCATCCAGAGAAAAAGGAAATTTAAACAGTACAGAGCAAATGGACCTAACCTATAAAGAGAGTACTGTATCAACAGAATACATTTTTCCTAAGGATACCTGGAACATTTTCTAGGATAGATCATGTTAGCCACAAAACAAGTCTTAAACTCAAGATTGAAATCATACCAAGTATCTTCTCTAACCACAATGGCTTCAGACTAGAAATCAGTAACAAGACAAATTGGACAATTTACAAACACATGGAAATTAAACACTCTCCTGAACCAATGGATCAAAGAAATTGAAAGGGAAATCAAATATCTTGGGACAAATACAAACATACCAAAATTTATGGGATGCAGCAAAAGCAGTTTGAAAAGGTATGTTTATAACAATACATGCCTATATCAATAAGAAAGATCCCAAATAAACAACCCAACTGTATTCCTTAAGGAACTAGATAAAGAGCCAATGGAGTTCTGAATTTGGGGATGATGGCAGAGTAGGAGGATGCTGAGCTAACCTCCCACAGACACAGAAGTAACATACAAAAATGCAACTAACTCCAAAAAAATGACCTGAATACTGGCAGAACAGATTTCACACTAATCTTAGAAGAGGCCACATCAAAGAGAGTAGATGCTGTTGGGAACCAAAGCCCCAGCAAATCTAACCATCCACAGGAGGGATATCATAAGCACAGAGAAGAGAATCAGACCCCACATATCAGGCATCCTTGGCACTAGGGACCCACATTGGAAGACAAGTATGCATAGTTTCTGGCTTTGAAAACTGGTGGGGCTTAACTCCAGGAGAGTTGGAGGGCAATGGAAAACTGAATCCCCACCCCTAAGAGTCAGCACACTGAATAACTTGCCCCAAACCCACCATGAAGCAGCAGTTTGCAAAGCACCTGGGGGATATGTGAAGGAGATTTATCAACTAATCCTAGAACATGTACCAGAGGAGCAAAGAACAGATTTCTCAGAAAAAAAAATGTAAGTGCTGGTAGGTACCATTTCTCTTCCTCAATCTAGATAGGTAGACACTTGCCCCATCCTCTTCAGCCTTACCCCAGTTGACCCACCTTATCCAACACAACTACCTTGGCAAGAGTCCCTCCAAGACAGCAGCTCCTGCCCCTCCACACCTGGCAGGCAGCTCAGGTGGGGACAAGCACCACTACTACCATGGGGAAGTGGGGAGATAATCCCACAAACCAACCCACCTGCAGTTCCTGCAGATGAGCCCCTTAGCTCAATGCACAGGAAGCAAGCCCTGACCTTTGGTGCAGCTGCTACAGAGAGGCTAATGACAGACCACTAGGCACAGTGCTGGTCCCATCCACCCATGAGCCCATGGCCACTACAGACAGGCTTGTCAACAGTGTGAGGAGCAAACCTTTCCCAGGGGACCCACAGTAGGCAAAGTGGGTCACTATAGCCAGATGGGCTCAAGGCAATCATGGCTCAGCCACACAAAAGGGTATATGCTGCCTTCACAGGGGACATAGCTGGAACACCTGTTCCCAATGATGGGGGGGAGGTAGTATGCTACAAGACACTACAGAACCTCTTCAACACAGACCATTATTTTCAAGACCAAGAGTTATAGTTGGCCTAGTACACAGAAGACAGAGGAGATGAGGAAACAGGAGTATGTACCATATAAAAAAAATAGGACAAAAATCACAGCATAAGAGCTAAATGAAACGGACAACCAATATGCTTGATAAGTAATTCAAAGTAATGGACTTAAGCTACTCTGAGAATTCAGAGAGTTTCCTAAACAAAAGTTAGAGTTCATCACTAAACCATCCTTACCAAAAGTGTTAAAGGGAATTCTTTGGGGGTGGGGGGAAGATTGTAGTTAAGAGAAAATTACAAAAGAAAAAAATATTCACAGGTAATAGCAAACACAGTGAAGGCAAGAGATTACTTATAAAGCCAATATAGAGATTAACACTCAAAAGTAGTAAAATCAAAAATAGTACATAGATACAAAAGGTGTAATATATATATACATACAACATGGGGTGGGGGAAGTTCAAATTCAGTGCTTTTAGAATGTTCAAACCTAAGTGGCCATCAACAATATAGACTGCTATATACATGTTATATGTAAACCTGATGGTAACCACCAATCAAAAACCTGTAATATATACATAGAAATTAAAGGAATTCAAGCAGAACACTAAAGTAAGAAGTGAGGAAAAGAATGGAGAAATGCAAAACAAAAAAAGCAGAAACTAGTTAAAAAGCATTAAGTATGTACCTATCAATAATTGCTTCAAATGTAAATGATCTAAATGCTCCAATCAAAAGACAAAGGGTGACTAAAGACTCATCTATCCACATGCTGCCTATGTGAGACTCACTGCAGACCTAAAGACACATACAGACTGAAAGTGAAGGGATGGGCAAGATATTTTATGAAAATAGAAGTGAAAAAAAGGGTAGCAATACTTATATCAGACAAAATAGATTTCAAAACAAGACACTAACAAGAGATAAAGGGCATTACATAATGATAAAGGGGATATAACAATTATATGCACCCAACATAGGAGCACCTAAATATTAACAGACATAAAGGGAGAAATAGACAGTTGTACAATAATAGTAAGGGATCTTAACATACCACTTACATCAACAGCTAGATCATCCAGGCAGAAAAATAAGGAAACAGTGGCTTTGAATGACACATTAGACCAGATGGATCATTTATACATGGAACATTCTATCCATTAAAGATATTTCATGCACTAAAGAGAATACATGTTCTCTTCAAGTGCACAGGGAACCTTCTCCAGGATAGATCACATGTTAGGTCACAAAACAAGTCTCATTAAAAGACTGAAATTAAGTGGTTTTTTGTTTGTTTGTTTTGTTTTGTTTTTTTGTTTTTTAAGACTTAGCGAGTGTGAACAGGGAGAAGGGCAGAAGGAGAGGGAGATAATCTTAAGCAGATTCTGCACAGAGTGCAGAGCCCAACACAGGGCTCAATCCCATGGCCCTGAAACCAGGACCTGAGTTGAAACTAAGAGTCGGGTGCCTAACTAACTAAGCCAGCCAGGTGCCCCAAGAATCTTTTCTGATGACAAAAATATGAAACCAGGAATTACAAGAGGAAAAAACTGAAAAAAAAAAAAAAAACACATGGAGGCTAAAAAAACATGATACTCAATGACCAAATGGTCAATGAAAAAAAAAATCATCAGGAAGACAAATGAAAATGAAAACACAACTGTTCGTAATCTTTGGGGCATAGCAAAAAGTGCTATGAGAGAAGTTTATAACAATGACAAGCCTACCTCAAAAACAAGACTCGAAAACCTAATGTTAAATTTAAAGGGGCTAGAAAGACAATGCCAAAAGTCAGAAGGAAATTAGAACAGAAATAAGTGCAATATGGAAAAGATCAATAAAACCAAGAGCTGGTTCTTTGAATAAAGAAAATAAACGTTAGCTAGAGTCATGAAAAAGAGGAACCAGAAGTAAAAAGGGAAAAATAGCCACCAATACCACAGAAATACATGTAAACAAACTGGACAACCTAAAAGATGGATAAATTCCTAGAAACAGTTTTCCAAAATTGCATCAGGAAGAAATAGAATATTTGAACAGAGCAATTACTAGTAATTAAATTGGATCACTCAAGCTAAACAAAAGTCCAGGACCAGATGGATTCACAGGTGAATCTACCAAACATTTAAAGAGTAATGGCTGTTCTTCTCAAACTATTCCAAAAAATAAGGAAAACTTCCAAAATTATACACAGCCAACACTGACCTGATACCAAAATCAGACAAAGGCACTACAAACCAAAGGAAAAAAAAACAAAACCCGTAAGGCAGTACCTCTGATGAATATGGATACAAAAATCTTCAACAAATTGCAAACCAAATTTAATACATTAAACAAATCATTCACCATGATAAAGTGATTTGTTCTAGTGATGCAAGAGTGGTTCAGTATTTGCCAACCAACGTGCTACATCACATTCCACCAAAAGATAAAAATCATATGATCATCTCAACAGAAGCAGAAAACACATCTGACAGAACATGTCCATTCATAACCCTCAATAAGTTTATAGGGAACATACCTCAACATAATGAAGTCCACATATGAAAAAAACCCATATTTTTTTCACCAAGTGTGATGTTAGCTATTAGCTGACAGGTTTTTTACCCTAAGATCACTCTTACCACTTCTATTCAACATGGTACTGGAAGTCCTAGCCACAGCAATCAGTCAAATAAAAAGCATGCAAATTGGCAAGGAAGACAAATTATCACTGTTTGCAGATGACACTATATTTAAAAAACCCTATAGAGTCCACCAAAAAACTGGTAAGTTCAGTAAAGTTGCAGGATACAGAGTTAAAGTACAGAAATCTGTTGCATTTCTATACACTAATAATGAAATAGCAGGAATTTAAATTAATGATCCATTTACAACTACACAAAGGGATAAAATACCTAAAAATAAGTTTAACCACGGAGGTAAAACACCTACACTAAAAATTATAGCAAAGAAAAACTGAAGACAACACAAATAAATGGAAAGATATACCATACTCATGGATTGAAATGTCACTGAAATGTCCACACTGCCCAAAGCAATCTACAGAATCAATGCAATCCCTATCAAAATATCAATGGTTTTTCACAAAGTAGAATAATCCCAAATTTTGTATAGAACCACAAATGACCTCAAAAAGCCAAAGCAATCTTGATAAAGAACAAAGCTGGAGGAGTAAGAATTCTAAGTTTTAATATATACTACAAGGCTTTAGTAATCAGAACAGTATGGTACTAGCACAAAAACAGACCTAGATCAGTAGAACAGGACAGAGCCCAGAAATAAAGCCACACATATAGTCACTTTACAACAAAGGAGGCAAAAATATCCAATGGGGACAAGACCATCTCCTCAAAACAATGGTACTGGAAAAATTGGACAACTATATGGCAAAAGAATGAAACTTTTTATACCATATACAAAAACTCACAATGGACTCAAGACCTAATGTGATATTGGAAACCCCAAAACTCCTAAAGAAGACATAGGCTGATGATCTCAGGCATCAGCCTTAGGAACTTATTTATGGATAGGTCTCCTTAGGTAAGGGAAACAAAAGCAAGAGTAACCTTGCACAAATGGCGTTTCTGTACAGTTACATTTTATCTAAGAATTAGATTTTCTCTAACATTAAAAACAGAACACTTGGGGCACCTGGGTGGCTCACTTGGTTAAGTGTCTGCCTTCAGCTCAGGTCATGATCCTGGAGCCCTGTATCAGTCTCCCTTCTCAGCAGGGAGTCTGCTTCTACCCTCTCCCTCTGACCCCCACCCAGTTCGAGTTCTCTTTCACTCTCTCCCTCAAATAGAAATAAAAACAGAACACTCAGGAATAAACTTCGTCAAGAAGGTGAAAGAACTCTACTGAATACTCCAAGATATTGATGAAAGAAAGTCAAATGGCCACTCATGTAATGAAGAGTATCGTTAAAATGTCAATTTTACCAAAAATCTATAGTTTCAATGCAGTCCCTATCAAGATTTCAACGTTTTAAATTTTTTTTCCCACTCAAGATTTTATTTGCTCTTTCCCAAAATTATATCAAGTGCATAAGCAGGTATCCTCTCCATTGTAAAAGCATTTCATTTTAACATAATTTCAGTCTTAAAGAAAAGTTGCAGTAGCACAAAGAATTTGCTTATACCCCACTCAGATTTTCCAAATGTTGACATTTAACGACATTTGCTTTATATTTTTTTTTCTGAACTCTGAAAGTTGTGGTCTTTACCACTAAGTATTTGAAGGTGTATTTTCTAGAAACGAGCATACTCTTTTTACATGACCTCCACATAACTTTTGAAATTGGGAAATTAATTCTATTAGCTAGTTTACAGGCATTATTTAAATTTTGACTATTGTCTCCATATTGCCATTTATAGAAAAAGAAAATTTGAAATCAGATTTCATTCAGTTTGTCTTAGTCTTCAAGTCCTCAGTTTTTCTTATCTTTCATGACCCTGGCATTTTTAGTAGTCTAGTTATTTTGTACAATGCCCCATCGGAGTTTTTGTTACATTTCCATTTTTTTAGGTGAGGAAAATAAGACTCAAAGTTTAAAAGATGGACAATAATGGAGAGGGGGACTCAAATTTGTCTTTTGACATCAATATAATTGCTCTATACCTCCAAAATAATAAATTAACTTATACGTATATATAACTTGCTTTTGCATATATTAATCTGTTAAGATGGATGGTCAAACACCAGCTGCTTGACTATTTGACATTTAAATTGAACCTCCGAATGGGGAGTGGGTAGTGATTTTCAGACTGTTCTGCAGAAGTGCTTCAGTCAGAGTGGGCAAGGATTCCCATTCCTACACCAATTTCATTAGGACAGAGCCACTGCATTCTCTGTTGGTTATATCTATAAATCCTTAGACTCTTTAGGAATTTATGATATATTTATAGTGTTCTAAGTAATTAATCTACTAATAAATGTTTAATCAAGAATGTATTTTCACAAGAATATTTGTAATATTCAGTATTGAGGAACTTGAAAAATTAATCCTGGGTCTACTAATAACTTGGTATACGATCTTTGGCAACTACCTAACCTCTGTGAACCTTGTTTGCTCATCAATAAAATGGGGTTAATTCCAAACTCACAAGGTTTTATGAGGGTTAAATGAATAGTACTTGCAAACGTGCCAGATAGAGGCACCTGGGTGACTCAGTCAAGTGTCTGCCTTCAGCCAGGTCATGATCCCAGAGTCCTGGGATCAAGCCCTGCATCAGGTTCCCTACTCAGCAGGAATCCTGCTTCTCCCTCTGCTCCTCCCGTTTGTGTTCCCCCTCTTGCTGTCAAATAAAATCTTAAAAAAAAAGGGGGGGGCCAGATATAGCACTAAGCATTTGACATGCATTAATAAAAACTTTATTATGCAGGAGGGCGGAGCAAGATGGCGGAGGAGTAGGAGACCTGGATTTCGTCTGGTCTCAGGAATTCAGCTGGAGAGGGATCAAACCATTCTGAACACCTACAAACTCAACAGGAGATCAAAGAAAAGAAGAGCAACAACTCTCTCATCACAAAAGCGACCACTTTCTGGAAGGTAGGACGTGCGGAGAAGTGAATCCGAGGCGATATTCAGGAGGATAGACGGCGGGGGAGGGGCCTCCTTCGGCCACTTCTGGCAAGTGATAGAGCCGCGGAGCACAAAATCGGAACTTTTAAAAGTCTGCTCCACTGAGGGACGTCACTCTGGTGGCTAAGCGGGGGGTGGAACCCTCCGGGACAGTGTGGTCTCAGGACCCACGGGTCACAGAAAGACCGGGGGTGCCTGAGGGCAGCAGAGCTCCCAGGTATCGGAGCAGGGAAGCCGGCTGCAGAGGCGGAGCCCAGGCGCGGGCTCTCAGCTCGGGGTTGCCATAAACCGTGATCCGCGGCACAGTCGGGCCACTGCTCCTCCAGCAGGGACCCAACAAGCGGCAGATCCGGGGAGACTCACCTTCCTCCCCCGGGAGGAGCCGCGCGGGAGTGCGCCGCAGGGATCTGCTGGGTTTGGAGACTCCACCCGGGGTCGGGTGCCAGAGATAGAAACGCGCGGTCACAGGCCGGGTGAGCACGGAGTGCAGCTGGAGACCGGGGAGACGGGAGTGACTGACGGCTTTTCTCTGGGGGTTCACTGAGAAGTGGGGCCCCGAGTTCTCGGCTCCTCCGTGGCGGAGATTGGGAGGCCGCCATTTTCACTCTCCGCCTCCAAAGTTGTACGGAAAGCTCGCAGGGAACAAAAGCCCCGGAGAGCAAACCCGAGCAGATTACTTAGCTGGGAGGGGGCAAGGGCGGGGCAATTCTGCCTCCAGCAAAGACATTTGGAAACCACGGCAACAGGCCCCTCCCCAGAAGATCAGCGAGAACAGCCAGCCAAGACCAAGTTTACCCATCAATGAGAACGGCAGAACTCCAGCTCTAGGGGACTACTGCACATAGAATTCATGGCTTTTTTACCATGATTCTGTAGTCTTTCAAAGTTAATTTTTTTTTTAACTGTCTTTTTTTTTTTTTCTTTTTGAATTTTTCTTTTTCCCTTTTTCAACCAACATCTTATCAATCCCTTTTTAAAAAAAAAAAAAACATTTTTATTTTTCATTTTTAGAGTCATATTCTATCCCTTCATAGTAGTTACCCATATTTTTGGCTTATATATAGAAGTTGTTCTCTCTTTAAAATTTTGATATAGTTTCTTCTAACAGATCAAAATATACCCTAAAATCTCTAGTATATGGTGTTTTCTGTTCCCCTGCCTGATCACATCCTCTCCCTTTTTTTTTCTTTTTTTAAATCCTCTTCTTTCTTTTTTCAAACTTATCAATTCCTTTTATAAAATTTTTTATAATTTCCATCTTTACAGTCATATTCCATCCCTTCATCATATCAACCCTTATTTTTGTACATATATAAGTTTTTCTTTCTTTTAAATTTTGGGAGGCACTTTCTTCTAAAAGACCAAAATACACCCCAAATCTAGTGTGTGGCACTGATCATATTTGATCACATTCTGGTTTTTTTGTTGTTGTTGTTTTGTTTTGTTTGTTTTTGTTTTTATCTTTATCTTTTTCTTTTTTCTCTCTTTCCCTTTCTTTTCCCACTGCTTCAAGTTTTTTCTGATTTGTTTAGAGTATATTTTCTGGGGACGTTGTTACTCTGCTAGCATTTTGTTCTCTCATTAATCTATTCTCCTCTGCACAAAATGACAAGACGGAAAAAATCACCTCAACAAAAAGAACAAGAGGTAGTACCGACTGCCAGGGACCTACTCAATACGGACATTAGTACAATGTCAGATCTAGAGTTCAGAATCATCACTTTAAAGATACTAGCTGGGCTTGAAAAAAATATGGAAGTTATTAGAGAAACCCTTTCTGGAGAAGTAAAAGAACTAAAATCCAACCAAGTAGAAATCAAAAAGGCTATTAATGAGGTGCAATCAAATATGGGGGCACTAACTGCTAGGATAAATGAGGCAGAAGAGAGAATCAGTAATATAGAAGATGAAATGATGGAAAATAAAGAAGCTGAGAAAAAGAGAGATAAACAACTACTGGATCACGAGGGCAGAATTCGAGAGATAAGCGATACCATAAGACGAAACAACATTAGAATAATTGGGATCCCAGAAGAAGAAGAAAGAGAGAGAGGGGCAGAAGGTATAATGGAGCAAATTATAGCAGAGAACTTCCCTAATTTGGGGAAGGAAACAGGCATCAAAATCCAGGAAGCACAGACAACCTCTCTCAAAATCAATAAAAATAGGTCAACACCCCGACATCTAATAGTAAAACTTACGAGTCTCATAGACAAAGAGAAAATCCTGAAAGCAGCTCGGGAGAAGAGATATGTAACCTACAAGGGTAGAAACATTAGATTGGCAACAGACCTATCCACAGAGACCTGGCAGGCCAGAAAGGACTGGCAGGATATATTCAGAGCACTAAACGAGAAAAATATGCAGCCAAGAATACTATATCCAGCTAGGCTGTCATTGAAAATTGAAGGAGAGATAAAAAGCTTCCAGGACAAACAAAAACTAAAGGAATTTGCAAACACAAAACCAGCCCTACAGGAAATCTTGAAAGGAGTCCTCTAAGCAAAGAGAGACCCCAAAAGCAACATAGACCAGAAAGGAACACAGACAATATATGGTAACAGTCACCTTACAGGCAATACAATGGCACTAAATTCCTATCTTTCAATAGTTACCCTGAATGTAAATGGGCTCAATGCCCCAATCAAAAGACACAGGCTATCAGACTGGATTAAAAAACAAGACCCATCGATATGCTGTCTGCAAGAGACTCATTTTCGACCCAAAGATACCCCCAGATTGAAAGTGAGGGGGTGGAAAACCATTTACCATGCTAATGGACACCAAAAGAAAGCTGGGGTGGCAATCCTTAGATCAGACAAATTAGATTTTAAACCAAAGACTGTAATAAGAGATGAGGAAGGACACTATATCATACTTAAAGGATCTATCCAACAAGAAGATCTAACAATTGTAAATATCTATGCCCCTAACATGGGAGCAGCCAATTATATAAGTCAATTAATAACAAAAGCAAAGAAACACATCGACAGCAATACAATAATAGTGGGGGACTTTAACAGCCCCCTCACTGAAATGGACAGATCATCTAAGCAAAAGATCAACAAGGAAATAAAGACTTTAAATGACACACTGGACCAAATGGACTTTACAGACATATTCAGAACATTCCACCCCAAAGCAACGGAATACACATTCTTCTCTAGTGCCCATGGAACATTCTCCAGAATAGATCACATCCTAGGTCATAAATCAGGTCTCAACCGGTACCAAAAGATTGGAATCATTCCCTGCCTATTTTCAGACCACAATGCTTTGAAACTAGAGCTCAATCACAAGACAAAAGTCAGAAAGAACTCAAATACATAGAGGCTAAAGAGCATCCTACTGAAGAACGAATGGGTCAACCAGGAAATTAAAGAAGAATTAAAAAAATACATGGAAACCAATGAAAATGAAAACACAACTATTCAAAATCTTTGGGATGCAGCAAAGGCAGTCCTAAGAGGCAAGTATATAGCAATACAAGCCTTTCTCAAGAAGCAAGAAAGGTCTCAAGTATACAACCTAACCCTACACCTAAAGGAGCTGGAGAAAGAACAGCAAATAAAGCCTAAACCCAGCAGGAGAAGAGAAATAATCAAGATCAGAGCAGAAATCAATGAAATAGAAACTAAAAGAACAGTAGAACAGATCAACAAAACTAGGAGCTGGTTCTTTGAAAGAATTAACAAGATTGATAAACCCCTGGCCAGACTTATCAAAAAGAGAAGAGAAATGACCCACATCAAAAAAATCATGAATGAAAGAGGAGAGATCACAACCAACACCAAAGAAATACAAACAATTATAAGAACATATTATGAGCAACTCTATGCCAGCAAATTAGATAACCTGGAAGAAATGGATGCATTCCTAGAGATGTACCAACTACCAAAACTGAACCAGGATGAAATAGAAAACCTGAACAGACCTATAACCACTAAGGAAATTGAAGCAGTCATCAAAAATCTCCCAAAAAACAAAAGCCCAGGGCCAGATGGCTTCCCAGGGGAATTCTACCAAACATTTCAAGAAGAATTAATACCTATTCTTCTGAAACTCTTCCAAAAAATAGAAATGGAAGGAAAACTTCCCAACTCATTTTATGAGGCCAGCATTACCTTGATCCCAAAACCAGACAAAGACCCCATCAAAAAGGAGAATTACAGACCAATATCCCTGATGAACATGGATGCAAAAATTCTCACCAAAATACTAGCCAATAGGATCCAACAGTACATTAAAAGGATTATTCACCATGACCAAGTGGGATTTATCCCTGGGCTGCAAGGTTGGTTCAACATCCGCAAATCAATGTGATACAATACATTAACAAAAGAAAGAACAAGAATCATATGATCCTCTCAATAGATGCAGAAAAAGCATTTGACAAAGTACAGCAGCCTTTCTTGATCAAAACTCTTCAGAGTATAGGCATAGAGGGTACATACCTCAATATCATAAAAGCCATCTATGAAAAACCTACAGCGAATATCATTCTCAATGGGGAAAAACTGAGAGCTTTCCCCCTAAGGTCAGGAACGCGGCAGGGATGTCCACTATCACCACTGCTATTCAACATAGTATTGGAAGTCCTAGCCACAGCAATCAAACAAAAAGAAATCAAAGGCATCCAAATTGGCAAGGAAGAAGTCAAACTCTCACTGTTTGCAGATGATATGATACTTTATGTGGAAAACCCAAAAGACTCCACCCCAAAACTGCTAGAACTCATACAGGAATTCAGTAAAGTGGCAGGATATAAAATCAATGCACAGAAGTCAGTGGCATTCCTATACACCAACAACAAGACAGAAGAAAGGGAAATTAAGGAGTTGATCCCATTTACAATTGCACCCAAAACCATAAGATACCTAGGAATAAATCTAACCAAAGAGACAAAGGATCTGTACTCAGAAAACTATAAAATACTCATGAAAGAAATTGAGGAAGACACAAAGAAATGGAAAAACGTTCCATGCTCATGGATTGGAAGAACAAATATTGTGAAGATGTCAATGCTACCTAGAGCAATCTACACATTCAATGCAATCCCCATCAAAATACCATCCACTTTTTTCAAAGAAATGGAACAAATAATCCTAAAATTTGTATGGAACCAGAAAAGACCCCGCATAGCCAGAGGAATGTTGAAAAAGAAAAGCAAAGCCGGCGGCATCACAATTCCGGACTTCCAGCTCTATTACAAAGCTGTCATCATCAAGACAGCATGATACTGGCACAAAAACAGACACATAGATCAATGGAACAGAATAGAGAGCCCAGAAATGGACCCTCAACTCTATGGTCAACTCATCTTTGACAAAGCAGGAAAGAATGTCCAATGGAACAAAGACAGTCTCTTCAACAAATGGTGTTGGGAAAATTGGATAGCCACATGCAGAAGAATGAAACTGGACCATTTCCTTATACCACACACAAAAATAGACTCCAAATGGTTGAAAGACCTCAATGTGAGACAGGAGTCCATCAAAATCCTAAAGGAGAACACAGGCAGCAACCTCTTTGACCTCAGCCGAAGCAACTTCTTCCTAGAAACATCGCCAAAGGCAAGGGAGGCAAGGGCAAAAATGAACTATTGGGACTTCATCAAGATAAAAAGCTTTTGCAAAGCAAAGGAAACAGTCAACAAAACCAAAAGACAACCAACAGAATGGGAGAAGATCTTTGCAAATGACATATCAGATAAAGGGCTAGTATCCAAAATCTATAAAGAACTCATCAAACTCAACACCCAAAGAACAAAGAATCCAATCAAGAAATGGGCAGAAGACATGAACAGACATTTTTCCAAAGAAGACATCCAAATGGCCAAGAGACACATGAAAAAGTGCTCAATATCGCTCGGCATCAGGGAAATCCAAATCAAAACCTCAATGAGATACCACCTCACACCTGTCAGAATGGCTAAAATTAACAAGTCAGGAAATGACAGATGTTGGCGGGGATGCGGAGAAAGGGAAACCCTCCTACACTGTTGGTGGGAATGCAAGCTGGTGCAGCCACTCTGGAAAACTGTATGGAGGTTCCTCAAAAAGTTGAAAATAGAGCTACCATATGATCCAGCAATTGCACTACTGGGTATTTACCCCAAAGATACAAAAGTAGGGATCCAAAGGGGTATGTGCACCCCGATGTTTATAGCAGCAATGTCCACAATAGCCAAACTGTGGAAAGAGCCAAGATGTCCATCGACAGATGAATGGATAAAGAAGATGTGGTATATATATACAATGGAATATTATGCAGCCATCAAAAGGAATGAGATCTTGCCATTTGCAACGACGTGGATGGAACTGGAGGGTATTATGTTGAGTGAAATAAGTCAAACAGAGAAAGACATGTATCATATGATCTCACTGATATGAGGAATTCTTAATCTCAGGAAACAAACTGAGGGTTGCTGGAGTGGGGGGTGGGGTGGGAAGGATGGGGTGACTGGGTGATAGACACTGGGGAGGGTATGTGCTCTGGTAAGCGCTGTGAATTTTGCAAGACTGTTGAATCTCAGATCTGTACCTCTGAAACAAATAATGCAATATATGTTAAGAAAAAAAAAAAAAGAAGAAGAAGAAGGTAGCGGGAGGGGAAGAATGAAGCGGGGGAAATCGGAGGGGTAGACGAACCATGAGAGATGATGGACTCTGAAAAACATACAGGGTTCTAGAGGGGAGGGGGGTGGGAGGATGGGTTAGCCTGGTGGTGGGTACTGAGGAGGGCACGTTCTGCATGGAGCACTGGGTGTTATGCACAAACAATGAATCATGGAACACTTCATCTAAAACTAATGATGTAATGTATGGGGATTAACATAAGAATAAAAGAAAATTAAAAAAAATTAAAAAAATAAAACTTTATTATGCAAAAGAAAATTAAAAATGGCATAAGAAGTCCAGATAATGAAATTTGAGGTGAATGAAGATGTTATTTCTAAAGAGTCAGCAGGAAAACTTCATGGAGGAAGTGGCATGTGAACTGGGATTTAGTATATGTCTGAACTGGTATCAGAACTTAGGCTGTAGAAGGATAGACACTGTACTTAAGGTAATATCTTAGGAATATTTTAAAGTTTGCTAAATTTTTAGAAATTGCTTTTTCTGAAGTAATTTTGGTAATTCGGTTTTTTCTTCTTCCTCTTGCTTAATAGGTCTCTACCTCTACTTTTCTTACCTATTCTTCCATTCTTCTATTCAGCACTACTTGCAATAAGCTTAAGGGTCATTTAATATTTTTCAAGATTTTAGAAAAAGTATCTTTTGAAAAAAATCATTTTTTAAATAGCCAGTTCTAAATTTTATATGGAACCATGAAAGACCCTAAAAATCCAAAGTAATCCCAGGAAAACAAAGAGGCATCACATTTCTTGATTTAAAGGTATACTATAAAGCTAATCATCAAAACAGCATGGTCCTGGCATAAAAACAAATAGATCAATAGAACAGAATGGAGAGCTTAGGAGCCCAAGCATATATCAAGCATATATAGTCAAGTAATATTTGACAACAGAGCCAAGAACACTCAAAGGGAAAAAAAAAAAAAAATCAGTCTCTTCAATAAATGGTTCAGAAAATTAACTGAAAATTGATTCAAAACTTAAAGACCTGAAACCATAAAACTCCCCAAAGACCAAAAAAAACCCAAAAACAAACAAACAAAAAAGCTCCTTGATATAGGTCTTGGCAATGAATTTTGAGATAGGACACTTAAAGCATAAGCAACAAGAAAAAACAAGAGGAATTACATCAAATTAAAAAGCTTCTACAGAGTAAAAAAGTGAAAAGGCAACCAACAGAATGGGAAAAAATATTTGCAGACCATATCTGATAAGGAGTAATACGCAGTACACATAACTCCCAACAATCCAATTAAAAATGGGCAAACCAGCATAGATATTTTCCTAAAGACACTAGACTAATTAGCTAACAAGTGAAAAGATGCTTAACCACTAGTCATTCAGAAACACAGATTACAATCACAATGAAGTATCACTTCACACCTGTTAGAAGGGTTCTAAGACAGCAAGAGGTAACAGATGCTGGCAAAGGTGTTGAGAAATGTGAACTCTTGCACACTGTTGGTGAGACTGTCAACTAGTATTACATCCACCATAGAAAACAGATGATCCTCAAAATATTAAATATAGAACTGCCCTATGATCCAGCAATCCTACTTCTGGGAATATGTTCCCAGGAAATGAAAACACTAAGCCCAAGAGATATGCACCCCCCATGTTCATAGCAGCATTAGTTACAACAGCCAAGATGTGAAAAGAACCTAAGTATCCATTAACAGATGAATGGATAATGAAGTTATGGTACACACACACCTATCCCACAGATTATTTAGTCATAGAAAATGAAAAAAAAAATGCTACCATTTACAACACCACCAACAGACTTTGAGGGTATTATGCTAACCAAAATAAGCCAGAAGAAAACAGATACTGTATGACCTCACTTACAGGTTGAATGTAAAAACAAAAGCCAGACTCCTTAAGAACATCAGATTTGTGGTTACCAGAGACAGGGGTCAGGGAATGGCGTAGAGTAGTCAAAAGGCATAAGCTTTCAACTGTAGGCTAAGTAAACATTAAGAAGGTAATATATAGTGACTGTATTTACTACCACTATGTGATAGACGTCTAAGTTGCTGGGAGTAAATCCTGAGTTCTTATTCCAAGGCAAGGAAATAGAAAACTTGCATTCATTTTTATTTTGTCCAGGAGATGATGTATGTTAACTAAGCTTGTTGTGGTCACTGTTTCACAGTATGTGTTATCAAACCTTTATGCTGTACAGCTTAAACTCCTAATGGACACAAATCACTATCTCGAAACTGGAAAGAACTTACTGCATTATCACAAACACAGGTGTGACCACCACGCATCAACACATCCAAGTGACAACCTCCCAGAAGCCATTCTAGTACCCACCCAGTAACCACCCTTCCCCCGCTCGCCACCCTCTCCCCTAACTCACAGAAATCACTTTTCCTGGTTTTACCCCATCCCAGCTGTTCAACACCAGTTTAATTGTGACTACTTTTATGAAAGTGTGATTGCATGTTCGTTTAGTTTGCTGTTGTGAGAATCATGTGCTTAGTTGCATGAACTACCACTTTACTGTGATTGCTATACTCCACTGAGTGGACCACAATACATGTACCTATTATGCTTTTGATGCATTTTTCCAGTGTGTGGCTTTTCTAAACACTGCCTTAAGCACTTATATTAGTGCATATGTGAACATATTTCTACAGGGAAGTGTTTGAAAATAGGATTTCTGAGTCAGTATTAATTTATTCGACTCCAGTAGACTATGCCAAATTGTTTTCAAAAGTGCTTGCAAAGGATTTGAACTCTGTATTTTCTGAATGTAAGACCATTATTGGTCATATATATGTATTATAAATAGGTTTTACCCTGTTGTGTGCCTTTTTGCTTTCAGTGTTCTTTGATAAGCACAAGTTATGTCCAATTTGTTAATATTTTCATTTACAGCTGATGCTGTAAGTTCTACTCAGTATGACTTTTTCCTAAGGTTTATAAAATGTTCTGGAATTGAAAAAGTTATGCTACTTTATTTGCATCCACAACACTTGTATTTGGTATGAGGTGGAGTGGGTGGCTTTTTAAAATACGGTTATACAAGTAACCAGTTCCTGCTTATTGAAGACCCTATCATATCCATTTGTCAGCAGTTCCAACTGTTTAGAATCTATCTTAATAAGTGTGGGTAGAATTCTGGTCCTCTCCTTTTACACTATTTTTTAAGATTTTATTTGAGAGCAAGAGCATGCACGCGTGCACACACAACCAGGGTAGGGGTGGGGAGGAGAGGCAGAGGAGGAGAGGCAGAGGGGCGGAGGGGGAGGGAGAAGCAGACTCCCCACTGAGCAGGGAGCCCCACGCGGGGCTCAATCCCAGGACCATGACCCGAGCCGAAGACAACTGCCCAACCAACTGAGCCACTCAGGTGCCCCTACACTATATTTTTTTAATCCTTGAGTAGATATAGCATACTCTTAATTACGGTAACTTTTAAAAAGGTACAGTATTGAAGAGAGGAAGCTCTCCTACAGATTTTCTTCTAGACTTCTTGGCTATTCTTGACCTTTTATATCCTCATGTATACTTTAGAATCTTGTTTCCAAGCTTCATCATCTTATTTTTATTAGAGATACAAATAATCTATTTCGGAGGATAATTAACATTTTCATAATGCCCTTTGTCTTTTTTTGGCATTAAGGCAATGCTGGCCTCAAAGACAGGAGAAGTTTATTATCTGAAAGTTCTAAACTTGGGTTTATATTTTGTAGACTACACTGAAATAGGGCCTTGGAAATTACTTCGTTTGTATGTTTTAACTGGCTTAAATTGCAATGTCATTCGTATGCTTTTGCTGAAATTGCATTTTTCTGGTTATTTCTTTATTTGACCTAAATTTAAAGTAATGAAGTCAATCAGATAGCTTTATTTTTATCTCCGTATTTAACATAATTACTGGCATGTTTGTTTAAATCTATCTTTTTTGGTTCCATCTACATTGCTTATTCTTTTTCCTGTTCTCTTAATCTTTTTTGTTCTCTTAATCTTTTTTAAACTTCCCAGGTTTTCCTTCTAATAGCTCTATTACAATTTTTTGAAGTGAGCAGTGGGAAGGTTATTTCTCAACCAACTTCCATCATTTCTTGAACTGTGTGTTCCACTGTAAATTCCATGGGACTTCTGGCTTGCCCAGATATTTGCCCAACCATGATCCATCCAGTCAGCAGAGAATACCCTTAGGAAAGCCAGAAACATTTCAAACATGGAAAAACCATTTGCAGAGGATCAAGAGTAGGCAAGGCATCAAGAGTGTCTCACCAAGTTTATTTTGCCTGCATGTTTTAAAGAATGTGAGGCAAACATTTAAGAATGAACCTCTTGTAAAGTTCATTTCTAGGGAAGGGTGAATAAGGGGGAGGCAGCATGGAGAAAAACAAGTGACGCGAGGTACACTGAGCAGACCTCAGGATCAGGACAAGCTCTGCTGAGTGCTCAGTGTCCCAAGACATCATCACAAAGACCTTACACAAGAGCGTGAACGGGCCATTGAGGGAAAACTACGGAGTAGTCCGATTTCAGCTCTGTCCTAATTTCCCTATTCCCATAGATCAAAGCTCACTGCACAGAAGGTAACTTCTCTATAATTTCACATCACATTGCCTCAAGATGACCCGGAGAGCCCAGAAATCAACTTGAGTACACAGAGGTTCTTGAAAGTGTAGTTTCACGTTTTTAAAGAGTTTCCAGCCATTTTCTTCAAATATCCTATTTGCTTTTTCCTTTTTCCTTCTCTAATACTGCATCACACACGTTAGTATGTTGAATAATGTCCCCTAGGTCTTTGAGTCTCTTAATTTTTCCTCATTTTTTGTGTTCCTCTGACTGGATAATGTCAACTACCTTCAAAATAGTGATTCTTCTAACTGCTCAAGTCTCACTGGTGAGCCTTTCCAGAGAAACATTTTTTGCCACAAGTGTAGATTGCATCTCTCCCCATACAATTCTGTCATCTTTGACTATATTCCCTATACTGTACCTTTCATCCCAGTGAATTATGCATTCTGTAGCTGGAAGCCTGCCCCTCCCAACACCCCTTCACCCATTTTCCCATCCCCCACCCCTTCTGGCCACCATTTCAATCACAGAATCTTTAGAACACAATCTATTGCTACAACAGATTTCAGGAGATACTTCCTTTATGCTTCTACATAATTTTTAGTTATTGTACACATCTAAATAGGTGGAATTTTAGTCCTTTTAAGTCCAACATTTGGGCTTCATTGGGGATGGTTTTATTGATTTTCCTTTCGGGTCATTTCCTTTTATCTTTAAATTTTGGGGAAAAAATTGAAATATGGTAAAATCTCCCTAGAGTTGCCACAATCTCCAAACTTATTTTAGTGACTATCTTGAACTGAACAGTCTATTCCTTGTCATTGTGGCCCAACTGAAGTTTCTGCTCAGCTTGCTGGTCACCTAATAATTTTGCCTGGAACCACTAAGTCTCCCAGGTTTAGCTGAATGTGTAGGTATACTGAGGTATGCTTTCAACAGTCAGCCAGGGAGTTGAGAACTCTGGCTTGGCCTTCACTTCATTCTTGTGCAGACACACAAGACCAACCAGATATTAAAGAATCAATCTTTCTTCTATCTTTCCTGAACATTCACACAATCCAGGCATGCACAAGACCTCTGCAGTCCGAAGACTATGTTGGTCCTTTTAGAAGGATTCAGATTTTGCTTTTCAGGTCTTTTAGATTTTTTTCTCTGCAATCTTCTCCCAAACTCAGACAACTGTAATGTTTAACAATAACAAGGGTTTGTTTTGTAATCAAGAAAAGGCTATTCACACTGGGAAACATTTGAATCAGGTCAAAGAAAGGTAAGTAAACTCTATCAATTTTGAAGTAATCTCCAAGACAGGTCAAATGATGACTAGTCTGAGAGTGGGACTTTGAAGGAGCTCCAGACCTTCAGGTGGCTTTTGGGCTGCTAGCTTTTATGTGATTACAACTATTTTCAAGACTATGATGGAGCTTGGAAGGCTACTGAATAGACCAAGTTAAAACACCACAAAGTTTCAGATGTGTTTTCTTGAGTAGGAGTTTCCAGATTATGCAAGTCTTTGGTTATTTTCTAGAATTCTAATAAGTTTGACAAATTTTGGAAATGTTCTTGTTTTTATGGAGGAGAGGATTTTTGGAGGTCTATACTCTGCCTTCTGGACAATCTCTAAGTCAAATATGGAGACAAACTCCAAGTACTGTCCTTTGGGGTTTGCATGTTCTTATAGTTTTTAGAGTTCAATAATCTTTTGAGATTCTCAGTTTTAACTTTTATATCCTTGAATATAAATTATATACACACACACTGACTATAGGACCTACAAATACATTTTAGCTCCTGCAGTTCCATTTATGCTTTCTGCCTATCTCTTGACTTTAACTGTCCTCATCTCTGATTACTCTATATTTACCTACTAGTGCAATTGCTGGATTGAAGAATAGTTTTATTTTTAACTTTGAGGAACAGATAAAGATGTAGTATATATATACACTGCAATTTTACTCAGCCATACAAAAGGAAGAAATTTCGCCATTTGCAATGACATGGATGGACATAGAGGGTATAATGCTAAATGAAAAGTCAGAAAGAAATACCATATGATATCACTCATATGTGGAAATTAACTAATGAGTAAAGGGGGGAAAAAGATGAACCAAGAAACAGACTTATATAGAGAACACACTGATGGTTACCAGAGGGGAGGTGGGTAGGCAGATGGGTTAAATAGGTGATGGGGATTAAGTGCACTTGTGATGAGCAAAGGGTGATGAATGGATGTGTTGAATTGCTAAACTGTACACCTGAAACTAATGTTACACTGTTAACTGGAACTTAAAAGCTTAAAATAATTTGTAATTTAGATTGTTTGTTTTAATAAACCTTTGCTACTACCCATATGCCTGAGCAGGACGTCAGATCTGATATTACTCCATTCCACTCTTTTCAAAGGACTGACATTGGAATCTGATCTCTAGTTATTATGAATATTTTGACATCTTAAGAGATTTGCCCTGAGTTGTTTTTGATTTAGCAAGCATGTATAGGATGTTTTTATCAAGTCATTACAAAATACATTTGCCTTAGGTATATGTACTTCATTTTGAAAATATTACATTCTTGAACATAAATCAAATCCTTTTTTTGTGAAAAACTAATTCTATTCAACATAGTACTGGAAGTCCTAGCCAGAGAAATTAGGTAAGAAAGAAGGCCTCCAAATTGGAAATGTGAAAAGGTCACTACAGCTGACATATATAGAAAACACCAAAAAAATTAGAAAAATCATTGTACAAAAATCTGTTGCACTTCTATACACTAATGAAATATCAGAAATAGAATAGACTAAGAAAAGATACCTATAAATAAATTTAACCAAGGAAACCAAAGATCTCTACAAGGAAAACTAGGATTAGTGGGGGGGGGAAAAATGAAAACAAAGATATTCCATGCTCATGGGTTGGAAAAAATCTTGTTGAAAGGTCTACTACCCAAAGTAATCTACAGTCTATGCAATCTTTATCAAAATATTGGCATTTTTCAGAAAAAAATTCTAAAATTGGTATGGAATGACAAAAGACCCTGAGTAGCCACAGCAATCTTAAAAAAAACAATGCTTAAGACATGACACTCCCTGATTTCAAAACTATATTACAAAGCTATTGTAATCAAAACAGTAGATTGACCTAAGAACAGATACACAAATCAAAGGAACAGTATATAAAACCCAGAAATAAACTCATGCATATAAGATCAATTAACTTACAAAGGAAGCAAGATTATATAAGTCTACTCAGTAAGTGGTGTTGGAAAAGCTGGGCAGTTTCATGCCAAAGAATACACCTGGGCCAATTACACCATACACAATAATTAACTCAAAATGTGTCAAAGACTTGAACAAGTGCCAAAATAAAATCAGAAATAGGTGAACTCACAACTGACACCAAAGACAAGGATTCTAATAGATGACTACAATTATATGCCAACAACTGGACAAATTGATAAAACCTTACAAACACAATACTCCAAGACTGGATCAGGAAGAAACAAAATCCGAACAAACCATTTAGTAATGAAATTGAATAATTAACCACCTCCCAGAAATCCAGGTCCAGATGGCTTCACAGGTGAATTCCACCCAAAGTCTTTTTTTTTTTTTTTTTTTAATAGTACATATCTTTCTCAAACTGTCCCCAAAACCTGAATCGGAAGGAATTCTTTCAAGCTTACTCTATACCAAGCTAGTATTACTGATCCTAAAACCCAAACACTACAAAAAAAAAATTACAGCCTGTATTCCTGATGAACATAGATATGAAAGTATTCAAAATTATGCAAACCAAATACAACAATGCATTGAAGAAATCCTTCACCATGATCAAGTAGGGTTTATTCCAGGGAAACAAAGATTGTTCAATATCTGCAAATAAACTAAGGTGATACACCACAGCAAAAGAATAAAAATCCAATGATCATCTGAAATGCAGAAAAAGCAATGGACAGAATTCAACATAAGATTAGGATAAAGGGGCGCCTGGGTGGCTCAGTTGGTTAAGCGACTGCCTTCGGCTCAGGTCATGATCCTGGAGTCCCGGGATCGAGTCCCGCATCGGGCTCCCTGCTCGGCAGGGAGTCTGCTTCTCCCTCTGACCCTCCTCCCTCTCATGCTCTCTGTCTCTCATTCTCTCTGTCTCAAATAAATAA
Source organism: Neomonachus schauinslandi (assembly GCF_002201575.2). Classification (NCBI taxonomy): domain Eukaryota; kingdom Metazoa; phylum Chordata; class Mammalia; order Carnivora; family Phocidae; genus Neomonachus; species Neomonachus schauinslandi. The sequence continues at coordinate 135,334,367 of NC_058407.1, forward strand.
ATAAAATCCTTTAAAAAAAAAAAAAAAAAAGATTAGGATAAAAATCGGGTGCCTGGGTGGCTCAGTCATTAAGCGTCTGCCTTTGGCTCAGGTCATGATCCCTTTGTCCTGGGATCAAGCCTCGCATTGGGCTCCCTGCTCAGCCAGGAGCCTGCTTCTCCCTCTCCCCCTGCTTGTGTCCCCTCTCTAGCTGTCTCTGTCAAATAAATAAATAAAAATCTTTAAAAAAAAAAATTAGGATAAAAATCTCAGCAAAGTGGTTTGGAAGGAAAATACTTCAATATAAAAGGACAAAGCTCCCAGGTCACAACAGACTCAATAAAAAGTGAAAGTTTCTCCCTTTAATATCAGAAACAGACAAAAACATCTATACCACTTTTAATCAACATAGTACTGGAAGTCCTAGTCCTAGCAATCAGACAAGAGAAAGCATTTAAATTGGTCAGGAAAAAGTAAAAGTAACAATTTGCTGATAGGATACTATAAATGGAAAGCCTTAAAGACTCCACCGAAAAAATTCAGTATAGTTTCAGGATACAAAATTAATACAATCTGTTGTGTTTCTATACATTAAGAAAAAAATCCCATCACAATGGCAAGAAAAACAAAATACCCAGGAGTAATTTTTAAAATGGAAAAAATGCACATTCATGGATTATGAGAGTATTTTTAATAGGTCCAACACAATCTACAGATTCAAGGTAATCCCTATCAAAATACCAATGATATTTTTCACAGAACTAGTCTTAAAAGAAGACCCTAAATAAAAAGCCACATTGATAAACAAACCTGAAGGCATCACACTCCTAAGTTTCAAACTGTACTGCAAATAAAATATGGTACTGGCACATACAGAGCAGTGGAACACAACAGATAGTCGAGAAATAAACCCACACATATATGGTCAATTAATCTATAACAAAGGAATAGGCAGTGAGGAAAAGACAGATTTTTCAGTAAATGGTGCTGAGAAATACCAGATAGTTACAAGCAAGACTAACTCTTACACCATTTATAAAAATAAATTCAAAATGAATTAAAGACCTGTACATAAGACCTGAAACCATAACACTTTTAAGATTTTACTTTAGAGAATGAAAGCAAGAGAGCACATAAGCATGAGCAGGAGAGAGGGGGAGGGAGAATCCGAAGCAGGCTCTGCAGTGAGGACAGAGCCCCATGCGGACCTCAAACCTAGGACCCTGAGATCATGACCTGAGCCAAAACTAAGAGTTTGACACTTGACTGTGTCACCCAGGTACCCCCTGAAACCATAAAACTTTTAAGGAACATATAAGGCAGTAAACTCTGTCATTCATCTGAGCAATATTTTTTTAACCTGTCTCCTCAGGGAAGGGCAGCAAATAAGAAATTTGACCATGAACTAAAAATATTTTGAACAAAGGAAACCATCCATAAAATGAAGAGACCCGCAAATGTTATCTAGTAAAGGGTTCATATCCAAGGTATGTAAAGAATTCACTGAATTCAACACACACACACACCCCAAATCCAAGTAGAGTACATTTTTCTGAAGACCTACAGATGGCCAGACATAGGATGCTCAGTAGCACTCATCAAGGAAACAAAGTGTCACCTCACACCACATAGCCAGCATGGCTACTGTCAGGAATAGTAATTATTGGTGAACACGTGAAGAGAAGAAAACCACTGAGAGCTGTTTGGGAGAATGTGAACTGGTGCAGCCACCACGGAGAACAGTATGGAGGTTCCTCAAAAACAGAACTACTCTTTCATCCAGCAATTTCAAATATGAATATCTTAAAATGAAAACAGTAACAAAAAAGATACATGCACCCTTAAGTTTGTTGCAGCATTATTTACCACGACCAAGATATGGAAGCAACCTAACTGTCCATTCATAGAAGAAGGGATAAAGAAGATGTAATATATTATAAGGAATATTACTCAGCCATAGAAAGATCTTATGACTTGCAAAAACATGGACTGACCTAGGGGAGTTTATGCTAAGTAAAATACTGGATGGTCTTAAGTGTAGTATAAAATCAAAAAACAACTCCAAGCTCGTAAGGAAAGAGAACAGACTGGGTGCTAGATGGGAGGGGAGTGGGGGAATGGGTAACATAAGACAAGAGGATTAGAAGAAACAAGCCTCTAATTATAAGTCATAGGGATGCAAGATACCACATAGGAATTACTTTCCATAACACTGTAATAACTGTTTGGTGACAATGATAATTAACTAGACAACGTGATTATTTTGCATACAAGTGTCAAATCCTTATGTTGTGCACCTGAAAATACTGTATATCAACTGCTTCAATGAAAACATCAAAACCACTTAAATGAAAATAGTTCTTGAGGAAGGATGGTGGAGTAGGGGACCCTAGTTTCATCTGATCCCTTGAATTCAGCTAGATAGCTATAAAATCATTCTGAACACCTGTGAACTCAACCGGAGATCACAGAAAAGAATTGCTGCAATTCTACAAATAGAAAAGTGACCACTTTTTGCAAGGTAGGAGGTGTGGAGAAGTGAATCTGCAGTGATATATCAGAAGATAAACCACGGGGCGGGGGTTTAATCTGCAGTGATGTATCAGAAGATAAACCATGAGAGGGCAGGAAGGGCCCTCCATAAGCTGGCTACCAGAAAGTGATACACCAGCAGAGCACAAAATTGGAACTTTTAGAAGTCAGCTACAGTGAGGGACATCCCTGCCTGAAAGGTGCTCAGGTGGTGAAGCAGGGCAGAATCTTAGGTGGGACAGTGTGGTCTCAGGATTCCCAGGATTACAGAATGAGGGTGCCTGAGTGCAGAATTCCCAGGCCTCGGAGTGGGGAAGGCGGCTGTAATCAGCAAGCCCAGAAGTGGGCTCTCAGGTTGGGGTTGTCATATACCATGAACTGCAGCACTGTTGGGTGACCGCTCTCCAAGCAGTGGTCCAGCAAGTGGCAGAACTGCCAAGAGACCCTCCTCCTCCCCCCAGGAGGAGCAGCATGGGTGTACTCCACAGGAGTCTGCAAAGTTTGGAGACTCAAAACAGGGTCACATGCCTGAGATAAAAACAGTTCATCACAGGTTGGGTGAACAGGATGGACAGAAACTAGAGAGACAGCACTGACTGACAGCTTTTCCCTAAGAGTGTGCTGAAGAGTGGGGGCCATGATCTTTCAGCTCCCGGGCTAGAAATAGGGTGCTGCCATTTTTATTTTCATCCCCTAAAGCTGGTGGAAAGCCGTAAGTGAACAAAAGCCACATAGAGCCATCCACTGAGCCTGGCTCCCTGGCAAGGGCAGTGCAATTCTGCTGGGGCAAAGACACCTGAGAATCAGTGCAACAGGCCCCTCCCCCAAAAGATCAGCAAGAACATCCACCTGATACCAAGTTTACCGATCATACAGAACTACAAAAGTCCAGTACTAGGGGAAAATAGTATATAGAATTTGTGGGAATTTTTTGGCAAAATTCTTCAGTCTTTCAGTTTTTTTTCTTTTTCCTTTTCAACTATTTTATCAACTCTAAGTCTTTAATTTTCATTTTTACATTTACATTTTATTTATATATTCATTTTTGCCTTCCTTTTATTATATTCAATTACGTATGTTTTTCTTTAAAATTTTGTGATCTAGAATCTTCTAACAGACCAAAATACACCAGGGACCTAGTGTATTACCCTGTTCTGTCCACCTGATTTTATTCTTTTTCCTTTTTTTCCTTTTTTGGTTTCTGATCTCTGATTTGTTTAGAGTAGATTATGCTGCAGTTGTGGTGGATATTTTTGTATTTTGTTCTCTTGTTCATCTATTCTTCAATGGACAAAAAGGCAGAAAAATATACCCCAAAAGAAAGAACAAGAGGCAGTACTAACTGCCAGACTTAATATGGATATTAGTAAAATGTTGGAACTAGAATTCAGAATGACAATTATAAAGATACTAGCTGGGCTTGAAAGCAAGCATAGAAGACACTAGAGAATCCCTTTCTGGAGAAATAACTAAAATCTAATCAGGTCAAAATCAAAAAAGGGTGTTGCTGAGATGCAACCAAAAATGGAGGCACTAACTGCTAGGATAAATGAGGCAGAGAAAATCAGTGACATAGAAGATAAAATGATGGAGAATAAAGAAGCTGAGGAAAAGAGATAAACAACTACAGGATCATAAGGGGAGGATTTGAGACAACAGTGATACCATAAAGAAAAATATTAGAAAAATTAGGGTCCCAGAGCAGGTGGTGAGGGGAGAGGGGAGAGCACGAGAGCGTGAGACAGAAGTTATATTTGAGCAAAGCTGAGAAATTCCCTAATCTGGGGAAGGAAACAGGCATTCAAGTCCAGAAAGCACAGAAAACCCCCCTCAAAAAAAAAAAAAAAAAAATCAGTCAACACCTCAACATATAATAGTGAAGCTTGCAAATTTCAGCAACAAGGAGAAAATACTGAAAGCAGCTCAGAACAAGAAGTCCTTAACTCACAGAGATAGAAAAGTCTGGTAGCAGACCTATCCACAGAGATTTGGCAGGCCAGAAAGTTATATTCAAGGTGCTAAATGAGAAAAAATATGCAGTCAAGAATACTTTATCCAGCAAAGCTTTTATTCAGAATAGGAGAGATAAAGAGCTTCCAGGACAAACTAAAAGAATTTATTACTAAACCTGCCCTGCAAGAAATATTAAAGGGGATCCTTTAAGCAAAGAGATCCCAAAAGTAACACACCAGAAAGGAACAGAGAATCTACAGAAACAGGAACTTTACAGGTAATACAATGGCACTAAATTCATATCTTTCAAGAGTTACTCTGAATATAAATGGGCTAAATGTTCTAATCAGAAGACACAGGGTATCAGATTGGATTAAAAAAAAAAAAAGCAAAAACCAACCAAATGGTGGTTGCAAGAGACTCATTTGAGACCCAAAGACAGCTCCAGTTTGAAAGTGAGGGGGTGGAGAACAATTTATCATGCTAATGGACATCAAAAGAAAGCTGGGGTGGCAATCCTTTTATCAGACAAACTAGATTTTAAACCAAAGACTGCAGTAAGTGATGAAGAGGGCACTTTATATTTAAAGGGTCTATCCAACAAGATCTAACAATTGTAAATATTTATACTAACTTGGGAGCAGCCAATTATATAGAATTAATAAAATTAAAGAAACACATTGGTGGTAATAGTAGGGGACTTTAGCACCCCACTCACAGCAATGGACAGATCATCTAAACAGAAGATCAAGGAAATAAGAGCTTTGAATGACACAATGGACCAGATGGACTTCAGATATATAGAGAGAGCATTCCATCCTAAAGCAACAGGATACACATTCTTCGAGTACACATGGAACATTCTCCAGAATAGATCACATACTGGGTCACAAAGCAAGTCTCAACTGGTACCAAAAGACTGGGATTGTTCCCTGCATATTTTCAGACCACAATTTTAAAACTTGAACTCAATCACAAGAGAAAATTTGGAATGAACTCGAATACTCGGAGGTTAAAGAGGATCCTACTAAAGAATGAATAGGTCAACCAGGAAATTAAAGAATTTAAAAAATTCATGGGAACTAATGAAAATTAAAACACAACTACTCAAAACCATTGGGATGTAGCAAAGGTGGTCTAAGAGGGAAGTGCATAGCAATATAAGCCTTTCTCAAGAAACAAGTCTCAAATACACAACTTAACCATACACCTAAAGGAGCTGGAGAGAGAACACAAAGCCTAAACCAATCAAGAGACAAGAATAAAGATTAGAACAGAAATCAATGAACTAGAAACAAAAAGAACAGATCAATGAAACAAGGAGCTAGTTCTTTGAAAGAATTAATAAGATCAATAAACCCCTAGGCAGACCTATCAAAAGAGAAAGGACCCAAACTAATAGAATCATGAATGAAAGAGAGATCACAACCAACACCAAGGAAATACAATTTTAAGAACATATTATGAGCAACTATATGCCAACAAATTAGGCAACCTTGAAGAAATGGATGCATTCCTAGAAACATACAAACTAGGAAAACAAACAGGAAGAAATAGAAAACCTGAGACCCATGACCATCAAGGAAATCGAAACAGTAATCAAAATCTCCCAACAAACAAGAGCCCAAGGCTGGATGGCTTCCCAGAAGAATTCTACCAAACATTTAAAGAAGAAACTAATACCTATTCTTCTGAAGCAGTTTCAAAAAAAGAGAGATGGAAGGAAAACTTCCAAACTCGTTCTATGAGGGCAGCATTATCTTCATCCCAAAACCAGACAAAGACCCCGCCAAAAAGAATTACATACCAATATCCATGATGAATATGGATGCCCAAATTCTAAGATACTAGCCAATAGGATCCAACAGAACATTAAGAGGATTAATCACCACAACCAAGTGGGATTTATTCGTGGGCTGCAAGGTTAGTTCAACATCCATAAAATCAATGTGATTCACCACACTAATAAAAGAAAGAATAAGAACCATATGATACTCTCAATAGATACAGAAAAAGCATTTGACAAAGTATAGCATCTTTCTTGATTAAAACTCTTCACATTGTATGGATAGGGGGAACATACCTCAATATCATAAAAGCCATCTATGGAAAGCCCACAGGGAACATCATTCTCAACGAGGAAAAAGTTTTTCCCTTAAGGTCAGGAACATGGCAGGGATATCCACTATCACCACTGCTATTCAACATAATACTAGAAGTCCTAGCTTCAGCAATCAGACAAAAAAAAAAAAAAGGCATTCAAATTGGCAAAGAAATGGTCAAACTCTCACTCTTTGCAATGAGAGGATACTTTATGTGGAAAACCCAAAAGACTCCACCCCAAAATCACTAGAACTCAAACAATTCAACATGGCAGGATAGAAAAATCAATGCATAGAAATAAAGCTGCATTTCCATACACTAACAACGAGATAGAAGAAAAATTAAGGAATCAATTCCATTTACAATAGCACCAAAAACCGTAAGATACCTAGGAATAAATTTAACCAAAGTAAAGGAACTGTACTCTAAAAACTAAAGATCATTTATGAAATTAAGACACAAAGAAATGGAAAAACATTCCATGCTCATGGATTAGAACAAATATTGTTAAAGTGTCTATTTTAACACTGACATTTTTCACAGAGCTGGAACAAATAATCCTAAAATTTGTATGGAACCAGGAAAGACCCTGAATAGCCAGACGAAGTTTGAGAAAGAAAACTGGAGCTGGTGGCGTCACATTTCTGGACTTGAACCTATATTACAAAGCTGTAGTCAGGACTGTATGGTAGTGGCACAAAAACACAATCAACAGAATAGAGAGCCCAGAAATGGACCCTCAAATCTATGGTCAGCTAATCTTTGACAAAGCAGGGAAGAATATCCAATGGAAAAAAGACAGTCTCTTCAACAAATCATGTTGGGGAAAATGGACAGCCACATGTAGAATGAAACTGGACCATTTTCTTACACCATATACAAAGATAAACTTAAAATGGATGAAAGACCTAAATGAGACCGGAATCCATCAAAATCTTAGAGGAAAACACAGGCAGCAACCTCTGTGGCCTCAGCTGCAGCAACTTCTTGCTAGACATGTTTCCAAAGGCAAGGGAAACCAAGACAAAAACAATTGGGACTTCCTTCTGCACAGCAAAGGAAACAGTCAACAAAACTAAAAGGCAACCTACAGAATGGGAGGAAGCAAATGACTTATCAGATAAAAGGCCAGTATCCAAGATCTATAAAAACTTATCAAACTCAACACCCAAAAAATAATCCAATCAAGAAATGGGCAGAAGACAGGAGACATTTCTCCAAAGACGACATACAAATGGCCAACAGACACGTGAAAAAAATGCTCCACATCACTTGGCATCAGGGAAATACAAATCAAAACCATAATGAGATACCACCTCACACCACTCTGGCTAAAATTAACAACTCAGGAAACAAACATTGGTATTTACCACAAAGATACAGATACAGTGATCCAAAGGGGCACCGGCATCCCAATGTTTATAGAAGCAATGTCCACAACAGCCAAACTGTGGAAAGTGCCCAGATGTTCATGGACAGATGAATAAAGATGTGGTGTGCACACACATGTGCGCGCACACACACACGGGAATATTACACAGCCATCAAAAAGGATTAAATCTTACCATTTACATCAATATGGATGAAACTTGAGGGTATTATGCTGAGTGAAAGACAATTATCATATGGTTTCATTCATAAATGAAATATAAGGAATAGCACAGAGGATCATAGGGGAAGGGGGGAAAACTGAATGGGAAGAAATCAGGCAGACAAACCAAGAGAGACTCTTAACTCTAGGAAACAAACAGGTTGCTGGAGGGGAGGTGGGTGAGGGGATGGGGTAACTGGGTGGTGGCATTAAAGAGCGCACATGATGTCATGAGTACTGGGTCTTATGTAAGACTGATGACTCACTGAACCTCTACCTTTGAAACTAATGATGTACTGTATGTTGGCTAGGTGAATTTGAAGAAAAAATATATCATGATATATTATACTACAAGAGAAATGCAAAATATTAGAACCTTTAGAAAGATCCTAAGACCTGTAAACAAGTCTCATGTGGGCATCAACTTATGAGTTGGATACAAACCTGAAGTTTAATTCATGAGAGAACATTTGCCTTAATTTGCATGAATTTTAGACAATACTAAAATAAAGTAAGTTGTAGAGAAGTATCCAGAATTTTCCATCTCACCCATAAAAATAACAAGACTTAAAACCTAAGACCTGAAACTATCAAACTAGAAGAGAACTTAAGTAAGCCTCCACATTGGTTTTGGACGGGAAATTTTTGGACCTAATAAAAAGCAAAAAAAAAAAAAAAAAACCAGAATAAATAAGTGGGACTAAAACTAAAAAGCTTCTACACAGCAAAGGAAACCAACATGAGAAGACAAACTTCTGTATGGCAGAAAATTTTTGTAAGTGATTTATCTGACAAGGGGATAATACCCAAAATATATAAAGGATTTATAGAGATGACTAGGAAAAACCAACAACCCCCTCCCCCCAAAAAAACAAAAAAACCCAGTTCAATTGAAAACAAGATCTAAAGAGAGATCTTTCAGAGGACATACAGATGGCCAACAGGTACATGAAACATTCAATGTTAAGACTACCAGGAGACCCAACAATTCTGCTTCTGTGTCTTTGGCTGAAAATGGAAACAAACTCAAAATTCATATGTACACACATTTACTGCAGCATTATTTACAATAGCCTAGATGGAGAAACAACTTCAGCATCTGTTGATGTGAATGGATAAAGTTGTGATATATATATAATGGAATACTTTTTAGCCATAAAGGAGATGTTAGAGGATCCAATATGGCAACATAGGAAGACTCAATCTCACCTCTTCTAATACATATTTAACACCTACATATACATTAATTCCTTCAGAACACCACCTCAGGGAATTGGAGCGCTTCTGCAAACAATACAGGCACCACACAGAATGGTGGGAGACAGAGCCACAGTAATGGACACCCCACATGACCCTGCAAATTCTACTGGGGAGGAACAGCACTGAGGAACCTGCATGCAGATTTGCCTCTGTGCCTGGGGGCACAGAAAAGAAGCCCTGTTTTAAATGGCAACTAGAATACAAGTGAACTAACCCTGGAGCACCCTAATAGGAGAACTGCTGGATTTCTCCCCAGGGTAGCAGGTGCTGGTGAGCACCACTGTTTCTATTCCCCCCCCCTCCACCTTGATGTCACAGATAGGATCAAGGTCCAGGGACTATCTGCCTACTGGCTCAGCAAGCCCCAGCTGTCCCCCAGAGGCAGCCTCCCACACCTGCAACTGTGAATTCCATTCCACCAAGGAGATCCGGTATGGCACACAGTGTGGCACTTTGTCCTGCTATTACAGCTCCAGCTGACTTGCCAGGCACCCTCTGTGCAAAGCATTCCAGGACCCATGCCCCATGCCTGCTTCAGCTGTCCCACCAGGGTACCCCCTGTAGGAACACCCCAAAACCCACAGTGCATACCCACTTACAGCTCCTGCCAGCTAGCAATAGCAACCAGGCACAGGTAGCCTACACAAGGGACAGTCCTACAAAAGCACACTCAGATTGGAGTAGCTAGGTGTTTTGCCTAATTCAAAGAAACAAAGTAAAACAAAATGAGACAGGTATTATCCAGAATAACAAGACAAAACTTCAGAAAAATGAAAAGGAGGTAAAAGCAATCTACCTGATGGAGTTCAAAGCAATGATTGCAAAGATGCTTCACCTGACTTTAGATGAATTTAGTGAGAAGTTTAAATAATTTTGAGAGGAACCCATCAGAGTTGAAATTCAATAACAGATATGGAAAATACACTAGAGGTAATCAATATAAGATGAGCAGGTTGGAGGATGAAGGATGAATCAGCATCTGGAAGACAGGGTAGTGGAAAACAGCCAAGTTGAGCAGCCAAAAGAATGAAAAAGGATAGGTTCAAGGATACCAAACAACATCAAATATACTAGCATTCACATTATAGAGGTCCCAAAAGGAGAAGGGAGAAAGGGACAGAAAACTTACCTGAAGAAATACCTGAGAACTTCCACGGAGACAGATAGGAGACAGATATCTAGGTCCAGGAAGCACAGAGTGTCCAAGAGGTCCACCAAGACACATAATTAAAATGTCAAGGGTTAAAGAATCTTAAAAACAGCAAGAGCAACTGGTTACATACAAGGGAAACCCCATAAGGCTATCAGCTGATTTTAACAAACTTGGCAGGCCAGATGGTGGTGTCAAAATGTTTTTAAAGTGCTGAAAGGAAAAAAAAAAAAAAACTAACAAGCAAAAAATATTCTAGGGGCACCTGGGTGGCTCAGTCAGTTGAGCTTTGGACTCGATTTCTACTCAAGTCATGATCTCAGGGTTGTGAGATGGAGTTCCCTGTCGGGCTCTGCACTCAGTGTGAAGCCAACTTGCAATTCTTTTTCCCTCTGCCCACCCCCCCCCACCCTCTAAATAAAATCTTAAAGGATTTTTTGTCTAGCAAGGTTCAGAATAGAAGAAAAAGTTTCCCCAACAAAAGGCAAAGGAATTCATGACCACTACACCAGCCTACAAGAAATGTTAAACAGAATTCTTTAAGTGGCAAAGACCATAACAAGGAAAATCATGAAAAAAAATTTCATGGGTGAAAGCAAACATAGTAAAATAGATGATATGTAGTATGAAGGATACAAGAACAGTAAAAATCAATTATATCTGAAATTAGTTAAGGGACTCACAAAATAAAGATATAAAATAGGACATGCATAAAATGTGGAACAGGGGAGGAAAGATGCACTTTTAGAATGTGTTGGAATATAAGCAACCATTAACTTAATATGGATTGCTACAGACTTCAGGATGTTATACTTAAGCCTCATGGTACCACAAAGCAAAACACCATAGCAGAGGGCGCCTGGGTGGCTCAGTTGGTTAAGCGACTGCCTTCGGCTCAGGTCATGATCCTGGAGTCCCTGGATCGAGTCCCGCATCAGGCTCCCTGCTCGGCGGGGAGTCTGCTTCTCCCTCTGACCCTCCCCCCTCTCATGTGCTTGCTCTCTTTCTCTCAAATAAATAAATAAAAATCTTTAAAAAAAAAAAAAAAAAAACACCATAGCAAATAAAGAAAAAGGAGAAAGCAATCCAAGCATAAACACTAAAGAATGACAACCACAAAGGAAGAGAACAAGAGAACGGAGTTACTACAACCACCACCAGAAAAATTGTAAGTACATACCTATAAATGACTTTCAATGCAAATGTTCTAAATGCTCAAAAAGACATAGGATGATTTAACAAAACCCATCTCTATGTTGCCTTCAAGAGACTCACTTCAGACGTAAGGAGGCATCCAGACTGAAAGTGAAGGTATGGACAAACATTCCAACTGGGAGATTCACTACATAACGATCAAGTGAACAATCCAACAGGATGACATAATAAACACGTACACAATGTAGAAGCACCTACAGAAGGCCGATATTAACAGACCTGAATTAACAAGGAAATTTAGCTTCCTAGTTACATCAATGGATAGATCATCCAGGTAGAAAATTCATAAGAAAACACGGTCTTTAAATGACATATTAGACCAGATGGACTGGACATATTTAGAACATTTCATCCAGATATATTCTTTCCCAATGCACACAGACCATTCTCCAAGACTGATAACATGTTGGGTTAAAAAACAAGTATCAATAAAAATGGAATTCAGATCCAGCAACTTCTCCAAGCACAAGTATGTGAAACTAGAACTCAAGTAAATTTGGAAAAAAAAAAATGCATGGAGGCTAAACATACCACTAATTGATGGATCCAAGAAAAATATAAGGAAATAACAAAAATAACTGGACATAAGTGAACATGGAAACACAGAAGTTCAAAATATTTGATATAGCAAAAGCAGTTTTAAGTTTACAGTAAGAGTCTTACCTCCAGAAACAAAAATCTCGAATTTTACATCTAAAAAATAGAAAAAGCCCATACTTTTAGGGAAGGAAATAAAAATCAGGACAAAAATAGAAACTAAATAGAGATGAACAAAATCAAGAGCTGGTTCTTTGCAAAAATTAAAAATTGATAAACCTTTAGCCAGACTCAAGGAAACAAAAAAAATCACTAATAGCACAGAAATAAAAATATTAGGAAACTACAGTGAAAAATGACATGCCCAGAAACTGGACCACCTCAGAGAAATGAATCCTTGGAAACACTCTCTCCCAAGACTGAATATGGAAAAAATAGAGACTCTGAATAGACAAATTACTGGTAATGAAATTCAATAATCAAAAGCATCCCAACACAAATACAGGACAAGATGCCAGGTAAAATCCAAACATTTAACAAGTTCATAACAAGCTTTCTCAAACTATTCTGAAAATGAAAAGGAGATCTTCCAGATTTATTCTGCAAGGCCAGCACTTTCCTGACACCAAAACCAAAGACACTATAAAAACAGAAAACTACAGACCATGATCCATGATGAAGACAGATGCACAAGTCATCAGTCTCAGCAAACCAATTTCAACATTGAAAAATTATTCACCATGATCAAGTGGGATTCATTCCAGGGATGCAAGGGTGGTTGGTTCAACATTCACAAATCAGTGTAATACTTCATATTAATAAGAGGAGGATAGGACTTCTGGGGGAAGATAACAGAAGAGGAGGATCCTGGGCTCACCTCAACCCACAGATATACCTAAAATACTCACATCAGCATAAATAACCCTGCAAATGACCTGAAGACTGGCAGAATAGATTCTCTAGAGCTCAATGTAGAGAAGCCACCATATTCAAGACAATAGGAAGTATAAAGACCTGTTGGGAGCCAAAGGGAAGTGCTGGACCGTCTGCAGGTGGGAGGGACTCTGCAGTCATGGAGAAGAGCAGGCTCCACACCAGGAATGAGGACCTATACAGGGAAAATGAATCCCTGTAATGCTTGGCTTTGAAATCAGACGGTTCTAACTTAAGGAGTTCTTACAATTAGTGGGACTTAATACATGGAAGTTTAAAAATCAGCAGGATCAGCTATAGGAGAGCTGGAGGTGTGGCAGAAAAAAGTTTCCCCACCCTTAGACACAGAACAGTCCCACTGAGATATGGCACAGAAATTGCCATTTGAAAAGCCCCTAGGGTGTATGAAGAGTTTTTGTTTTTAACTAATCTCAGAGCATGTGCTGGAGCAGCAGGAATATTTGGGAGACTTCTACCAGAACAGAAGAGCAGGTGGGGGCCATTTCCTACCCCCAGCCTAGATCCAGGGACACCTGCAGTAACCGGTGTAGCACGGACACTCCACCTGGTGTTGCTAACACACAACCCACACTTGCACTCTTCTTCAGACATGCCTGCTCCAACACACCCTTGGCCATTTTCAAGACAGCTACAGTTCCTCCCCCCATACACTCCCCCCTTCCCCCACAGGAGACCAGCCCAAACCTTGCTGGCACCATGTGCCCCACCCAACATGTTCTCCTGCCGACTGGCAGGCTCCAACACATCCTTGGCAGCAGTCCATCAAAGGAAGCACCATAAGTATGGCAGGGTGTCAGCAGCCCCAACAGAGGTAGTAGCACTACACCAAAGTGACCATCCCCCCAATGGCAAATGGAAGAGACCATACACACCAATTCTATAGCCCCAGCAGTGGTCTAGGGCAGACATCTGGTCTGAGTGCAGGCCCCACCAATCAACAAAAGCATCTCAGGGGACAACACAAGCAAAGCATCCTGCAGTTCAGTGGCACTACAGCTCTGGCAAATTGCTGGTCTGACTCAGCTCAAGCCCAAGTCATCCCCCAACTTGTCACCAACACAAGGACCAAACCCTGCCCATAATAGGCAAAGAGAGCCATTGCAGACAACTGGACTCAAGGAAAAAGCAGCTCAGCCAAAACAGTAGGACACATACAAGACACATAAAAGACACACCTGAAGTGCCAGGTTCTGGTGAAGAGGGGACACTGGACTGCAGGCCACTACAGGCCCTCATCTTCCTAGGGCCACTGCTTTCAAAAGCAGGAGACATAGCTGACTTCCCTAACACATAGAAACATACACAATTACACAAAATGAGCAGATAGGAATATGTTCCAAAGACAAGCTATTAAGATAGCTTAAAGATATGTAGACAATCTGCCTAATGAAGAATTTAAAGTAATAGTTATACTCACTAGACTTAAGGACCTCAGTGAGACACTAAAAAGAACCAGAGATGAAGAACTCAATAACTAAAATTAAGAATACACCAGAGGAAAAAAAATGGACTAGAAGAAGCCTAACAGATCAGCAACCTGAAGAACAGTAATGGAAAGCAATCATGCTTTACAGGAGAGAAAATGAAAATAGATTAAGAGAACTCAGCGAGACCACCACCAAGCCTAGTAACATTCACATTATAGGTAGCCAAGGAGGACAATAGAGAAGAGGGGGCAATTTTAGGAAATAGCTGAGAACTTCCCCAATCTAGGGAAGGAAACAAATCCAGATACAGGAGGCACAGAGATCCCATCCACCCAAGGAGGTTCACACCAAGACACATTAAAATAGCAACAAGTATGGATAGAAATTTAAGAAAAAAAATTACATTCAAGGGAAATCCTGTAAGCTATCAGAGGATTTTTCAGCAGAAACTTTGCAGACCCAAAGGCAGTGGCATGATAATTTCAAAGTGTTGAAAGAAAAAACGTGCCACCAAGAATGCTATATGCAGGAAGAATTTAAAATGGAGAGATAAATAAAACTAGTTTCCCAAACAAAATTAGTATTCATGATTATTAAACTAGTCCTACATGAAATGTTTAAGTGTAGTCTGAGTGGAAAGATAAGACAGTAAGTAGGAGTAAGGAAAGTAGGAAGCACAAAAATAGCAAAATCAAGTATATCTAAAAATGAACCAAGAGATTTACAAAATAAAAGATGTAAAGTAGGACACCATATACCTAAAATGTGGTTGGGGGTAAAGTGTTTTCTGAATGGATTCAAATTTAAGTGACCATCAACTAAATATAGATGGCTATATGCAGGACAGATTATATATAACCTAATGGTAACCAAAAATCAAAAACCAATGACATGTAAAAAAGTAATCCAAAAAGATCACTTAAAGAAAGCCAGCAGCCATAAAAAGGAACAGAACTACAAAAATCATAAAGTAACAAAATGGCAATACTTACCTATCAATTACTTTGAATGTAAATGGACTAATGTTGCAGTTGAAAGACCTGGAGTGGCTGAATAGAAAAACAAGCAAGACTCATCTATATGCTGCCAATGAGAGACTAATTTCAGACCTATAAGCACATGCAAATGGAAAGTGAAGGAAAAACATATCATGCAAATGAAAGAGAAAAGAAAGCCAGGATAGCAATACTTATATTGGACAAAATAGACTTTAAAAATTTTAGGGGGGGGGGGGAGAATCTCAAACAGACTCCCTGCTCAGCACAGAAGCCCGACATGGGGCTTGATCTCATGACCCTGAGATCATGACTTGAGCCGAAATCAAGAGTCAGATGCTCAACTGACTGAGCCACCCAGGTGCCTTGATAAAATAGACTTTAAAACAAAGACTGTAACAAGAAACAAAGACTACCTGATCATAAAGGGAACATTTGAGCAAGATATAACAAACCTAAATATTTAAGCACCCAACATGGAAGCACACAAATACATGAAGCAGCTAATAACATAAGACATCAATAATAAAATAGGGGATTTTTTTTTAAAGGTTTTATTTATTTGACAGAGAGAAAGACAGCCAGAGAGGGAACACAAGCAGGGGGAGTGGGAGAGGGAGAAGCAGGCTTCCCGCAGAGCAGGGAGCCTGATGCGGGGCTTGATCCCAGGACTCTGGGATCATGACCTGAGCCGAAGGCAGACGCTTAACGACTGAGCCACCCAGGCGCCCCTAAAATAGGGGATTTTTAAAACTCCACTTATATCAGTGGACATATCATCCAAACAGAAAGTCAACAAGGCAACAGTGACCTTTAGTGACACATTGGACCAGATGGATCAATACATTCAGTACATTCCATCTTAGAATACACGTTCATGAAGGACACATGGAACATTCTCTATAACTTATCACATATAGGCCACAAAATAAGTCTCCACAGACTGAAGTCCTACCATGCATGCATGTTCACCCATAACACTATGAAACAAACAAAAAACTAAGAAAATATCTGGAAAGAACAGAAATACATGGAGTTTCAACATGAAATGTAAAAATACACTGAGACAAATGAAACAATGATCCAAAATCTTCAGGATGCAGCAAAAGTGGCTTTAAGAAAGAAGTTTATAGCAATATAGGCTTACCTCAAGGAAAAAAAAAAACTTAAAACTTAACCTTACACTTCACGGAGCTAGAAAAGAGAAACTAAAAACCAGTAAAGGAAATAGTGATTGGAGAAGTAAATAGAAACAAACAAACAAAAAAAGAAAAGTAAAACCAGGAGCTGGTTCTTTAAAACAAAATTGGTACACCTTAAGGCAGAGTCAAAAAACAAAAATGGATTCAATCAGCAATGAAAGTGAGGACTAACAGCTGACACCACAAATAAAAAAAATAAATTGGACAACCTGGAAGGAATAAATGACTAGATACAACCTCCCCAAACTGAATCAGGAATAGAAAATTTGTACAGACTGATTACCAGAATGAAATTGTATCAGTAATCAAAAAATTCTCAAATAGAAGTCCAGGAACACAAGGCTTCACAGGTGAATTTTACTGAACACTTGAAGAGTTAATATCTATTCTTAAACTATTCCAGATAAAAATTAAAAATGTAAGACGGAGGAAAGCTTCCAAATTCATTCTACAAGGCCAGCATTACCCTGATACCAAAACCAGATAAGGACACCACTTAAAAAAAAAAAAAAGCTACAGGCCAATCTCTCATGTATATAGATGCTAAAATCCTTAAAGTATTAGCAAACCAAATCCAACAATACATTATTCACACACCATGATCAAGTAGGATTACTAAAATGCAAGTGTTTCAATATTCACAAAATAATCAATGTTCTACATCACATCAATAAGAGAAAGAATAAACATTTCAGTAGATGCAGAGAAAACATCTGATAGAAGACAACATCTATTCATGTTAAAAACCCTCAACAAAGTAGGTTTAGGGGGAACGTACCTCAACATAATAAAGGCCATCTAGGAAAAACTCACAGCTAAGATCATCCTAAGTGGGGGAAAAACAGAGCTTTTCTACTAAAATCAGGAACAAGAATGTCCACTCTGACCCAGTTATATTCAATATAGTACCAGCAGTTTCAGTCACAACAATCCAACAAAAGAAACAAAACACATTCGGGGGGGGCAGAGCAAGATGGCGGAGAAGGAGGAGACCTGGATTTCGTCTCCTCTCAGGAATTCAGCTGGATAGGGATCAAACTATTCTGAACACCTACAAACTCAACAGGAGATCAAAGAAAAGAAGAGCAACAACTCTCTCATCAGAAAAACTACCACTTTCTGGAAGGTAGGACGTGCGGAGAAGTGAATCCAAGGCGATATTCGGGAGGATAGACGGCGGGGGAGGGGCCCCCGGCGGCCGCTTCTAGCAAGTGATAGAACCACAGAGCACAAAATCGGAACTTTTAAAAGTCTGCTCCGCTGAGGGACGTCACTCTGGTGGCTGAGCGGGGGGTGGAACCCTCCGGGACAGTGTGGTCTCGGGACCCTCAGGGTCACAGAAAGACCGGGGGTGCCTGAGTGTGGCAGAGCTCCCAGGTAACGGAGCAGGGAAGCCGGCTGCAAAGGCGGAGCCCAGGCGCGGGCTCTCAGCTCCAGGTTGCCATAAACCGTGATCCGCGGCACAGTCGGGCCACTGCTCCTCCAGCAGGGACCCAACAAGCGGCAGATCCGGGGAGACTCACCTTCCTCTCCCGAGAGGAGCCGAGCGGGAGTGCACCGCAGGGATCTGCTGGGTTTGGAGACTCCACCCGGGGTCGGGTGCCAGAGAGAGAAACGTGCGGTCACAGGCCGGGTGAGCACGGAGTGCGGCCGGAGACCAGGGAGACGGGAGTGACTGACGGCTTTTCTCTGGGGGCTCACTAAGAAGCGGGACCACGAGTTCTCAGCTCCTCCAGGGCAGAGATTGGGAGGCCGCCATTTTCACTCTCCGCCTCCAAAGTTGTACGGAAAGCTCGCAGGGAACAAAAGCCCCGGAGAGCAAACCTGAGCAGATTACTTAGCCAGGAGGGGGCAAGGGCGGGGCAATTCCGCCTCCGGCAGAGACATTTGGAAACCACGGCAACAGGCCCCTCCCCAGAAAATCAGCGAGAACAGCCAGCCAAGACCAAGTTTACCGATCAATGAGAACGGCAGAACTCCAGCGCTAGGGGAATACTGCACGTAGAATTCATGGTTTTACCATGATTCTTTAGTCTTTCAAAGTAAATTTTTTTTTTGAATTTTTCTTTTTCCCTTTTTCAACCAACATCTTATCAATCCCTTTTTTTAAAAAACATTTTTCATTTTTAGAGTCATATTCTATCCCTTCATAGTAGTTACCCGTATTTTTGGCATATATATATAAGTTGTTCTCCCTTTAAAATTTTGAGATAGTTTCTTCTAACACATTAAAATATACCCTAAATCTCTAGTATATGTTTTCTACTCCCCTGCCTGATCACATTTTTTAAATCCTCTTTTTTCAAAAACTTATCAATTCCTTTTATAAAATTTTTTATAATTTCCATCTTTACAGTCATATTCCATCCCTTCACCATATCAACCCTTATTTTTGTACATCTATAAGTTTTTCTTTAAAATTTTGGGAGGCACTTTCTTCTAAAAGACCAAAATACACCCCAAATCTAGTGTGTGGCACTGATCTATATACCAGCCTGATCATATTTGATCACATTCTGGTTTTTTTTTGTTCTTTTGTTTTGTTTTTGTTTGTTTTTTTTTTCTTTTTTTCCTCTCTTTCCGTTTCTTTTTCCACTGCTTCAGGTCTTTTCTGATTTGTTTAGAGTATATTTTCTGGGGACGTTGTTACTCTGCTAGCATTTTGTTCTCTCATTAATCTATTCTCCTCTGCACAAAATGACAAGACGGAAAAAATCACCTCAACAAAAACAAGAGGTAGTACCGACTGCCAGGGACCTACTCAATACGGACATTAGTACGATGTCAGATCTAAAGTTCATAATCATCACTTTAAAGATACTAGCTGGACTTGAAAAAAATATGGAAGTTATTAGAGAAACCCTTTCTGGAGAAGTAAAAGAACTAAAATCTAACCAAGTAGAAATCAAAAAGGCTATTAATGAGGTGCAATCAAATATGGGGGCGCTAACTGCTAGGATAAATGAGACAGAAGAGAGAATCAGTGATATAGAAGACGAAATGATGGAAAATAAAGAAGCTGAGAAAAAGATAAACAACTACTGGATCACAAGGGCAGAATTCGAGAGATAAGCGATACCATAAGATGAAACATTAGAATAATTGGGATCCCAGAAGAAGAAGAGAGAGAGAGAGGGGCAGAAGGTATAATGGAGCAAATTATAGCAACGAACTTCCCTAATTTGGGGAAGGAAACAGGCATCAAAATCCAGGAAGCACAGAGAACCCCTTTCAAAATCAATAAAAATAAGTCAACACCCTGACATCTAATAGTAAAACTTACGAGTCTCAGAGACAGAGAAAATCCTGAAAGCAACTCGGGAGAAGAGATATGTAACCTACAAGGGTAGAAACATTAGATTGGCAACAGACCTATCCACAGAGAAAAATATGCAGCCAAGGATACCCTATCCAGCTAGGCTGTCATTGAAAATTGAAGGAGAGATAAAAAGCTTCCAGGACAAACAAAAACTAAAGGAATTTGCAAACACAAAACCAGCCCTACAAGAAATCTTGAAAGGGGTCCTCTAAGCAAAGAGAGCCTAAAAGCAACATAGACCAGAAAGGAACACAGACAATATATGGTAACAGTCAACTTACAGGCAATACAATGGCACTAAATTCCTATCTTTCAAGAGTTACCCTGAATGTAAATGGGCTCAATGCCCCAATCAAAAGACACAGGCTATCAGACTGGATTAAAAAACAAGACCCATCGATATGCTGTCTGCAAGAGACTCATTTTAGAACCAAAGACACCCCCAGATTGAAAGTGAGGGGGTGGAAAACCATTTACCATGCTAATGGACACCAAAAGAAAGCTGGGGTGACAATCCTTAGATCAGACAAATTAGATTTTAAACCAAAGACTGTAATAAGAGATTAGGAAGGACATTATATCCTACTTAAAGGGTCTATCCAACAAGACGACCTAACAATTGTAAATACCTATGCCCCTAACATGGGAGCAGCCAATTATATAAGGCAATTAATAACAAAAGCAAAGAAACACATCGACAACAATACAATAATAGTGGGGGACTTTAACACCCCCCTCACTGAAATGGACAGATCGTCTAAGCAAAAGATCAACAAGGAAATAAAGACTTTAAATGACACACTGGACCAAATGGACTTCACAGACATATTCAGAACATTCCATCCCAAAGCATTGGAATACACATTCTTCTCTAGTCCCCATGGAACATTCTCCAGAATAGATCACATCCTAGGTCATAAATCAGGTCTCAACCGGTACCAAAAGATTGGGATCATTCCCTGCCTATTTTCAGACCACAATGCTTTGAAACTAGAACTCAATCACAAGAAGAAAGTCGGAAAGAACTCAAATACATGGAGGCTAAAGAGCATCCTACTGAAGAATGAATGGCTCAACCAGGAAATTAAAGAAGAATTAAAAAAAATACATGGAAACCAATGAAAATGAAAACACAACTATTCAAAATCTTTGGGATGCAGCAAAGGCAGTCCTAAGAGGCAAGTATATAGCAATACAAGCCTTTCTCAAGAAACAAGAAAGGTCTCAAGTACACAACCTAACCCTCCACCTAAAGGAGCTGGAGAAAGAACAGCAAATAAAGCCTAAACCCAGCAGGAAAGAGAAATAAAGATCAGAGCAGAAATCAATGAAATAGAAACTAAAAGAACAGATCAACAAAACTAGGAGCTGGTTCTTTGAAAGAATTAACAAGATTGATAAACCCCTGGCCAGACTTATCAAAAAGAAAAGAGAAATGACCCACATCAACAAAATCATGAATGAAAGAGGAGAGATCACAACCAACACCAAAGAAATACAAACAATTATAAGAACATATTATGAGCAACTCTATGCCAGCAAATTAGATAACCTGGAAGAAATGGATGCATTCCTAGAGATGTACCAACTACCAAAACTGAACCAGGATGAAATAGAAAACCTGAACAGACCTATAACCACTAAGGAAATTGAAGCAGTCATCAAAAATCTCCCAACAAAAGCCCAGGGCCAGATGGCTTCCCAGGGGAATTCTACCAAACATTTCAAGAATTAATACCTATTCTTCTGAAACTGTTCCAAAAAAATAGAAATGGAAGGAAAACTTCCAAACTCGTTTTATGAGGCCACCATTACCTTGATCCCCAAACCAGACAAAGACCCCATCAAAAAGGAGAATTACAGACCAATATCCCTGATGAACATGGATGCAAAAATTCTCACCAAAATACTAGCCAATAGGATCCAACAGTACATTAAAAGGATTATTTACCACGACCAAGTGGGATTTATCCCTGGGCTGCAAGGTTGGTTCAACATCTGCAAATCAATCAACGTGATACAATACATTAACAAAAGAAAGAACAAGAATCATATGATCCTCTCAATAGATGCAGAAAAAGCATTTGACAAAGTACAGCAGCCTTTCTTGATCAAAACTCTTCAGAGTATAGGCATAGAGGGTACATACCTCAATATCATAAAAGCCATCTATGAAAAACCTACAGCGAATATCATTCTCAATGGGGAAAAACTGAGAGCTTTCCCCCTAAGGTCAGGAACG
>NC_058407.1:135361825-135439393 GCF_002201575.2 Neomonachus schauinslandi
TATCAGATAAAGGGCTAGTATCCAAAATCTATAAAGAACTCATCAAACTCAACACCCAAAGAACAAAGAATCCAATCAAGAAATGGGCAGAAGACATGAACAGACATTTTTCCAAAGAAGACATCCAAATGGCCAAGAGACACATGAAAAAGTGCTCAATATCGCTCGGCATCAGGGAAATCCAAATCAAAACCTCAATGAGATACCACCTCACATCAGTCAGAATGGCTAAAATTAACAAGTCAGGAAATGACAGATGTTGGCAGGGATGCGGAGAAAGGGGAACCCTCCTACACTGTTGGTGGGAATGCAAGCTGGTGCAGCCACTCTGGAAAACAGTATGGAAGTTCCTCAAAAAGTTGAAAATAGAGCTACCATATGATCCAGCAATTGCACTATTGAGTATTTACCCCAAAGATACAAAAGTAGGGATCCGAAAGGGTACGTGCACCCCGATGTTTATAGCAGCAATGTCCACAATAGCCAAACTGTGGAAAGAGCCAAGATGTCCATCAACAGATGAATGGATATAGAAGAGGTGGTATATATACACAATGGAATATTATGCAGCCATCAAAAGGAATGAGATCTTGCCATTTGCAACGACATGGATGGAACTGAAGGGTATTATGTTGAGCGAAATAAGTCAAACAGAGAAAGACATGTATCATATGACCTCACTGATATGAGAAATTCTTAATCTCAGGAAACAAACTGAGGGTTGGAGTGGGGGGTGGGGTGGGAGGGATGGGGTGACTGGGTGATAGACACTGGGGAGGGTATGTGCTCTGGTAAGTGCTGTGAATTGTGCAAGACTGTTGAATCTCAGCTCTGTACCTCTGAAACAAATAATGCAATATATGTTAAGGAAAAAAAAAAAAAGGAGGTAGCGGGAGGGGAATAGTGAAGCGGGGGAAATCGGAGGGGTAGACTAACCATGAGAGACAATGGACTCTGAAAAACAAACTGAGGGTTCTAGAGGGGAGGGGGGTGGGAGGGTGGGTTAGCCTGGTGATGGGTATTGAGGAGGGCACATTCTGCATGGAGCACTGGGTGTTATGCACAAACAATGAATCATGGAACATTTCATCTAAAACTAATGATGTCATGTATGGGGATTAACATAAGAAAAAAAAAAACACATTCAAATTGGTAAGTACAACTTCCACTCTCTGCAGATGACATGGTACTATATATATGTACACACACACACACACACACACACACACACTAAAGACTCCACCAACAGTAAATAAACTCAGGTTGCTGGATTTAAAAAAAAAAAAATGAATATACAGGGACACCTGGGTGGCTCTGTCAGTTAAGTGTCTGCCTTCAGCTCAGATCATGATCCCAGGGTCCTGGGATGGAGCCCCACACAGGCTCCTTGCTCAGCAGGGAGCCTACTTTTCCACCTATTGCTCCCCATTTGTGTGCACTCTAACAAAATTTTAAAAAATCAATATACAGAAATCCATTGCATTTCTATACACTAATAATGTAGAATTAAGGGAACAATCCCCTTTACAATTGCACCAAAAATAAAATACCAAGAAATACACTTAACCAAGAAGGTGAAAGACCTGTACTCTGCAATCTATAAAACATCAAGGAAATTAAAGTCCACAGAAATAAATGAAAAGATATTCCATGCTCAAGGATTGGGCAAAGCAGTATTAAGATGTCTATACCACCTAAAGCAGTCTACAGATTTAATGCAGTCCCTCTCAAAATGCCAATGGCATTTTTCACATAACTAGAATAATCCTAACATTTGTATGGAACAACAAATGACCTCCAACAGCCGAAACAAACTTGAAAAAGAACAAAATGGGAGGTATCATAATCCCAGATTTCAAGATACACTACACAAAGTCGTAATCAAAAGACAGAATGGCACTGGCACATAAAGATCAGTGCGAGAATAGAGAACACAGAAGCCCACGTTTTATAAGGTCAATTAATCTTAGACAAAGCAGTAAAGATTATACAACAGGAAAAAGACTGTTCAACAAATTGTGTTGGGAAAACTGGACAGCCACATGCAAAACAACAAAAACCAAAATCCATAACCCACCCCCCACCTGACACACACACCAAAAAAAAACCAATCACATTCTTACAGCATATACAAAAAAATTCAAAATGGATTAAAGACCTAAATGTGAGACCGAAAACCATAAAAGTCCTAGAAGAGAACACAGGCATTAACTTGTTTGACATTGGCTGTAGCAACTTCTTTCTAGATAGGTCTCCTGAGGCAAGGGAAACAAAAGCAAAAAAACTATTAGGACTTACATAAAAATAAAAAGCTTTTGCACAGCCAGGGAAGCCAACACCACCACCACCACCACCAGCCAACCCCCCCGCCCACCACCAAAGTAATCCAAATGAAAATTGTGAAGACCCGAACAGACATTTCTCCAAAGACCTACAGATGGCCAAAAGACACATGAAAACATGCTGAACATCACTGATCAGAGAAATGCAAATCCAAACCACAATGAGCTATCACCTCACCTCTGTTGGAATGGCTAAAATCAACACAAGAAACAACTATTGGCAAGGATGTGGAGGAAAGGGAACACCCGGTGCACCTTGATGGGAATGCAAACTGGTGCAGCCACTGCGGAAAATGGTATGGGTCCCTCAAAATATTAAAAATTGAATTACTGTATGATCCAGTAATTCTGCTACTGGGTATTTACCTAAAGAATATGAACACACTAATTTGAAAAGATCTATGCTCCCCTATGTTTACTGCATTATTTACAAGAGAAATTGTAGAAGCAATGCTAGTGTCCATGGATAGATGGATAAAGATAGGGTAGGTACACATACAATGTAATATTCCGTTAAAAACAGAATGAAATCTTGCCATTTGCAACATGGAATGACCTAGAGAGTATAATGCTAATTGAAGTCAAAGATAAATGCCAGATAATTTCCTATGTAGAATTTAACAAAAACACCCCCAACATACTTAACTATAGAGAACAAACTAATCCTTCCTGCTAGAGGGAGGTGGGTTGGGGGATGGGTGAAACAGGTGGAGGGGATCAAGAGGACACTCACCATGAAGAGCCCTGAGTAATGTGAAGTGTAGAATCACTATATCGTACACCGGAAATACTCTATGTTAACTATGTTGGAATTAGTATTAAAAGGACTAAAGAAAAAAACGTAGCCTCTTCTGATAAGCAGTTGGGAAGAAAAAAAAAAAAAAAAAAAAAAAGTGTTCAAAGGACTTCTTTAAATGGAAGAGAAATGGCCATAATTCAGCATAAGAAAAGGGAACAAAAAGAAACATGACAACATACATAAAATGTGGAGGAGTAAAAGGGCAAGAGAAGGGGGAAGAACTTTTTCAGCATATTTGAACTTAAATAACTATCAAATTAATATGGACTGCTACTTACTTCAGATATTCTCTATGAACCTCATGGTAGCCACGACCCAAAAACCTATGATACATGATAGAGAAAGCCGAACAAAACAGTATACTTATCACAAAGAGCAAGAGAAGGAACAGAACTACAACAGCCAGAAAACATTTTTAAAAATGGCAATACATACATACCTATCTGTAATTACTTCAAATGGAAAGAACTTAAATGCTCTAAAAAAAAAAAAAAAAAAAAAAAAAAAAAAAAACACGACAGGGGGGGGGAAAAAAAAAAAAAAAAGACTCCTCCATACGCTGCCTACAAGAGACTCACCTCAGACCTAATGACCCATACACCAGGTGAAGGGATGGAAAAACATTTTCCATGCCCATGGCAGTGGGGAAAAATAAGCTGAGGTAGCAATACTCTTATTAGGCAAAATAGACTTTAAAACAAAGACCAACAGGAGATAAGGGCAATTTGTAATGTTAAAAAGAACAATCCAACAAGGGGATAGGACCATTGTAAATACCCACTCAACACTGGAGCACCTAAATACATAATACATAGGTAAATATTAAACTGATGGTAGTGCAGTAGTTGGGGCCTTTAACACTCCCCTCATATCAGTGGATAGATCATCCAGACAAAAATCAATAAGGAAATCGTATCTTTGAATGACACATTGGACCTGAGGGACATGGAATATATACAGAATATTCCATCCAAAATTAGAATCCACATTCTGTAAGTCCACATAGAACATTCCCCAGAATAGATTACATATGAGGCCAGAAAACAAGCCTCAAATTTAAAATTGAAATCATACTATGCATCTTTTCCAACCATGACTGTAAGAAACTGGAAATAAGTAAACCTGGAAAAACATGTGGAGACAAAAGACTCTAAACAACCAATGTGTTGATGAAGCAATCAAATAAGAGATCAAATACATGGAGACAAATGAAAGTGAAAATGTTTCCAAATCTCTGGGACACAATGAAAGCAATTGTAAGGGGGAAGTGTATAGCAATACAGGCCTACCTCAAGAAAACAATCTAACCCTATGACTAAAGCAACTAGAAAAAATTCAAAGCCCAAGGTATGAGCAAAAGGAAGATCAGAGCAAAAATAAATGGTGTAGAGACTAAAAATATTAAGGAAAAAAATTGATGAAACCAAGAGCTGATCATTTGAAAAGATAAACAAAATTGATAAACCCTTAACCAGACTCAAGAGAAAGGACCAAATAGAATCAAAAATGAGAACTGACACCACAGAAATACAGAGGATTATAAAAGGAATTCTATGAACCATTATATGCTAACACAGCTGGCAACCTAGAATAGATAAATTCCTAGAAACAGTTTCCAAAACTGAACTGGGAAGAAATAGAAAATCTGAACAGACCAATTACAAGTAATGAAATTGAGTCAGTCATCAAAAAGCTACCAGAAAATAAAAGTCCAGGACCAGATGGATTCACAAATTCTAACTTTTAAAGAATACCTATTCTCCAACTACTCCAAAAATTAAGAGGAAGGAAAGCTTCCAAATACATTGAGGCCAGCATTACCCTGATACCAAAACCAAAGACACCACACACACAGTACTACAGGACAGTATCATTGATGAACATACATGCAATAATCCTCAATATTAGCAAAATGCCTCCAAAAATAGATGAAAAAGATCTTACCCCACAAGCAGGTGGGATTTGTTCTCAGGGTGCAAGAGTGGTTCAGTAGTTACAAATCAACACCATAAACCACATCAAAATGACGGATAAAAATCCTGTCATCTCAACAGAGGAAGAAAAACATTTGACAAGATTCAACATCCATTAATGATAAAAATATTCAACACAAATGGTGTTAGAAGAAACCTACTTCAACATAATAAAACATCACATATGAAAACCACACTTCTAACTATCCTCACTGGTGAAAAACAGCTTTCCCCCTAAGGTCAGGAATAAGCAAGGATCCATTCTCAACACTTATTCCACATAGTACTCCAAATCCTAGGCATAGCAATCAAACAAGAAATAAAAATAAGAGGTATTCATATTGGTAAAAACATCACTATTTGCAAGTGACATGATACACAGAAAATCCTACAGATTCAAGCAAAATACTAGAATAAACATGTTCAATAAAATGGTAGGATGTAAAATACCCAGGAATGGATAGCATTTCTGTACACTAACAATGAAATTGCAGACATTAAACATCACCATTTATAATTGCTGGGCGCTGGGTGGCTCAGTTGGTTAAGCGACTGCCTTCGGCTCAGGTCATGATCCTGGAGACCCGGGATCGAGTCCCGCATCAGGCTCCCTGCTCGGCAGGGAGTCTGCTTCTCCCTCTGACCCTCCCCCTTCTCATGCTCTCTCTTAAATAAATAAAATCTTAAAAAAAAAAACTAAACATCACCATTTATAATTGCATCAAAAATGAAATACTTAGGAATAAATCTAACCAAAGAGGTGAAAAACCTGTACCCTGAAAACTACAGAACACGGACAAAAGAGATGGATAACAAGCAAATGGAAAGATATTCCATGTTCATATATTGGAAGAACACTGTCAAAATGTCTACCCAAAGCAATCTATAGATTTGCTTCAATGCCTGTCAAAATACCAGCAACAGTTTTCAGAAAACAAATACTGAAACGTGTATGGAACCATATACCTATATAGCCAAAGTAATCCTGAGAAACAACAAACCTGGAGGTATCAATTCCAGATTTCAAGATACAGTACACAAAGCCATAGTAATCCAAACAGTAGGGCACTGGCACAAAAATAGACACACAGATCGATGGAATAGAGAGCCCAGAAATAAATCTTCATTTATTTGGTCAATTAATCCTTAACAAAGGAGGCAAGAATAGGTCATGGGAAAAGTCTTTTCAACAAATGGCACTGGGAAAACGGACAGCCACATGCAAAATGGAACTGGACCACATTCTTACACCATACACAAGAGCTCAAAATGGATTCAAGACATAAATGTGAGACCTAAAACCAGAAAAATCCTAGAAGAGAGCACATGCAGTGATTTCTCTGACATCAGCCATAGCAAATTTTTTTAGATATGCCTAAGGGAAATAAAAGCAAAAGTAATTTGGACTACATCAAAACATATTTCTGCACAAAGGAAACAAAACTAAAAGAATGTGCTGAATGGGAGAAGATATTTGCAAATGACATATCCAATGAAGGATTAAGATCCTAAATATATGAACAGCTTCTATAAACCAACACCAGAAAACTGCAAATAACCCAATTAAAAAAAATGGCCAGAACACATGAACAAACATTTCTCCAAAGACAGATGGCCAGACATGAAAACATGCTCAACATCGCTCATCAGGGAAATGAAAATCAAAACTACAATGAGCTATCACCTCACCTGTCAGAATGGGTAAAAACAACACTAGAAATAAGGATTGGTCAGGATGCAGAGAAAGGGGAACTCTCGTGCACAGCTGGTGGGAACAAACTGGTGTAGTCACTCTGGGAAACAGTATGGAGATTCCTCAAAGAATTAAAAATAGAACTACCCTAGTTTTTTGGGGTTTTTTTTTTTGGGTTTACAAAATGTAGTTTTATTTTATGTTACTCTGCTGTTACATAGGGCATAACATTTCCACAAGGCTTTTTTGGGACTACAGTCAATGATTAGCAACACACAATAGTGGTCCAACTCTCTACATGACAATCACTAGACAAACAGGACACCCTCTCATATGTGCACAAATCTGCATGGAAAAGTACTAACGTTTTAGACTCGGACTTGTGTACTTTATCTCCCCTTTCTAGCGTAGTAAGAATTGACATGCACCTTAATTTGCCAAAAGCAATGCTTGTGTTCTGGCAGCAACATGCTACTTCTATTACATAAAGTGAATACCAGAACTACAAAGGCAGGAGGCATAAGTGAATTTTTATTGGGAAGGGAAGTTGTCAACTTAAACAGCAGCAATGAAGAATGAATAAGGAAACTTCCTGTTGTCACAGATATAAAAGACCTCCATCATATGATACAGGAGGCATTTCAATTTGTGACCCCCAGCACAGAAATGCCAAATGCTTTTCCATTTAATCGAATACTTCTGGATTCCTACCAAAAAGGAATACATTAAGAGCAGGGAAAAGTTGCTTACTGAAAGGAAACCTCTGAAGAGTAAGGGAGGGAATGTAGAAATTAAGAAGTTACGTAGAACACTTTGTAAATTGTAATGACTACATTTTCATATCTTCACAGTAATACAAAACACAGTCACCTGCAGAACTGGTTCAGATTACTTCAGTACCAGATCCATTTTTAGTCCTCTACGTAAGTGTTTGGAAGTTACTTAGGTTTATATGAAATGAAGCTGTTAATACTTTTCTACAGCAGTAACTGCACACCAGGAAGGCCAAGACAAATCAAGGAATGGAGTTTTCCCAAAGCTGTGGTGTGAAGACTATAAACAGTTGATTCCATACACAAGAATGGGTTTCTTTGCTATAGGAAATCCAAATAGAATAAGGAATGGAGAGGAGTAAAAAGGTTTCTTGAGGGGAAGGATGACCACCCTGTATGCATTTAGTTTTCTGCCCCTTCCGCCACATCACATTCTTCTCCTGCACTGTCTGATGTCCGTAATGTTAGGTTGTCTCTAAGCAACTGCATGAGGAGGATGCTGTCTTTGTAGGAATCTTCATTCAGTGTAAAGCCAAAAGCTGATCAAAGTGGTTGGACTCACGCTGTGGAGACGTGAAGGCCGTCCGCACGCCTCCTCCCGATCCGGGTCAGTGCTTACCCTCGCTCTCCTCTCCGCGTCCCCATGGAGAGGACGGAGCTGATCCAGAAGGTGAAGCTGGCCAAACAGGCCGAGCACTATGATGACATGGCCACCTGCATGAAGGCCATGACCGAGCAGGGCACCAAGCTGTCCAACGAGGAGCACAACCTGCTCTTGGTGGCCTACAAGAACGTGGTCAGGGGCCACAGGTCTGCCTGGAGGGTCATCTCGAGCATCGAGCAGAAAACCGACACCTTGGACAAGAAGTTGCAGCTGATTAAGGATTATCGTGAGAAAGTGGAGTCTGAGCTGAGGTCCATCTGCACCATGGTGCTGGAATTGTTCGGTAAGTATTTAATAGCCAATGCAACTAATCCAGAGAGTAAGGTCTTCTATCTGAAAATGAAGGGAGATTACTTCCGGTACCTTGCTGAAGTTGCATGTGGTGATGATCGAAAACAAACGATAGGTGATTCCCAAAGAGCTTACCAAGAGGCTCTTGATAGAAGATGCAACCCCCACACCCAATCCGTCTGGGGCTCTTAACTTTTCTGTATTTTACTAGGAGATCCTTAATAACCCAGAGCTTGCCTGCACACTGGCTAAAACAGCTTTTGATGAGGCCATTGCAGAACTACCCTATAATCTAATAACTTCAATACTGGGTATTACCCAAAGAATATGAAAACACTAATTCTAAAAGATATATGTACCCCCATTCTTATTACAGTATTTACAGTAGCCCAGATATAGAAGCAGCCTAACTGTCCAATAGATGAATAAAGATGTATATGGACAATGGAATATTACTCAGCCATAAAAGCATGGAATCTTGGCATTTCCAACAAGGAGGGTTCTAGAGGATACCCTTATGCTAAATAAGTTAAAGACAAATACCATGATTTCAGTCATGTGAGATTCAACATAATAAAAGACAACTATAAAAACTTATCAGAGGGGAGGTGGGAGGTGAAATTCGTGAAGGGGATTAAGAGGACACTCATGATGAGCACTGAGAAACGTACAGAATTGTTGATTCACTATGTTGTACACTTGAAACTAAACACTATGTTAACTATACTCGAATTACAGAAGAGGAAGGATAAAAATCCTATCTCAAGAGATGAAGTGACAAAATTCAACATCAATTCATGAGATAACCCATTTTGTTGAGTTTTAGAGGGAACTTAGTATAATAAAGTCCATATTTAACAATTATCCTACTCAGTTGGGGCAACAAAGCTCTTATTCTGAGATGAAAGGATGTCCATAGTCCTTTTATTCAATATCATACTGAAGTCCTAGATGCAGCAATCAGACAAAAAAAAAAAAGCATCCAGATTAGAAAGGAAAAAGTAAAACTATTTGCAGATGACAGGATAGTATGTACAGAAAACTTAGACACCGAAGAACTGTCAGAACCAGTAAATTCAGTTAAGTTTCAAGGATACCAACATCTGCAATCTGCCATGTTTTTGTACACTGAGAAGATAAAACAATTGCATTTACAATTGAAGCAAAAATACACCTGGGAATAAATTTAACCAAGGTGGTGAAAGACCTGTACTCTCAAAACCAAGACATTGTTCAAAAAAATTGAATACATATGGGAAGATATATCATGCTCATGGTTTGGAAGAATATTGCTAAAATGTCTACTTCCCCAAGCAATCTACAGATTCAATGCAATCCCTACCAAAATACCAATAGTGGGGCACCTGGGTGGCTCAGTTAAGCATCTGCTTTCAGCTCAGGTCATAATCCCGGGGTCCTGGGATCGAGCCCCACATCGGGCTCCCTGCTCCACGGGGAGCCTGCTTCTCCCTCTCCCACTGCTTGCTTGCTTTCTCTCTCTTGTCAAATAAAGAAATCTTAAAAATACCACTAGTTTTTTTCATAGAAGTAGAAGAATCCTAAAGTTTTCTGTGGAACCACAAAAGGCCTTTGAAAGTCAAAGCCATCTTGAGAAACAATACTGGAGCTGTTAATCCCAGATTTTAAACTATACTACGAAGCTATAATAAGAACAGTATGGTACAGACAGAAAAATAGACACAGACAAATGTAAAAGAGCCCAGAAATCCACTTTAATGGTCAATTAGTCTACAAAACAAGAGGTGAAAGTATATAATGGGGAAAATACTGTCTTTTCACTAAGTGCTGAGACAACAGCTACGTGCAGAGGAAACTGGACCACGTTCTTACACTACACACAACTCAAAATGGACTGAAGACCTAAGAATGGAAACCATAAAAATCCTAAAAGAAAACATAAGTGATCTCTTGGACATTGGCCTTAGCAACATTTTTCTGGATAGGTTTCCTCAGGCAAGGGAAAGCAAAAAAAATCTAATGGGACTACATCAGTCTAAAAACTTTGCACAGTGAAGGAAAACAATTCATAGAATGACTACTCAATGGGAGAAAATACTTGCAAATGATAGATCTGATAAGGGGCTAATATCCAAAACACACAAAGAATTCAGTTAACACCAAATAAATACAATCCAATTAAAAAATTGGCAGAGAACCTGAATAGACCTTTTTCCAAAGACGACCTACAGATGGCCAACAGACACATGAAAGGATGCTCAACATCAATCATCAGGGAAATGCAAATCAGAACCACAATATCACCTCATACCAGTGAGAATGCTTAATATCAAGAACATGAGTGTTAAAGATGTGGAGAAAAAGGACCCCTTGTGCACTGTTGGTGGGAATATAAAGTGGTGCAGCCACTGTGGAAACCAGCGGAAGTTTCTTTCAAAGACAGAATTACCATGTGATTCAGTTATCCCACTACTATTTACAAAAAGGAAACTAGTTCAAGAAAACACATGCACCCCTATGTTTATAGCAGCATTATTTACAATAGCCAAGATACAGAAACAGCCCAAGTACCCATCGACTGATGAATGATTTATGTATGCAATGCAGTATTACTCAGCTTTAAGAAGGAGAGCTTGCCATTTATAACAAAATGGATGGGCCTAGAGAGTATTATGCTAAGTGCAGTCAGAAAGACAAATACCATAATCTCATTTATGTACAATCTAGAAAACAATGAACAAAAACATTCATACAGAGAACTGATGGTTGCCAAAGAGGAGGGGAGTTGCAGAATGGGTGAAATAAAGGGATTAAGAGTATAAACTTCCTGTTATTAAGTCACAGGGATGAGAAGTATAGCATAGGGACTATAGTCAGTAATGCTGTACTATACTTTGGTGAGCATTTTGTAAAGTTTACAGTTGTTGAATCACTGTTGTATACCTAGAACTAATTACAGATCAGCTATAATTACAAAAAGGGCAGGTAGTATCATACAGACTGTCCTTTCTCTAATACATAGATCAATATATTTCCATGAAAATCAAGGAATCTGTCAGAATCAGACTAGTGCCTGTTAAGTAGGTTTAATGTTCATTACCAGCAAGACATTTCCCATGAGAAAGCATGAGAACTTCTAATCCATAAGCAAGACATACAGACAGCCAAACACATCAGTATCACTAGTCAGGGAAATGCAAATTAAAACCACAATGAGTTATCTTACAGCTATAAGAATGGCTAGAATAAAAAGGAAACAGCAAATGTTGGCAAGAATAGAGAAAAGGGAACCCTTGTGCACCCTGGTGGAAATGTAGACTGGTGAGGCCACTGTGGAAAACAGCAGAGAGTTTCCTTGAAAAAGTAAACCTAGAATTACCATAGGATCCAGTTATTCCACTACTGGGCATTTACCCAAAGGAAGGAAAACATTAATTTGGAAAGGTATACATACCTCTATGTTAACCGCAATGTTTACAATAGCGAAGATATGGAAACACAAGTGTCCATCCATAAGTTAAGGGACATTGAAGAAATCCATTCTATGTGGATACATGTGATACATATATTCCAGTGGAATATCAGCCATAAGAAAGAATGCCATCTTGGGGCACCTGGGTGGCTCAGTCGTTAAGCGTCTGCCTTCGGCTCAGGTCATGATCCCAGGGTCCTGGGATCGAGTCCTGCATCAGGCTCCCTGCTTGCAGGGAGCCTGCTTCTCCCTCTCCCACTCCCCCTGCTTGTGTTCCTGCTCTCGCTGTCAAATAAATAAAATCTTTAAAAAAAAAAAATGCCATCTTACCATTTACAACATGGATAGACCTAGAAGGGATAATGCTAAGTTAAATAAGTTAGAGACAAATACCATATGATTCCACGCATTTGTGGAATTTAAGAAAAAAAAAAAAAAGGGGGGGGGGGGGGGCAAACAAAAAGACCAGACGCACATACACAGAACTGGTGGTTGCCAAAGGGGAAGTACTTGAGAAATGGGGGAAATAACAGGGTTTGAAAGTATACTTAACTTGATGAGCACAGAGAAATGCAGAAAATTGAACACTATGTTAATTATAATTGAATTAGAAGAAAATACAAATGCTCCAGAAAACTGAAAAACCAAAACTAGCCATGACAATGGTCAGCATAGAAAAACTGAAGAATGAAACTGAATAGCTCAGAAACTCCTACATGAGGCCTTAATGTATGCCAGGGGTGTGGAGCTCCATTAGTGAAGGCTGAACGATCATGCTATTGGGATAGGACATTATCTACATGAAAACATTAAAATGAGTGTCAGTTTCCAACCACTGTTACACGCAATGAACCATGGAACACTACATCAAAAACTAATGATGTACTGTATGGTGACTAAAAAATATATATATATAAAATGGCTGTCAGGTAAATTAAAGACTTATATGAAAGGGAAGGTTTAAATTAAAAAGATTTTAACCCATCTTGATACTGTGAAGATCCTCCATTCCCCCAAAGAAACAAGAGAGTGAAACATGAGGTACTAACCAGGGAAACGGATTTTCACACTTTTAAACAAATCATACTAACCTGAAGATAGCACCTAGATCAGTACAGAAAAAAAAGACCAAAAACAGAAAGCAAAAATACCCATTTAAAACACATAAAGGAGCAACAGGAGGCTGTTTAACCTCCTATAATGGCCAGTTCAAAATAAACAGTAATACGCATTTTTAACTCTTCATTTAGCAAAAATAGAAAGCCAATTTATGTTCTTAAAAACTATTGGTGAATGAAATTTTGGGCAGAAGTCTCGAGCACTTGTAATCATCTGAAACTCAAACATGCACACACGGTGTGCCCCAGTAATGTCCCTCCCAGAGAGAAGGTCCCACATGAGCAGAGAAAACGCTCAAGAACGTTCATGGCCACATGGCTGGTAACCTTCCAAGACTGTACACAGGGAAAACCTCCATTGACAGAAAATTGATAAAATATGATGTGTTCAAACAGTATTAGACAGCCCTGGAAGTAAATGGAGTACAGCTATATAAGAAAGGAGGATAAATCTTAGAATGTTGTGGAGCAGAAAATAAAATTCAGACTACGCATAGCCTGTCCTTTACATAAGATCAAAGGTGGAAGAACTAAATAGGATGTTTACACCTTGGTAAAACTGAGAACAAAGGAAAGAAACAATCTGG
Organism: Neomonachus schauinslandi; assembly: GCF_002201575.2. Classification (NCBI taxonomy): domain Eukaryota; kingdom Metazoa; phylum Chordata; class Mammalia; order Carnivora; family Phocidae; genus Neomonachus; species Neomonachus schauinslandi. Next base: position 135,375,517 of record NC_058407.1, read on the forward strand.
GAAAGTGACTTCCCCTCCACATCAGACAGAATGGGTTTTGGAAGAAGCACACAGGTATCTTAATGGTCTTGCTATCTTAATTTAGATGTTGAGTTTGTATGTATTTTTTGTTCTGGTTTTTATTATTTCTGGTTTTATTCTTCCTTCAAATCTTTAGATTCCAGTTAACATACAGCATAACATTAGTTTTAGGTGTAGAATTTTGTTATTCACTTTGTTAATTTTATGTTTCAGAACTTATAATGTACATTCTCAAATGCATTCATACATATTAGATACATCAAGATTCTGTAAATTTATCAGTAATAATGCTATTAGTTTTACCTTTTACTATTGGAGTAAAAACTAATTAGAGAAGTTGCTAAAAGTACATTTTAGAGTATAAATAGGTGATTGAAAGTAATCCCAACTGTATGTTCATTAAGACAAAGTTCTGATATATTAGTCTTGTTATAAATGATTAAGATCAAGATGCTAAGAAACACTCTCATGAAAAAAGGTGATCAAGGCTTCTCAAATAATGACAGGGATTGAAACCTTGACACAAATATGTTTTGACAGTAGTCAAGGGATTCAGAGTAAGTCTATAATTTAATCACGTAATTTCAAAAAAGGAGTCACACCAGAAATACTCTTGCACAACATTGACAAGGTGGCCAGTAAAAATAAGGGGATGAAAACAGCACACTGCAAGTGATCTAAGTTTGATTCTGGGAAAGGAAGTCAGCCTAACAAATTAAGATAACCCCAAGAAGTGCAGGAAATTCCTTACGTGCTTATGTACATTTTTAATCTTATAATCCCGCAGCCCCCTGCAGAAGCTTAACCACCAGATGTTCGTCTGCAGCACACTAAAGCAAAGTACCTAAAATGCTTACCCAAGAACACCACACAATTCCTTTCTAACAATGCAAAACCACGATCTCAGAGGGCATGAGATTGCTGCTACAATCAGGCTACAACCATGGTTTCATTTATCAAAATACCTTATAGATTTGTTTAGGTGAAATTAGATACTACACTAGGTATTTAAGAAGACTGAAATAATTCATATAATTGAAGGACTTTAGTTCATCTGGAATTTTCCAATTCTAGTTGAAAAATACAGTTTAACGTTCCTTAGGATATTTAAAATTTGTAAGTATTCAAACACCTTTTTCTTACAGCATTTTACCTCTTCAGCCTTACAAGGCAAAGACTAAGAATACCTACAAAGGAATGTTATCCCATTTTACACACAAATGCATTAATATTCATACATGTGGGTACACATAATTCTTAAATTTGTGTTCATGGATGTATGTACCTACTTAAAATTCTGTTAAACATCTAAGGTGCACACATAGCATAGTTACCACTACAACTTAAACACTTAGTACTTTAAACATTGTTTATTCAAAGCACGCTTTAGGGTTCAGACAGTGGAAAGAAGTGTACTGTAGGAGATCCTCTCCACAAATCTTCAGTGCTAAAGATATTTTAAAAATATAAACCCACAAAAATGGGAACAGGAGAGCAGAAAGCCATCAATATTAAATCTGGAAGATGGACAAATAGAAACTCAGCAGACCTAACAAGGCACCCATCAAACCTGTGATAAGGAAAGCAAACAAAACAAAAAAATACGGATTTAAAGGCTCAGAACCTAGGGGCTCCATAACACTGGACTGAGGGTGGAGGAGGGGGGCTAAATCAAAAGGTGGCTTCTAAAGTTAATTTTGTGTGTTAAACTTGACTGGGCATGGAGTTCCTGAACATTTGGTCCAACAGAATTCTATGTGTGGGAGGGCATTTCTGGATGAAGAAAGCACTTAAACTGTTGGTGGGAATGCAAGCTGGTATAGCCACTCTGGAAAACAGTATGGAGTTTCCTCAAGAAGTTAAAAATAGAGCTACCCTATGACCCAGCAATTGCACTAGGTATTTACCCCAAAGATACAGACGTCGTGAAAAGGGGCACCTGCACCCTAATGTTCATAGCAATGTCCACAATAGCCAAACCGTGGAAAGAGCCTATTCATCAATAGATGAATGGATAAAGATGTCGCATGCTCACATACATACACACATGCAGGAATACTACTCAGTCATCAAAAGGATGAAATCTTACCATTTACATCAACATGGATGGAAGTGGAGGGTATTAGAGGGTATTATGCTGAATAAGAGAAAGAATTATCTTATGGTTTCACTCATAGGTGGAATATAAGAAATAACACAGGATCACAGGGGAAGAGGAGAAACAATGGGAAGAAATCTGAGGGAGACAAACCATAAGAAACAAACAGTGCTGCTGAATGGGGAGGTGGGTAGCGGGAAGGGGTAACTGGGTGATGGGCAATAAGGAGGGCATGTGATGGGATGAGCACTGGGTGTTATGCATCTGATCGATTACTGAACTCTACACATCAGAAACTAATGATGTACTATATGTTGGCTAGTTGAATTAAAAGAAAAAAAGGTGGCACTTAAAAGTCAGTAATGCTGACTGCATTCCACAGTGTGGGTGATACTCCAAGCATCTGAAGGCCTTAATAGAATAAAGACTGACCCACCCGCACCAAGTAAGAAAATTCCTTCTGCGTTCAAACTGGGACAGGAGGTTTACTTCAATGGGACTCAAACCCAGCCGCTCTTTTTGGGTGTTGAGCTTACCAGCCTTTAGACTGGAAGCCATTGGCTCTCCTGGGTCTGCAATTGATAATGGTAGATCTTGGGACTCTTCAGCCTCCATAATGGTCTGAGCCCATTCCTTAATAAATCCCAGCTTTTTAAATTAAATTTAGTTAACATAGTATATTAGTAGTTTCAAGAGAATTTAGTGATTCATCAGTTGTATACAACACCCAGTGCTCATTATGTCAAGTACCCTTAATGCCCATCACCCAATTCCCCCTCCCACCTCCAGCAATCCTCAGTTTGACCTAGAGTATTTCTAATGCACATGTATCTTATTGGTTCTTTCTCTGGAGAACCCTAATATAAGGCAGGGTTATTTCAAATCAAGGAAAACAATCTGAGAAACAAATCGTCTCATTCCAGGCTTCTGGTTAACTATCTTTCCTTAAGTTCACTGAAGTCTAGAGGTTTATTCCTTGTGAAGAGTAACAGTGTCTCAGGACTGAACAACAGTCAATTCTGTTCTGCCAACAGTAGATCCACCTTGCTCACTGGAGGCTGGTTCCCAGTTTTTCCAAACCTGGCTCACCAAATACTATTGGATGGATCCCTACCTTTCCAAAGATTAGAAAACCATTTTATGAAGAACCTGAGCTCCCCAAGAATATGTAATGATAGGACATTGTGTATTTCACAAAACCAGATTTTTATCCACCAGATTACTTCATAGTCAAGGTCAAAATTGACAAATCCCATCTCCTGCTCATAACTCCCAATAGCAGGTTATTTCATTATTTTCATCCACATTCATGAATGGCCCAATAGCCAAAGAAAGTCTAGCACCTGAAATATAATGCTTTTAAAAAACTCAGGCAACTACTAAACTTAAAAGATAAAAAGCATGCACGGGGAGGAAAAAAATTCACACACCATGTCATTTAGTTCTTAGAGTAATAATACAAGTAATTGTAGAACAGAGATAACAAGGCACTTCTCATAAAGACAGTTGACAATTTATATTGAAACCTCAGTAGAGAAACAGAACATATAGGGACACCTGGGTGGCTCAGTCGGGTGGCATCTGCCTTCAGCTCAGGTCATGATCCCAAGGTCCTGGGATCGAGCCCCATGTCAGGCTCTCTGCTTGGTGGGGAGCCTCCTTCTCCCTCCTGCTCTACTTCTGCTCTGTCAAATAAAATACCTTAAAAAAAAATATCTAGATGAACTCTCTCTGAACAGCAGCAAGATAGCAGGAACAGAGGGAACTTGAAGGACTAATCCTACAAGTCTAATGTCTGAAGATCAGGACCTTCAGTGGGGGAGGGAAGTGAACTACATGTATAAGGGGAGCCTCAGAATGAAGAGTGGATTCCTAGCCAAAAGGGCCCACTCAACTCAACAGATAAGACTATGCACTCCCACACTATGACACATCAGTGGTAAAATTTGGGAACACCAACATCAAAACTTCCAGGGGGAAGAAAAAAATCTAGTCTTACTGAAAAGAACGAGAATTACAACATCTTTAGATTTCTCAGCAGCAACACTAAAATTTAGGAAACTGAAGAAATGATTTCGTAACACTGAAAAGTTATTTCTTAGAATTCTATCTCCAAACTATCAGTCAAGTGACATAAGGGCACTACTATTTATGAATTTTGTAACAAAACCTCACTTCCCATAGGTTTCTTTTTGCCAAAATCTACCAGAAGATGGGCTTCACAAAAAAAAAAAAAAAAAAAAAAGGGCAGAGACCAAGAAATATGAGAGGATCCCGGAAAATAGGAAGGAGATGGAGAAACCCAAAATGATATGGGAGTTCTGAGGACTAACATGGGCAAAATGTACAGAGCAACTATTCAAAATTGAAGTAAGATTGATAATCCTGAGCTGGGAACACTGCATGATTTGTATCCATAACAGTTTCCTTCCGGGATGCCTGGGTGGCTCAGTTGATTAAGCGTCTGCCTTCAGCTCAGGTCATGATCTCAGGGTCCTGGGATTGATCCCAAATCAGGCTCCTTGCTCAATAGGGAGCCTGCTTCTCCCTCTGCCTGATGCTCCCCATGCTTTGTGCTGACAAAATCTTAAAAAAAAAAAAAAAACCACGGTTTACTTTTAACCACTGGGAATTAGAGTGAAAAGTAGGACTATTAATCTCATATCTTTGATTGGTATTGACAATTTCAGCTGTTACCGTGAGGCTTGGTGTTCTTTTGTTAATCAGCTTCTTAGCTAGAGCATCCTGATCCCCATGGAATGTAGAAAATTCATAAATGCCCAAATAAGCTCCTATATATACATGATTTCTGAAAGGATAGAATAACCTAGTATCATGGGCTAGTCTCTAGAAGTTGGGTGACTTCAGGAATAGGTTAAGAGACTTCTGTTCATGCTATTGTATTTCTTTTGAATTTATCATGACCACACCTCATTCAAATTGAATACATTTCCTAAAGACATTAGCTGCAAACACATATACAATTTGAGCCAGAAATTTTACTTCTAGGATTAGGTCTTGTAGGTTTACGTATACCTCGATAAATGTAGAGGGAATGTCATGCAAGATTTTCATTGCAATATTGTGCTAGAAAAATACTGGAAGTGATCCAGATTATTCAAGAGACTAGGGAAAACACTGCAGTTACACAAAAGTAAGTAATTAGGTACTGATATAGAACATTTTCCAACATTCACTATGAAGTGAAAATATGTATAATATTCTGCCATTTGTATGAGAAGTTTTATATATCTTATCAGATATGCATATGTGAAAGGATAAGAGATAATTGAAAATTTCGGTTTTACCCAGTGAAGAGATTTTGGTTAGGAGATATGAATGGTAAGGACTTTCAACCATTTTTCTGGAGTCTTTTACATTCTGAACATGTGGGAATATAACCCATTCAAAACTTTTTCCTTTATAAGTATAATAAGTGAGAAATTGGAAGATCAAGTGAAGATGAGTGATATAAGAATGGATGGTATACAGAATTTTTTTTTTTTTTTTTTAAAGATTTTATTTATTTGAGAGAGAGAGAATGAGAGAGAGAGAACACATGAGAGGGGATAGGGTCAGAGGACGAAGCAGACTCCCCGCCGAGCAGGGAGCCCTATGCGGGACTCGATCCAGGGACTCCAGGATCATGACCTGAGCCGAAGGCAGTCGCTTAACCAACTGAGCCACCCAGGCGCCCATGGTATACAGAATTTTAAGTGCTCAAAGAAAGTGTTATTTATCTCAATGAAAGCGAGAAACTAGTCAAGATTCAAACTTACAGGCAGAAAAAATATTTCAGTAAATACCTGGAGGAAAACCACAAAACATTAACAGTGGATATTCCAGTATGACTGGAGAGCAGGAAGTAACAAAAAGACTGAACACTCATGTCACAGATGGTGTTGAATGCTTGGGATGGCCATCTGAATGGTCTATCCATAAATCAAAGCCTGAGACTAAAAGTAACCCTAATGATAATCTCAGAAATTGCCTTGTTTACAATCATGCATTATTCTCAAATGCAGTTTTAGTTTTTCTGAAAATGATATATTACTTTACTCCTATTATATTTTATCTTTTGTTTCTTCGTCAGAGTATTTTGCTTAGCTAACTGCATGAATTGTCATGTGTGCCCGTTTCTTGTATGGGTATATTGAATATTTAGAACATGTTTGTCAAAACCTTTGAAATTTTGTTTTGGCAGTGACAGTGTATACAAATGTGTCCTGGGTCCCCACTAAATCCTCCATTTCCTTTGAAAAGTTAAGTTGTAGAACTATTTTTAATTATGACAAGTCTTTTGAAAATGTTAGGTTGAATGGATATCTACAATGTTGAGGATGCTAAACCCGTAAGAGAAACACGTCTACAAATAAACCTGCATTAGGCATAGTAAATGATTTACGATGTATGCAGTCCCTAACAGATTAGTTTCTAAGACAATCTAAATGATCACCATTTAGTGCATTTACCAACAACTATTTTGCAAGGTTATGGGCATAAGAATAAGTAGCTCCTGCCTTTAAAGAGAACAGAGACTGAAAGTGAAGGGTAGGAAAATATTCCATGCAAATGGAAAGCAAAAGCAAGCTGGGGTAGCTATATTTATATCAGAAAATAGACTTTAAAACAAAGACCATAGTAAGGGACAAAGAAGGGCATTACATAATAAAGGGGTTGATACAAGAACATAAAAAGTTTTTATACACCCAACATAGAGGAACCTAAATAAAGCAATTAATTGAAGCAAAGGGAGAAATTGACAGTTATATAGTAATAGCAGGGGACTTTAACACCCTACGTATGCCAACAGATAGATCATCCAATTAACAAGGAAATATTCGCCCTGAATGGCACAGTAGACAAGCTGGACTTTTTGGATAGAATGTTCCATATATAAACAATGCACATTAAGTGCACATGGAACATTCTCCAGGACAGAGGTTAGGCCACAAAACAAGACTATACATAAGATTGAGGTCGTACCAGGAATATTTTCTGAGCACCAAAAAGGTATAAAAGTAGAAACCAATTATATGAAAATTAGAAAATCCACGAACTATGTGGATTAAATATGCTACTGAACTAATGGCTCAAAGAGATCAAGAGTCAAATACCTTAAGTGGAAATATACCAAAACTTATGGGATACAGCAAAAGCAGCTTTAAGAGCGGAAATTCATAGCCATAAGTACTGTTTCAAGGAACAGCAAAAAAAAAATCTCAACTGAACTTTACACCTCAAGGAACAAGAAAAAATGAAGCCGGTAGTTAGAAGTAAACATCCAAGCAGAAGTAAAACCAGGAATAGAAAAGACCAGTGAAACCAAGAGCATTTTCTTCCCAGAGAAACAAAAGTGACACACCTTTAGCTAAACTCCAAAACCCAAAAGGGTTCAAAATGGGAAAATTTACAACCCACACAAAAATACAAAGGATCATAAGAGGCCACTATGAAAAGTTATACCTCAACAAACTGGACATTCTAGAAGAGAAGGATAAATTCCTAGAAACCTACCCACATTCTAAGACTGAATCAGAATTTGAGTAGGCCAATTACTAGTAAGGGGATTGAAATCAGTAATCAAAAACCTTCTAACAAAAAATGTCCAGGATCAGAGGTCTTCATTGGTGAATTTTCCCAAACATTCAGAAAATTGATAATGTTTCTTAAACTCTTCCAAAAAAGGGGAACATTTCTAAACTTCTAGGTCAGAATTACCATGACAAAAACCAGACATGGACACAACTACAGTTCAGTATCCCTGATCATAGATGCCAAAATCCTCAATAAATTAGTGGCCAAGTCCAACAATGCATTAAAAGGATCATTACAGGGATGCAAGGAACCAGGGTTCTACATCCACAAGTCAGTGACAGACCACCAACAAAATTAATAAATTGTATCTCACTAGATGCAGAAAAAGCATTTCACAGAACATCCGTTTATAAGAACTCAACAAATTGGATATAAAGGGAAAATAAAGCCCATATAACACAAGCATAAAGCAGACCTACTCAGTGTGAAGAGCTGAAAGGGTTTCCTCCAAGAGATCACCAAGAATCCCATACTCCACTCTTACACAACATAAAATTTTAAGATCTAGCCAGAGCAATAAGAAAAAACATCCAGATTAGGAAGTAAAATTCACTATTTACAGACAATATGGTGTCTTACATAGAAGACCCTAAGGACTCTAAAAAAAAAAAAAAAAATGTTCAAGGAAACAAATTCAGTAAAGTTGCAGGATACAATAGCAATATGCAATAACCTGTGCATTTCTATACACAATATATCAGCAATTAATCCCACTTACAACTATATAGAAAAACCTAGGAATAAATATAACCAAGGAGATGGAAGACTTGTACACCGAAAGTTTTAAGACTGATGAAATTGGAGTAATGAAAGCTATTACGTGCTCATGGGTTGTAAGAATATCATCAATGCTGTCCACCGTATCCAAAGCAGTCTAAGATTCCTAAGATTCAATGCAATCCCTCTTACAGTGTCAATGGTATTTTTCACAAAATAGATCCTAAAATTTGTATGGAGGCACGAAAGATACCGAATAGTCAAAACAATCTTAAAGCTGGAGGCATCATGCTGACTTCAAACTAGATGACAGAACTATCATAATCAAGACAGAGTATTGGCCTAAAACACACTGCTCAATGGAGGATAGGGCCCAGAAATAAGCCCATGAATTTATAGATTAGTTTCCAACAAAGGAGACAAAGTACAATAGGGAAAGGACAGTCTCTTCAATGAATGGTGCTGGGAATACTGGACAGCCATATGCAAAAGAATGCGACTAGCTCACTGTGTTAGATAATACACAAAAATAATTCAAAGTGGATTAGAGCCCTAAAACCATACAACTCCCTGAAGAATACAGATGGGAAACTCCTTGATGTTGGTTTGGCAAGGATTTTTTTCTCATTTGATGCCAAAGGGACTACATCAAACAAAAGCGGTTTGCACAAAAGAAACCATCACCATAAAAAGGTAAACGACTGAATGGAAGAAAATATTTACCAGTCACATCTGCTAGGGGGTTAATAGCGAAAAGATATACAACTCCCAGTATATCAAAAAAATGAGATTAAAAATAGGCAGAATATCTGAATATTTCCCCCCAAAGACTACACATAGATGGCAACAGGTACCCTGGGAAAGTGCTGTCACTAATCAAGAAAATGCAAATCAAAACCACAATGAGCTAGCACACATTTTAGAAAGACCAAAGGGGCAGGAAACGAGTGTTGGAGATTTGTAGAAAAGGGAACTTGTACACCGTTGGTGGAAATGTAAATTGGCGCAGCCACTAAGAAAAATAGTATGGAAGTTTCTCAAAAAAAAAAAAAAAAAAATGACCATCTCCAGCATTTTCACTTCTAGGTATCTGAAAATGAAAGCATGAATATGAAAAGTATGCACCTCCAAGTTCACTGCAGATTTCTAGTAACCAAGATCTAGAAACACGGAGTGTCCGTTGATGGATAAATGGGTAAAAGTGTGTATTTGTATACACACAATTTTTCAATAAAGGAAAACTTCCCATTTGACACTGAGGGACCTTGAGGGCATTAAGTCAGAACAAGACAGATACAGAATCTAACTTAAAGACTTAACCTAAAAACAAGCTCCTAAATACAGAGATTTGGTGGTCACCAGAAGTGGAGGGTGGGAGAAAGGTAGAGGGGGGGTCCAAAGGTCCAAACCTCCAGTTCTAGGTCATGGAGATGCAATGTACAGCAGGACTGAATATTTGTATACTGTATTGAATATTTGAAAGTTGCTGAGAATAGACCTTAAAACCCCTGATCACCAGAAGTTTATAACTATGTATGGGGATGGACGTTAACGAGACGGATTTTTTTCTCTCGATGTAGACAGATACTGATTGTGTTGTACACATACACACCTGTTGCAGGTCAGTTATACCTCAGAAGAGAGTGACAGGAAGATGTAGTTGTTGAAAATCCTTTATTACAGATATATACAAATCCAATGGAATGAGGCATTAATGTTAATCAAGTTTTGGTTTCCGCCTTTGAAAGGCATAGAAGAGCATATGCACAGGACAAGACCACAGGTAAAACATATATCATTTGAGGACATTGGTATCCTCATCTTGCCCCCCCCCTCAAGAGCAGGAGGGGCAGAGGGCAAAATCCTAAGTAGGCTCCACACCCAGTGCAGAGCCCCATACAGGGCTCAATCCCATGACCCTGCCCTGAAATCAAGAGCTGGACGCTTAGCCAACCCAACAACTGGGAGAGGGGCGCTCCGCTCCCACATGCTTATGTTCTCCTATACATTCTGTTTCAAGAAGAGTGTACCTAAGTTCAGCATCACCACACATGCACTGCAAGTAAAATCAATACTCCTACTTAAGCAAAAGAAAGCCAAGAAAAACTTCTTGTAAGGTGTCAAGATACAGCCTAATGAGAAAATTAGCAAAGCGATTTGAAACTGTGACCATTTGTGACCCCAGGGGAACACAGCCAGGATTACCTCCCAATGAGGATGGTGGAGCCCATAGTTCTGTTGGGGACCTACTCAGTTTTGTGGTGGTGGTTTTTCCAGACTTCACTTATTCTATCGACAAAACCTCTCGAAAGGCCCGCACAAGACACCAGCAATAGGACCCTGGGAACATGGAGCATTGTTGACTCAGCACCAATTCAGACAAATTACCCCTAATGTGTAGTCAATGAGTATTTGCTAAATGACAAGTTACTAAAACCTTGTTTTTCTAAATTCATTTGAACAAGGGAAATGTTATACCATGAAAATTTACAGTGATCACAGAGAAAATAAGACCGTTTTCTTGTAAATATTTTAAGTTTATGTGATGGTTCTGTTGCTTCAAATTCCGAACATATAAAAGCAACTAGCTTACCTACCAATGAAAATTCACATCTTCAAGATATTAGAAAACAAAGTCCTATAGAATTTTATCAAAGGAAAAAAAAAATCAATATATAATTGCGATAAGACAAAAAAAAAATTCAATAGGACTTGGGGCACCTGGATGGCTCAGTCGGTTAAGCGTCTGCCTTCGGTTCAGGTCATGATCCCAGGGTCCTGGGATCAAGCCCCACATTGGGCTCCCTGTTCAGCAAGAGCCTGCTTCTCCCTCTCCCTTTGCCTGCTGCTCTGCCTACTTGTGCTGTCAAAAATCTTTAAAAAAAAATCCAATAGGACATTTGTGGGACTCAGGTTTTACCCAAGGAAAACATAAATGCAGATTATTTCCCTGCTTTCAAAAAAAAAAAAAAAAATCTCCCCTACCCACCCCCCCCATAACCGCCCCTTAGTAAAAAAAAAAAAAAAAAAAAAAAGCTCCCCCAGGATGTTTAAGATCCTGGTCATGCATTGAACAGTATAGTGTTGTCTGAGTAGCATCTGACTATTGCAGATCAGCGGTTATAGGGGAGAGGCTCGGAGTCTTCCTAATACTCAGCAAGTGGAAATCTTGTCAGCATATGGTTTTTCTGCCCTTTGCTGGCAGACTTGTACTTCTGTAGCTTCCAGCAGCACATTATTGTTCCCAAGGAAAGAAATGGCACATCTCTTGGACATCACAAGATCTGACCCACTGCTTTAGTTAGCATTTTTCTACAGGAAAAAAAGGTGAAATGACAGTCAATCTTCCCCCACCTTCTCCACATTCTCGTTTGCAAGTAGCATTCAAAACTGGTTGTAAAGCCAGGCAAAATTATTACCTTGGTGACTCTTGGATTACGAGGGTATTTGTAAATGGTAGTATTTTAAGATTCTGACTGAAAGCATGAAGTTGAATTTCCCTGAACACAATAAGAAACTCTTGACAAGAGAAACTAAATATATTCTTAGTTTGCCAATTTTTAAATACCTCCTAAAATGGTCTATCACCTTACATAATTCACACCACTGCACGTGGAATTGGTAAAGCTAGAGCCTGCTCAACACACCTGGCACTAACTTGGAGCCCCACATCTACCAAGTATGGCCCATGTTACCCTGCTCTTCGATCCAAGGGAGTATCCTACAGCTCTTTGAAAGAGTTGACTCTTCATTTTCATCATTCTGCCAAAACAGTGGTGATCTGATGAGGCAAGAAGAGGGCACATTGCCTTTCAGACAGGATTTGAACCAGCAGACTTTCCTTCCTTCAGATCATTTCTAAGTTGGCAAAGGCAAATCACAACAGCCTAAGTTTAGGGGGATCTGTTATTTCATTATCAAGATCATTTAATTTGCAGCAAGTTTCTTATGGCTAACAAATACCTCCTACCCCCCACTTCATAAGATGTAAGAACAGATGAAAGAGAAGTATAACGGCTTCGATCCCATTAGGACATTGGCATTAGCGGGGGAGCAATTACAGAAGTAATTGACTATACTTCACCGGCATCGGGAGGGGGTCATCTTGAAGACCCATCCTGCTCCGGGTTAGTGTCGATATCATTCATCTTCTAGCTGTGTGCCCATGTGTTCAGTTTTCATTCCTTGGAGGCATTTAGCATTTCTGAGACTGAAAGCACAGCAACATCTTGGAATAATCTTGGAGGTTGGTTACCACTGCTGACAATTTACTGTTCACCCCCCTGCTCAGGCAGAGAAACCAAGTATGTTGCTTCCATCTTGACATTGTTAGGATTATCTGAAAATCTGCGTATGAAAGGCACATATTCCCTCCAGTGATGTGTAACTTAGTGACCCCAGTGCACCCAGTAAAGCTTTTTATCATTGATATAAATTCATAGGATGTGTCTAAGGTTTATAGTATGACTAACATGACCCAATTTTTTTTTTTTTTTTTTTTTTAAGTTTCAGACGTTTTTGGTTAAAAAAACAAAACACGAAAAATACAGAGATCCCATGTACTCTACAACCAGTTACTGAAGAGGTTATAGTACAGTACATTTGTCACAAGTATGAAATGAATATTGATAAATTATTCTTTACTAACATCCATAGTTTCTTCCCCTCCAGGATCTCATGAAGGACACATTACACTTAGGTGTTCCATCTCCTTAGGCTGCTCTTGGGGGTGGGTTTCCCATACTTCCTGGGTTTTGATGACCCAGGCAGTTTTGAGTGCTGCTGCTCAGGTATGCGGTAAATGGTCATTCACATGAAGTTGGAGGTCTCAGACTCCATTAAAGACTTCTGGAAGACCAGAGAAAGGGCCCTTCCCATCACAAGGTGACACATGGTCACCATGACTTGTCACTGTGTGGACCTTGATCATCTGGCTGCAGTCATGTTTGTCAAGTTCTCCCCTTCATTTCTCTTTCCAAACTCAAGTAATACTCCACCTCCTTGAGGGTAGAATACCCACACAAGTTTTGAATGCTCCACAGATCTTTGCCATTTATAGTTCGTTTATATCCCTTTGAACTCATGGATACTTAGGTTCTACTTTGGTTTCTAATTTAGTTGCTCAAATTATTCCAAATTTGAGCACAGATTTCAGTTGGCTACTTTGCTCCATTAACCTATTCAATGCCTGTTAGCACTTTTCCTGGCATTACAAGACTCCAGGCGTATGTATATTTCCTTCTCCAGATTTAGGGTCCACCATTTCTCAAAGAATCCCAGGAGCCATTGATTAGAGAATGGTATTAAAAACCAAGATCTGGGCACTGAATGTTCTCCCTGCTACTGGGTGTTGCTTCCAGGTCTTGTCAACTGACAGCAATAGATCTATTCTAATCCTGGTATATTCAAATATCTAAGTATTTTTTATGCAGATATAGGAAGCAAAAGGATTTCATATGGAGATCTTCAACTCTGATCTGGTACATGGATCATTCAGGGGTTCTTTGGAGAAGTTTACAGACACATCTGGCCTGTTCCCTGGGGGACTGATCAGCAAGATTCCAGTGCTTACAGGCAGTCCCCGTGCTTCATTGGGCAGAGTCCACTCTTTCTAATAGAGTTACTTAAATTGGCACCTCCCCCACAAGCGTTCAGTGAGGTAGATTCAAATAAATATAGCCTACGTTTATGGAAACTTGTCCCAGTCTGCATTTCCCCAACCTCCCAGGTTGTTTTTCAGACAGGAAGCATTCCGTGTACCAGGCAGCCACGAGACCGTAACATACAGCGTACTTTCACAGCCCACAACTTCAAATATGTTCTAAGCTATACTGTTAGAAACTGAACTCATTTGGAGAGGACCCTTTGGTATCAACAACTCACCAATAATTCAAGTCTCCAATTTTCACTGTGATCCAGTAAGATGGATTCATCAGAATACTTGAATTTTAGTCTAAAATTTCTGGGAAAGTGTAATGAATCTTGTGAATTAATTTGATCCTTTCAGTAGACTCTCACTAGACCAGAGGAAGATCTAAAGGGGTCAGATAAGGATTTTGTCTCCTGTACCAGCACTTTGAACAGGTTCTAAGCGGCTCCATATGTTCTAGACAAGAATCACCTTTAAATGGGAGATTTCATCAGAGCAGTAGAGACCTACGCATGTCCAATACACAGAGCTAGGACACTAAACTTTCCTGCACCCACTGTTACATGGCCTCATCACACCAGTCAAAAGGCAGAGATTCTCAGGGCGAAGAACAAGGCCTGGTCATGTTCTGTCAGTAAAATATAGCAACACAGTAACTGGGAATACCCAAGGAGGTGAAAGACCTGTACACTGAAAGCTACATACAAAAATGGATGACAACACACAGAAAGCAATTCTGTGCTCATGGATTGGAATACTGTTGAGGTATCCATATTACCCAAAGGAATTTATATTCAATGGAATCCCTATGCAAAATTCCAATGGCAGTTTTCAGAAATAATCCTGGAATTTGTATAGAACTAAAAATGACCCTTAAAAAGTCTATGGGATCTTAAAAACAAAGTAAGAGGCATACCACAGAGCAATGGAACAGAGACCCCAGAAATAAACCCACATTTGTATTGTCTATTTTATGACAAAGGAGCTGGGAACGTACAAGGAGGAAGACTCCTCAGTAAACGAAGTTGTGGATTACTGGACAGTCACAAGCAAATGCAAAAGAAACTGGACCATGATTACACCACACACAAAAATTAAGTCAAAATGGGTAACAAGTGGGAGTACATCAAACTATAAAGATTCTGCACAGCAAGGTAAATAATCAACAAAATAAGGCAACCTACAGAATGGGGGAAATATTTGCAGATCTTATCGGAGAAGGGGTTAATATCCAAAATGTATACAAACTCCTACAACTCAATAGCAAAGAGAGTCAGATTTAAAACGGGCAGAGGAGGGGCTCCTGGGTGGTTCAGTCAGTTAAGCATCTGCCTTTGGCTCAGGTCATGATCACAGGGTCCTGGGATCGATCCCAAATTGAGTTCCCTGCTCAGCGGGGGAACACAACTACTCATGTGCTGTTTCTCTTAAGTTAAAAAATCTAAAATAAGATGGGCAGAGGACCTCAACAGGCATTTTCCCCAAAGACCTACAAATAGCCAACAGGTACATGAAAAGATGCACAAAATCACCAATGAGTAAGATGCAAGTCGAAACCACAATGAGATATCACCTCAGCCTTGTCAGAACAGCTAGAATCAAGTAGTAAAACGCAGGCAAGGAAGTAGAGATAAGGGACCCCTGTGCACTGCTGGTGGGAATGTCCATAGGTACAGCCACCATGGAAAACCACATGGAAGTTACTCAAAAAGTTAGTAGTACTGTATGATCCAGCAGTTCCACTCATGGGTGTTCCAAGAAAAATAAAGCTTGACCTATACACCCCCATATTCTTCTCATTTACAGCTGCCAATATACAGAAATAACCTAAGCGCCTACTAGACGAATGGATAAAGATGTGGCATATACACAACGGAACTCTGCCATAAAAATGTTGCCATCAGTGACAGCATGGAGGACCACGAAGACGTTAAGTGAAGTGTGTCAAATACCGTATGATCTCAATTACACATGGGAACCTAAATTGGGGAGGGTCAAAAGCCAAACTCCAAACAGATTGGTGTTGCCATAGGTGGGGGGTGGGAGTCAAAAGGTATGATTTTAAGTGTGGCTTTACAGAAGTCATGGGGATGCAGTGTGCAACATAGCACCTATAGTTAATACTAGGTTATCTGATATTTGGTAGATCTTAAGTTCTCAAAAAATTTGTCCCAAGTTGGAAAGTTATTACCTAAACTTACTATGATCACTCTTCAAGCACACAGATATCAGATCATTGTTGAATGCCTGAAACCAGCTTCCTGTTACACCTCAAAATTATTTTTCAGACACAAAACGTCAACAGCAAGTATTCTCAATGTAACTTCCTAGTGATTTTCTTCATGATTTTTACCAGTTAATTTTTTACATCAAAAGCTATTTTAAGATCTTTTAGGTTAAAAGTCCCAAATATAAAGACAGTAACTTAAAAGAGATTAACACTAACTAGTTAAAAAATGGAACTATCCATACTAAGTTCAGAAGCAGACTTTAAAACATGGAAAATTAGGGACAAAGTGAGACTTCATAATCATGAAAAGATCAACTAACATTTCCAAATGTTTATGCACCCCATAGAGCTCTAAAATACACAAGGCAAAAACCATTAGAGCCAAAAGAAATGGATACATCCACTATCACAGGTGGAGACTTGAATGCCTCTCATAACCAAGATGTTCCACAAAAATTAAGATGGCAGGATGAGTATAAGAACAAGGGAAGGAGGGCGCCTGGGTGGCTCAGTTGGTTAAGCGACTGCCTTCGGCTCAGGTCATGATCCTGGAGTCCCTAGATCGAGTCCCGCATCGGGCTCCCTGCTCGGCAGGGAGTCTGCTTCTCCCTCTGACCCTCCCCGCTCTCATGTGCTTGCGCTCTCATTTGCTCTCTCTCAAATAAAATCTCTATAAAAAAAAAAAAAAAAAAAGAACAAGGGAAGGAGTCATTATGATCATTTCAATGGCTCACGATTACTTAAGGGTAACTTGTCCAGTTTAATAGAACCTCAGAATTAGTCTTTAATGTTACTCAAAAAGCTAGCATATAAACTATGCATCATTGCTGGGATTTGAGAGCATAATTCCAGACCAACGCTTTCCTGTATAGTAAGTCAACAGACTTCTGGATGTATCCAATGCTGGAATATTTAACAGTAAACTGTAGGAAGGGATGTGGAGCCCAGATCTTAAAAAATCAGGCCAACGTGAAGTCACTGTGGGAACATTTATGGACAATACCTCCTGTAGACTCAACTAGTCACAGGAGCACCCCAGTATTTAACAGAGCCAATGCAGATGGAGAAGGCTTCTCTAAACATCAGTGTGAGGGTCTCAGGCAGTGTGGGGACTAAGCCTGGGCAGGCTACCTGCCTTGGGGGGGGGGGGGGGGAGTCCTTCTGAGGATACCCATCGTGATGGGAATCTTCTGGAATTTGAGATAATGGACATATAGCATTGTAAGTTTAAGGGGCACAAGGTGACAGGATACAGGTTTGTGTGTGGTAACTTTATTGTGGCAATCTCTTGACCTATTACTTCATGTAACTTTTTTTTTTTTTTTTTTTTAACACAGGGAGAATATTAAAGCTCCACTCTTCAGCTTACAAGCACACAGTGTGAACTATAGTCCCTATGCCATGCATTAGGTCCCTGAAACTTAGATTTAGACCAACCTCCCCCCCGACCACCCACAAACCCTCCAGCCCCTGGCAACCAGCATTGTTTTCCAGTTCAGTTTTAGATCCTGTGTAGCTCAGTATTTGACCTACATAACCCCAATCAAGCCAATTAAACTACCACTCGGGATCCTAAACTTTTGAGACTATATGTTTACATATATCTAATTTCTATGAAGCAGATTCATCCATGGGGGAAAGGGGTTGGTTTCTGCCAGGGTGTCAGGAGGACCCAGAGCCTAGTTAAGTTTTCCTGGCAGCTCTAGGAAATAGAAATGAATTGTGTCTTCATGAACTCAAAGAAAAAAAACTTCCCATCCAGATCCTTCAAGATCCCTGGAACCTGGTACTGTATGGAAGATTTCCTTCCAAGGTCCTCTGAGTCCTTCTGTAGATCTTGACTGGAGGTTTTCTGAACCAAACACATCAGTAAAATCCCATATAAGACTAAGACTTTTACGAGAGAAAACACAAAACAAAGACTTACAGGTAAACCCCACAGGTCTGGCCAGTCCTCCTTTCCCAACCACACTGTAGTGATGGGTGTCATGGTCCCTCCCCACTTAGATTCAGCCTCTGTGCTCCTTTGTGCCATTAAAAGCCAGACCTCAAGGTCCCCAATAACGAATTCCCACCAGACTTCAGAGAACAGCAACAAAAATCATCGTCTCCCTGTTCAGTTTTCAGCCTTGGGAATTTCCCTGTTTGCTGCTAGTTTATCTGAGTGACTTGTTAAACCGATTTTTGACATTCTTACGTGTCTCGCAGTAAGAGTACCTTCTGAGTGTTCCCCCCCACCACAATGCGCTTACACAGGATTTTATTTCCAAACAGAGGCTTAAATTCTGTGACACTAGCAAGTTTACCAGACTGCTGCAGGGTCTCCAGTCTCCACCGGCATCTACTCTCAGGCCCCGGTCGCCAGCTGCGAGTTGCAGCTCCTCACGGTGACCCCAAGAACGAGGTGGAGCAGAACCACTCCCACAGGCTCAAGGATCCGCCCACAAGTGATTCTCAGACTTCAGGACACACCTGCTAAGTTCTGAATGGAGAAACCTGGCAGACCCCCACTTAACCAAGCTCAAGTCCCCAACACCGGGATGCTCCAACATCCAGGATCTCCTGAAGAGCAGTCGCACCAGGACAGGGGCCTTTCCGAGGAAGATCAGGAGGCAGAGCTCAGCGTGAGCCACTCCAGACAACTAGTGGGCAGCTTAGAAAGCAGCACACGGGTGCTCTTCCGAGTGTCCAGCACAATACATACAAGCCGACCCCTAGTCCAAGCCTGGATTTTTAACCAGGAAGTCTCTCCTAGAAGCTCAAACACGGAGACCAGTGGTGAGAATGGAGCAGGAACCGTTAAATTCTAAATCAATGTTAACTTTGTGTTGGTAATTGTGTTCATGAAACAATCTCCCTTCAGACTAAGTGGAGACTGGGGGCGGGGGGGAGGTAATTTCACGCACCTGTGGTTGGTATTTACCTTTGAGAACGCCCCACACACGGCACCAATGGAGACTGACCAGAGAGAGGGGAAAGTGGGGAATTGGAGTCAGAAGTGCTCTAGTTCCCTCTGTTCTCATACTTTCGCAGAGTCTGAAACTAGGTCTATTGGAGAGTTATTAAAGTAAGCACAAGGGTAACGCCCCAGGCTGTGGAGCTCTGGGCCTTCATCTACCCAGGGGGCCCCCTTTCCCCAGTCTCTCAGGCCCTCGGACTGCCAGGCGGTCTGCTCCAAGCCTCGCCAAATTAATCCATGGTTAAAAGATCATGAGCTCCTAGGACTCTCCACACCTTTCTCTAGACTTTGGACATAGAGTTTTGAGCAGAACTGGCTTTTTTCCTGCTTATATTGGCATTTACATTCTAGTGGAAAAGGACAAGTCAATGGAATAGGGAGTTTATTATAAGGCTTCTGATAGAAGTTTCTAGTAAGTCAAACGCCAGGGGCCTGAGCCTGGAAATGTAATAAATGCGGGGGAGGGGCACGGGTCAGCAGGGTCCTGAGCTCAGGTGGGGCCCTGGTCTTCAGCACTGGCCCCTACTGGAATCACCTGCGGGTGCCGATGGCTCGGATTCCCTTCACCTGGGTCTGGGGGTCAGCGGCTGTGCAGTGCAGAGGCTCCAGCTGGGGTCAGTCCCAGGAGCTCTGGCTTGAGGCTGTCCCTTAACTGAGTGGAATGGATGGAGCAGGGGTGGGAGGGTGGGCACGCAAAAGTGCTTCTAGAAATGCTCCCCGGAAGTAGACCCAGGAGTAAGGGGTGCGAGGGGCCCCGGGTGACAGTACAGCGCACACGGGGCTGGGGAGGCTAGTGCAGCTGGAGGGCGAGCAATGGGATCGCAGGGGTCTCTGCCTCAGTATCCCCAAGCAGCCGAGTTTCACGACCCAGAGGGAGAGGTGGAGGGCGCCAGCCTAGATTTTTGAACAGCTCCAAGTGTGTTCTTGCCATTACCTGAGAAGGGAAGGGGTACGCAGGGCCAGTAAATCTGGTTCGGGGCATATTCAGTTTGAAATGGCCAAGTTAGCAGTCGAATAACCCAGTGAGAATGAAGGAAAGTGCTTATTAACCTAGGCGAATCCATACCTAGGAGTACTTAGAACTAAGGAAGCTTAGAAGCTTACTTCCTGATAATTTTTTCTGCCGTCGGTTTTGACTGGTAAAGAAAGGTTACGAGATAAGACTGTTTTAAATCCTCGAAGGTTTTGCGAGTGGACCCCAATGCGATTCTTGAGGGTGGGGGTACACGAAGGGCTCCACGGTGGGTAGCAGGGACCCGGCTGGAAGTTTACCTTCTGGAGAGCAGGAGAGTGGGGAAGCCTCCAGGCTGCCTGGGGAGGCCTAGGGAGCTGGAGGACCTTGGCATGCCCCTGTCCTACCAGCCAGTTCTCCAAACTGGGGCGCTCCTGCACCCTGGCCCCCGGCACACCAGCTGTGGAGAGTGCAGACACAGTGCGTCAGGCAGGGGACTCACCTGCTCTGGACAGGGACTGAAGCCCAGGCCCACTGGTCTGGCCCCAGCAGGGCTTCCAGGCCACAGACGCTGACCTCGGCCATTGCGGCGGCTGGAGAACCAGGAGCAAGGCCCAACTTGGAGGGGGCCTGGCCAGGGCTGCTTACTTCTCCAGAAAAGGCGTCCTCCCGTTGTCCTCCCTCGAAAGTTCTCTCTTCTTGTCCTCCCCTAGGAGAAGCAGTGTGTGAGCTGGCTTCTCTTTTATAAGCACTGAGGCACTCACCAGGGCTCCACCCCCACGCCCAGTTCACCTCCAGGGGCCCACCTGCGGCCACCATCACCTGGGGGGAGTTAAGATTTCAATGCAGAAATGGGGGGGCACAAATGTTCCATCCACAGCACCCCGCCCAATTCCAAGACAAGCTTCATCAGGGTCTGAAAGCAGTCTTGATTAAAAGAAAACTGCCTCTCTCAAAACCCTAAGCAAATTCCACTCTTCGGCACCCATTTTATGAGAATAGCACAAACAGATTTTAAAAATCAATCAGGACAATGGCCAGTGTGTTCCAAGTAAAGTCAGGTTTGACCCAGTGCCCTCGCCCAGAACTGTGGGTGTGAGGGCTCCACCGTCTCCTCGGAAAGTGGGCTGGCTGGAATTCTCGGGAGCTCGTGACATTTTACCTGGCACAGGGAAGTATCAGCACGTTTAATGTCACCTCGTGAACTGAGGACATTTAATTACAGGAGAATATGGGTAAATAATGTTCATAGGATGTCAGATTAAAACCACGGCTTCCTGGTAGGCACTTAAACATATTCACCTGTTTCTCATAGTGTTGGTTAATCCTGGTTATTAGTGACTTGTTGATTCCATCATCCGGTACCACTCTGCGGCTTTCCTAGAAGGTACCAAAGAGGAAACATGTGGAAAGTGTATGAAACTTTTTATTCATTAATCTGTTTTTTTACAAACTGGTTTGAAGGTAGTACTATGCAATTTGGTGGTAAACACCTTGTTCTTTGGATACCCGCGTTCTACAGAAATAGAGGTAAGACATGGCCATTTCCCACAAAAGTAGTAAACACTGTATAATGTGTTTCCTAAAACACACAACCCTTAGTGGAACATGGCGTGAGGCGGCCTGCTCTTGATGGGAGGCGGGCAGGGCCAGGCACCAGAGGACCAGCTCTGCGAAGGGCACAAGCTGACTCTCTGTCAGGCTCACTTCCTACATACTCACCTGCAAAACGGGGAAGAAGCTTAGGATCTGAATCCTGGATTTTGTGAGGAATGGATGAGGGACTTTTGAAATGTGTGTGTTTGCCTACCACGAGGTAACTGTTCAATATATGTTAACTTTACATAAAATCTCTCTAAGACAGCATCACAAAGTTGATACATATTTTACCTTTGCAGATAGGAAAATAGTGACTCAGAGGACGTCAGGCAGTTTTCAAGGTCACACAGGAAGGAGATGACAGTTGGCATTCAGCCAGGCGTGGGCGCCTCCAAGCCTGGATCTTCCTCACCTCACGGGTGCTTATGACCTTGCACAGATTCTACCCTAGAAGGTCTGCAGAAGTCTACAAGTTCCAAAGTTTTGGGGTACTAATAACATAGCACAAAATTTCCTTCATAAAAAAGAACACTTTTACTTTGATTTTCTCCTGCTACACAAAATAACTTTTTTTTCCCCCTCCACAATTACGATTTTAAAAGTGAATATGTGTGGGAGAATAATTTGAAAGATAGTATCAACGTCAGGAAGTTCAAACATAGCAATTATGCATGCAGTACTTTTTAAGAAACTCTCTGAATATGAGAATAATATTGGCAGCAGGTATTTCGCCCTGACATTGCTTTGTAAGTATTGGAAATTGCCCTGTACAGTAGCTTGTGGTACCAAACAGCCCTGGTTGTGTAAGTGCAAACATCTGAAGAGTCAGATGGACAAACCAGAGGTCAGAGTGCTCTGCTCAGCCCTGCCCTTGGATGTCGAGATTCTACAAATACCCTTCTGCATAAATATGTCCCAGCCAAAGCTCGTCACCTTGCTGAGCTACCACGATCCCATATCTCTGGTATTTCCCAGGGATTGATAAGCAATTACTGCAGACTTTGATTAATACAGATTGTTCTGGTCAAGGGACTTCACTTCTAAAATTCCCACCAGTGAAGAAATATTAAGTCCCTTCAAGGTCATGCTGACAATTCATGTGGTCTTCTGTCCAAATGCAGGTAACAACTTGGCAATTATAAGACAATATAATTTAAAAAAAAAGACAATTATAATTGTGGCCGGGATGTACTGGAATAAACCAAGCTAGTCCTCACTTCTGGGTGCAATGAAGCCATGGGCTAGTTTCAAAAAGTGGCCTCTCAAAACTCCATTTTTAAAATATTTTCCATGAAAAGACCAGGCAACAACACCAGGACTTTAAGCTATACCCACTTTCACCCTAAGCAAGCAATTATCTTTTATGATTTTTCAAACACGAGATAAAAATATCTGGATAATCAAAATGTTCAAAAGCCCCAAGCCGATTACCGTCCCCCTTTTTACCCAAATCATGTGCAGCAAACAGAAGTTTCCTATTAGAATTTTCAGTTGGCAACAGTTGCACAGTTTACTGATTTGCATTGACTTCGACTCGTACATCACATCTGTGATCATTAAGGACCTCATTACCCCATTGTTTCAGTTGCTAAGTTGAATTATGTAAAACAATTAGAAAAAAATGTTAAGAGGGATGTTCTAAAATGAATTTTTAATCTTGATTGTATTTCAGTCTCGATTTACTGCAAAAAAGTGGTGACAACTTCAGATTTTTAAATTTACCAGAAAGTAGTTGGCCGATGAATGTAAAATCACATCCTTGAAATTCCTGCAAAGATTGGAATTTTTTTTAACTTCTCACCAGTTTGGCTATCATGAACTCTGCTTTCACTATTAACATTTTTGCTTAAATGGCCAGATCTGGATGCTTTTCATGATTCATTTAGATTTGTGGGCAGAGCCTGCGTTACTAGCCTAGCTTCTACTGAGGGCTGCAACTGGGACAATGTACCAGGGAGACTGCTCGGTGGCCTGAGGTGGTTCTGTACCAATCACGGCCCCGAAGCCGCCACACCTGCTTTCCATCCATCCTTATTAACAAGCCCAATACAAAAGCACAAGTGGTAGAAAACAAACTAACCATTACCAGCTGGTACATGCAGATGTCAAAACAAACGAACGTCATCAAGGTGGGAGATCTGAATTCCATATAACCTGCCAACGTGTGTGCCGAGAGTCCAGAACTTTCCTCGGTCCATGAGGTTGGGACCGAGAGGCTCACATTCCCATCATGCACCTGTCTACCATGGTTTCTGAAGGGAGAGATGGAAAAGTTATAAAAGCAAGTTGAACGGTCAAAATAAGTGCTTTTTATATTTCAGGAACTTTTTGTATCCCTAATCCAGTCTCTAGAGATAAACAAGTTTCCGTGTCTCATTTTTGATTAAGGCTTGGAACAGGCCAATTTGCTTTGGAAGAGCGGCGAGGAATGGCACCCATTGTCTCCCCAGCTGTGGGGGCTGGCATTCGTTATCTGAGCAAACAATGACATGGGGAAGCAATGAGGTTGAATTAAAAATACTCACAACCGTATATGCTGCTCACATTTCAATATTTTCTCAATTGAGAGAGTCCTTCAAAGGGAGAGACAGGAAGGCATGGTATCGACCAGTCTTTTTCTGAAGCTCACAAATTGGCTTCCTTGCCGGGCCAAGGGACATTCCTTGAAATAAGGTGTTTTGCTCGACAAAATGTGCTCAATAATATCACAGGTCCTATTAGTTAAAGAAATAGTCCCTGTGAACCCAGGGGGAAGAAACAGCAGAGGGTTAAATAAGACCAAACTGATTAATTACAAACATGATTCTTTACAGATTTGATTCCATAAAATAGAAATCTTCCAGAAATAGTTTTGTTAGATTCTGCAGTTCTTCTAGATGAGCGGGAGTACTTTTGCTCATACTTTATTCTGTTCCAGAAAGGAAGGATTGAGGATATTAGAAACTGTGTGTGTGCATGTGTGTGTGTGCGTAAGTGTGCATGAGTGTGCATGTGAGCATATGTGCGTGCAGGCACCCATAATTGCATAGTTGTTAGTGAAAAACAAGAAATGTGCTGCTTCCCTAGAAGTCTTTAAAACCACAGTGTCCATACTAGATTATACTGACTCATAGACAACCTACCAAAATTAGTTTTCTTAAATCCACATTCTATAGGAAAAATGAAGAGGAAACAGTATTTAGAAAGTAAAAAAGTGAAGAAAGTGTTCATGGGAAAAATCAGGAAAGTTAAAGATCTTGGGACCAAAAGAAACTGAGAGAATATCTCTATGCTTATGTTATGGTTTCATGTTGAAGGGCTGCCTCCTCTGGGAAGCCTTCTGGGATTACCTCATTTGAAAGAGCAAACTTCTCACTCACCATTATTTCTTTAATCTCCTTCCTCCCCATCATCACTTTCTGGCTCTAGACAATTGTTTTTGTTTTATTCTGTTTTCAGGTGGTCGGTGGTGAGTCTTGCCCAAAAGAAGACAAATGGGAATTTGTCTCATCACTCCTTCTCATCACTGCATCTCTAGACTCAAAAGAGCCTGAAACATACTAATTCAGTGAAATGAGGAATGAATAACTGGTACAAGCCACAAAAATCCTTCTACAGATTCATATCTACAAATGAATAAAACTCATTTTCCGTATGTGAACAAACAAAGCATAGAAACTTCCTTTTTCTGCTAAAAATACATCTTTCACTTATAAATGTTGCAAACCTCACACCAATTATTTTTGGTACTTGTCATTGATCAAGGATTAAATTGAAAGCGTGGATTCGCCAGGGTTCCCCATTACTTTTAGGAGAAAAGCAATTTCATCATTTTGGTGGCGGCTTTGCAATGGGAATTTGCATGGCCTTGTTAAAAACCCAAAACACACAGAGACCAGCTTCGAGTATTCCCTGAGCAGACAAAACAAGTTTAGTCACACAAAGTTTAATTTAGCTTATTTTGCAAGACTAACTTGACCTGGGTCATTTGTCATTTATGCCACTGGAAATCATAAGCAAAACTGAAGTTGTTTCCGAAGGTGGGTCTCAGGTAACCACTGACCGACTCCCTAGCATTTAAGAACATTGTAATACTGTGACCTGTCACGGAGAAGACGGCCCCATCTCTGCCTGCTCAGCACCTAAGCTGCACATGGCCATATAGCCTAGAGCCTCGTTCCAGGTGTGGCTGGAGTGCTCCCTGTTCTCCAGCTGCCTGTCTGCTGTGTGCACAACAAACTTTCACAAATTAGCACTGCGGTGAGTCACTGGTTTTACTTCTGTCATCGCTGAACTCTCACACCTTTTTAAGCTATTTTCAGTTACTGCTTTTTTCCTTAAATCTGAACATGCAATCACTACCACTTATACCATTTAAAAAATAGAGAATTAGGCACACCAAAGTCCATGATTTTTTAAAAGTATGAGTTTTTGGTAATCAGGATGCCATAACAAAAAATATGTATACGTAATTTTACCAAAAAAACTCTTAATTTTACTACATTTTACTATAGCTAGAAAGAATTGGGTCTGTTCCTATATTTTGTTTCCATAACATTTGACTTAGCTAACAATCTAAAACTCTTTTAAGACTGAGATCATTAAGGACATCAATATCTAATGCTGAAAAGTAGTACAGGTATTAAGTTGACTTGAACATTATAATTAAATGCCCTAAAGAAGGTATTCACCTGCTTTTAACATATAATAAAAATCATGATGATGATGATGATATAACGTAACACTTACACATATTAGGGTCTCTTCCACACACTATCTTTTTCTTATGTTTGTTATAAACCTGTGTGTAAGTGGCTGTGTCCCTGAGTGTGTCCACATCTGTATGTGTGTGTATGTCGCTGTGTGTGTGCACGTGATCTGAGACTGTTTGCTAAGGTTAAATCTTAAAGTCATGGGTTCTAAGGAATCTGGCTTAATAAGGACTTCCAGGACACAGCATTATAGAACGTTGGTTTATATTCTCCTCTACAACATTTATGGTATTCTTTACTGTTCTTGGAATTTAGTTTTGAAAATTGAATTTGGCAAGGATGTCCCAATCTTGCCTAATTGGACACTCCTAATCTCCTGAATAAGCCATCCTTTTCCCAACTGATTAGAAATACTACTTTTTCCAATGCTCCTCTCCACTTGAGGATTATTTTGTCTCATGGTACAATACATTGTACCATACAATGTACAATACATTCTCACTATGTCATTATTCTCCTCCTGAAACAGGACAGAATCACACAATTAAGAAGACAAAATGAAGCAAGAGAGAAGGAAAAGATGGAGCAAGAGGAGGAAGAGAACCTGCATTTCTTGAGAATTTATTCTCAGCCAGAATTTGTGTGAGCGAAACACAACTCCAAAAAGTTAAGGACCTTACTCCATCCTCACTGAGATCAGCCACTGAATTAAAATCATTTTTTTCTTCTCCCACAGAAGATTACTATGTGATAGGTGGCTGTGGTAGAATAAATGTTAGGTTTATAGTCAGAATACCTGAGTTCAAAGATGGTCTTCCCCAGAGGCAGAGTTTTAGTGAGGAACAGATAAGATGTCTTATGTAAGTATGTGTGCCTAGGAGCAGGACATTTCCATATGGGGATTGGTAGTTAGGCATTTTTAGTTTTAAAGATGACCGAATATGTTTATTACATTCCCATTTAAAAAGTAGCTACGGATTAATACATTTTTTTAATTTTGTGAACATACTAATGAGTTCAACACATTGAGTTTAAATGCTGTGCATGAGCTGGGCCCCA
This sequence comes from Neomonachus schauinslandi, assembly GCF_002201575.2. Lineage (NCBI taxonomy): Eukaryota > Metazoa > Chordata > Mammalia > Carnivora > Phocidae > Neomonachus > Neomonachus schauinslandi. The sequence continues at coordinate 135,403,091 of NC_058407.1, forward strand.
GTGGCTCTCAATAGGGCACTAGACTGGGCTTCATTGGGGGAGACAGATGTAATGCAGAACAAGATCAAACCAAGCTGAGCAAACAGAGTGATGGCTACACGGTAGGACTCCCTTTTCCAGTGCATTTGAGCAGGTAGTTAAAAGCTTCAGGATTTGGGAGAGGGATAGCCAAGAAGAGCCATCATCACTCTGTGATGCACAATAAATGTTAAAAATAGAAACCTTAATTCAAAACATGAGTTCAAATTTACATGTAAATACATTCTATAATATAAAATAATCCTATCACATATCTGACATATATTACTCCGTCTAAATTATTTATATTTTGCTCACAAACAGTCCATATTCATAAATATCATGTTTGGATTGATTTATTTTTGTCTTTATACACAGTCTGTTCTCCGAGCCCCAGGCTTTTAATTAATCTGGATTTCGGGTATAAATTCTTTGTGCCTTGATTAATACCAAACAGGCTTTATTTAATTAAAGAGACAGACTGGTGAAAGACATTTTAATCAAAAATTTCATATGCATACAGTACATCTGTATTTAATACTTGCAAAGGAAAAAAAACCTGATTTATTGTATTTATTTTTTAAATGTTTTGAATAAAGCAATAGTTCCTGTGATGAATGCCTTTGTGTACCTACTTCATCTTGAAGCCATCACCACCGAGAAGAGAAAGAACATGGAGGCCCAGAGGAAGTCCCCGACATCATGGCATGCTTGATGAGGCGTTCTGGCATATCTCGAAGGAAGACATGAAAACATAAGAGATTTTCTTTAGGCTTTCTTTGTTGGTACCTGGCACCTCTGTTTAGGCCCCTGGGGGGCACTGCTCTTCAAAACAGGTAGATGAGCAAGTGGAAGGTAATCCTAAAACTTGAGAAACTCATGTTTTTTAAATTTGTGATTTATGCTCTCCCGAAAATGGGCATCCTTTTAGAAAGTTCTGCGTGTGTACGCACGGCCCGCTGTACTGGACGTGGCAGACTGTCGTCAGCAAGGCGATATTTAATCTCATGGAAATGCCAGAATCTATGGCTGGTGGAATCTCAGGGCAGAAGGCAGGAACAGTCACAGAATATATGAGCTGTGAGGAGTCAAGGGAACTTCCTGCTAGAAGCTCACAAGTTATGTTCCTGAGAGCTAAAAACAGTGAGTTCCTAATAGCAGTGACCTGCGTTCGCAGCAGTTGTGTGGAAGGAATTTCTTTTTGACATTCTATGTTAGAAGATCCTTGGATTTGAGAACTCCAGCCTTGTCCAGCATGGCCACGTTTCTCCGTGGTGGCTCTGTGCCAGGGAAAATGATCACCTAAGACCACAGAGACGGAATTGAGGAAGATCAGATAACAGAAATACACTAGCTTTTTAAAAATGGTTTTCTTGGGGCACCTGGGTGGCTCAGTCCGTTAAGCATTCAACTCAGGTCCTGATCCCGGGGTCTTGGGATCGAGTCCCGTGTTGGGCTCCCTGATCAGCAGGGAATCTGCTTCTCCCTCTCTTTCTCCCCCTGCTCCTGTTCTCTCTCTCTGTCTCAAATAAATAAATAAAATCTTTAAAAAAAAATAGTTTTCTTTTTTAATGCATTTACTCAGATTAGCTGTATGGTAGTTGGGGAGACATCAAAACGAATCAACCTGACATTTAAGAAATGAGAGCTCCAATGGCCAGGTTTAAGACCCCTGTCACTATAAAGGCATGTTATCTTCTGTAAAACAGAACTGAGAACTGTTTATAAAGTATCAAAGCAATATTGCTTTGCAACATGTAGACCTAAGGTTGAAACTACCATATGAACGGCACACTCTACATTCTTCGTATAAACATGTATTTTAATGTTTTTAACCAGGGACAGTTCTTGTAACATAGTTTCTCTGTTTCTTTCCTAGTCCTGTTTTATGAGAACCCCAAATTGGGTGGGTGTGGCAGTCCCTCCCAGCTATTCAGAGAGAAGGACCTGGAAGGAAAGGACCCGGACAGTGTAGATCTGTCACTGTACTTCATGTACAACATGGGGAGTCGCCAGAAACAAACCCTCTAGGACATTCAGTGTTTCCTAATGTACAAGTTTCTAAAAGGCACTCTAATGTTGAAGTTTGTTGTACAATGGAAGGTATGGTTTGGAGAAATAAAATGGCTTTTAGCAGGCTGAAATCTGCAAGTCCTTTCCGATCCGTTCATTGTGTGTGTGTGTGTGTGTGTATGTGTGTGTTTACATATTCTGTTCCACAGCTGCTTTTGTCTGATTTTGCAAGGTGTTTGAACACTTACCCCCTCATTAGATTAATTCATCCATCGTGGAGATGTAATTATTTCCAAAATCAAAATTCTGAGGGAATGTCAACATTCAAAGGAAAAGAGACCACTTAGGATTCAAATATTTATAAAGCACTGGAAAAGATGGAACCAGTTATGTGAAATTGTAGGAATTAAAATATTTGTGTAAAGCTTCTTTCTTTGTGAATTTAATGTACTCAAAGAATATAAGTGTCTTAGCACTGATATTAAATCAAAAGAAAAGGAAATACAGGTCTTTTGCCATTTTACGTGCATTTTCTATGTGGAAATGTGAATTACTGGGACACAAAATATTAATAAAGTCTTGTTTTTCTGACAAATGTTGAAATAAAGGATATATATTTTTTTTTACTTGGCGAAGATTGCATAGCTTCTAACCTACCAATTAAAAGTGTTTTCTCTATTTCTATACTTTCTCTATCACCATATAATAATAGTACTTTGGTTAGTGAATTGAAATATTCACTCTGTTTTATAGGAGTTTATGCTTATGTTACTTTCTGGCTGGTGTGATTTGGCTTTAAATTTGTTGTCAGAGGAAGGAGGAACTATCTGATTATGTTTTAGGAGCAAGAAGGGCAATAAGCCATGGGAAAATATACATTTCTATATTTGTCTAGCTGAGCCACGTATCGCAAGCAATGCTTTGGACTGGATGTAACAGAAAATCTGACAAACGTTAACTAAAAAAATATTTAATGTTTTCACATAACAACTTTAGGATAAATGACTTCTGTGGTGGGTTTGACACATCAAATCTGGGATTGATTTTTCCAGATGTTTTCCAAGTAGCTGCTGCAGCCCCCAGCATGAGATCCGTGTTTAAAGTGGGAGCGGAGGGATGGGAAGAAATGGTACCCATCCCATCTGTCCGTCTGTCCCTTTGCATCAAATTGAAAGCTTCCCCAGAAACAGCCATCAGACATTTATTTAGCTCACTGCTCTGGGCTGGGTCACAGGGATGGTCATCCAGCTGCCAATGAGGCTGGGGGTGGGGGTGGTCAGCGTCCACCTTCTCTGCCTTTCATCCAGGGATGTGGAGGGGTGGGGGATGAAGGAGAATCCATTGCTCTGAACAACAGGCTCTACCTCGTGAGCACAGATGCAGCAGGGGCAGGGCCTCCGGAACTCCCCTCTGAGTAATCTCTGGGTTCTCTACTTGCAGATGAGCCTATTTCTCCTGGAAGTCCAGTAGACAAGCGTAGACAGAGAACTCCAATTCTTTTGATGATTTCCCCCATACTGGCCAGATCAGTGGTCACTCAGTCAGTATTCATTGTCAGAGGGTGCATTTCCAAACATGTCTGCCCATGCACAATGCTGTCTCCATCTATTTAGCTTGTAATGCTAAAATAACCCCAAGCTAAGGTTTTAAAGAAGTTTTCTTATTATAGCACACTCCCCTTTTATGTTCCAATTCTATGCTCATTGGGGTAAAGAGTTCTGGTTCTCAAAATAAATGACCCCCAGATGCAATTGCACTCCTGGCTGGCATCAGAATCCAATGGGAGCTGGCTGGGCTGGGGAGACCTGCCCCATACCAGGGCTCAGTAACCCAGGTACGTTGTGCGTTGTCAATTCACAAAGCACAACGTAATCTTTGGAAGATTCCACTGACCATTTACCTCTATGATCTTTCACCGTATCCACAAGGCTTGGGGCAGGAAGAAAGTCCATACACCATACATCTAAATATTTAAAGTTATAAATCAAAATAACTAATTGTTCAAGGTAATCTTATTCCCCTACCTTGACAAACATACAACTATAATGTTTTAAAGGACATATTTAAATGTAAATTCTCAGACCCTTACATTTCCATGCCAAAATGTGGTAGCGAATGGAGGACCCGCCCTTGGCCCCAGCACCTGGTCCTTGCCTCTCCACCAGCCCAGTCTCCCCATCTCTTCCCCTGCCCCTAGATTTGATCAACATCACAAAGAGCCGTGTTTGCCCATATGTACACATTCAGGTTTGAGCACACATGCAATCCCCCTCTACCCACCCTGCCAACAGCAATCCCTGATCCCCAAAGCCTGGGCTGCAAGTGTGGATGTTGGCCACCTTGTTGTGCCTCCAGGAAACATACTCGAGAAGAGGACACTGCATGTCCTGCAAACTTGCTCAGGAATCGGGGCAGGAAATGCCAGGGCTTTAGCTCCCAGAAGCGACTTTTCTTCACATAGAAGGAGGTAGCCGCAAAAGAGCCCGAGCGGGGGCCTTCACAGTCAGGATCCAGGCCCCTGGGGTCTGAGGTGGTTCAGGGAGAACAGACAGGGACACACACAGAGCATGCAGTATCTCTGCGAATCTGGCAGAGAGAGACCTCCTGGCGCATCCACCACTTTCACTTCTGCTTCCGCCATGATTCAGCCACCTGGCAGGGATGTAATAAAATAATAGTAATAATGTGTTTTAGTTTAGGTTATATTTTCCAATTTAATGGAGAAGAAAATTTAGATTTTGCAAGGACAATGTCCGTTGATGATGTTCCATGAAGAATCTTGCCAGGATTTCAGGGGAGAAGGAAAATTACCAAAATCAATGAAATCCATCTTTACTTACAGTGGAAATCCTGGTGAAAGCTCTCCTTTCGTATTTGTTTCTATTTGTTACTGTGCAGATGTGTGTATCTTGATCTAAACAGAGCTATTCTGCATCAGTGTCCCAGGAACAGCACTGGATGAGGGACTGCAGGTGTTGGTCCCTGCCCATCACTGCCTCTCTTCGGCACTCCGTCCACCACTTCCCTGCCCAACCTCACAGTCCTGCCTGAAGTATGTGTCGACGTCCCTGAGTTATGCCTCCTGCCCCAACTTCTATGTGGAACTCTGGAATGCACATCCACTTACAGACTCAATATTCTCATCTGCACTTGGACAGAAGCTTCAGATCAACACGTTCCAAAGTGAAGCCCTCTTCTCTTTTCAACTTGCTCTGCCCACCATCTTCAGCACCTCGATTCTTCAGGTTTGGCTTTTAAATTCCTTGAGCCTCCCCAACCCCAAACAAAAATCTGTTCTCTTTCTTTCTGTCACAGTTCAATCTTTCAGGAAAGGCTTTTTTTGCTTGATCTTAAACATAAACCCAGAATCTGGTCACTGATCTAAAGGCCACCATCATATGTCAGTGGGGTTTCTGCATCAGCCTCCTCCTGAATGTCCTTGCTCCTTCCTTCCACCCCTGACCATGTGTTCTCTTCCAGACAGCAGCCAGATTGATCACAATCCTACAGTGACCCCCATGTTATTTGCAGTGGAACCGAGTTTTCAGGATGGACTAATGGCCACCTGGGTCACCTTGCCGTGCCAACTGTCCTCTGAGCCCATTTCCAGTTGCTCTTTACCTTGCATGCCCTGCTCCAGCCTTACAAGCTTCCCTGCTGTTCCTCAAACACACCAAAACCATTCCCTCCTGCCATGGCTGTACAGCTGGGCTGTGTCCTGCTCCAGGAACCTCTCCTTCCAGATCCCCTCCCCTTCATTAAATCTTTCATCAAGTCTCAACTTTCCAAAAGTCCCATGCTAACCATCCTACTTAATATAGAAGACGCTCCCTCTCCCAACCCTACATCCCTAATCCTGCTCACTCTGCTCTGCTTTAATTTTTCATGACACTTAGACTGTTCTAACATTGTTTACAAGTGACCTATCTATCATGTTACTCATCTGCCCTCCTATAGTGTAACGTTCTTGGAGAGCTCAGATCTTTTATGATAATTTCACTGATACTGCCCAAATGTTTAAGACAATGTTTAGCACATTGGAGGAACTCAACAAATACGTTTGCAAGAGGGGATTGAATAAATGAATGAATGAGTGGATTTGTCAAGAATTACCTGTCTAACTTAGATGACTTCTCTTTCTTCCAAATAAAGAAAAAAAATTAAAAAATATAGTTAACTCAAAATATATTTAGGCATAACAAATAAAATAGTTGGGTAAGTGATTTGAAAATTTTAAGGAAAATACAATAAAAATGTAGGGTTTCATGGCTCACTCTCACGTTTGGTATGGTCCCATGTTTGCAAGCTCTAAATTTAGGTGGGGAGACACCATAAGGAAAATTTCAGATGTGCTTAAGGCATCAAGAGGCATCTTGGCTCAATCACACTCAAGGTTTGGATGGCTTGAAGGAGCAGGGCAAACTTAAATGTAACAACCACACAAAGAATTTTAAAATTCTGTTAATGCTCCTAAATCTCCAACCCACAAACATCCATAATTGTGGTCACACCTAACATCAATCTACCATCTTTACTCTTATATTCATTTAGTAGTTTTTAAATAAACCTTCTGTTTTGGAATAGTTTTATATTTCCAGGATTATGATGACTATATTATGGAGTCTTCACGCACCCTACACCAAGTTCCTCTGTTGTTAACATCTTATGTTAACAGGTACACTTGTCAAAATTAGTTAACAAAAATTAATACATTATTATTCAATGAAGTCAGTGATTTATTCAGATTTCCTCTCTTCATCCTTAATTTCCTTTTTCCGTCCCTGGCTCCCACCCAGGACAGCATACAACATTTACAAGTCACATGGCAGTTTCTCAGACTTTCCTTGGTCTGGATGACCTTGACAGTTTTGAGGAGTGCTGGCCAGGTGTTCTGTGGAATGGGCCTGTGTTGGAATTTGTCTGATGTTTTTCCAAGGTTAGACAGACCAGGACAATGCGTTTGGGTAGGTGATTGCAGTGGTAAAGGGCTGATGTCATCATCTCGTCTATTTCCTTCCCCACGTTGGAGCCATTTCTTCTCAGATCCCTGTTCCTTTTAGTAGAGAATGGTGTTAGAAACCACGATCTGGGAGCTGGGGTGCTCGTTGCTACTGGGTGTCCTTGTCTCTAGGCCTTCAGCTGACAAAGCAGGGAGATATGTGTTTCTACAACTCCGGGTATACACATGTACCTAAACATTTTGATATATAAACATCTATATCTACACTAAGCTAAACAAGAGTTCATACTGACATCTGCAACTTTCATCCATTGCCACACAGATCATTCTGGCCTCTTCCCCTGTCTTACCTGTAACTTCCTACTCTAACACTGGAAACCTGTCTCCTACCTCCCCCATCCATACACTTCACCATTCAATTCCAGCGTGCATGAATAGTGTTTCCAGAACTGTTGATCACTGTCCTCATGGGAAAGAACTTCAGCTCTGTCAAAGAGAGTGCAGAATTTATGCATAGCTCCTTTTGCCTTTACTCTACAAACGCCACACTTTTCCAAAGCTACCAAGGTCACACCCATTTCCTCCCACAAACACAAAGTTGTTTCATATATTGTAATTCATCTAAATTTATGTTACCTTCTACAACTTATCCATCCCTTCCTAAATGATTTTTTATTTGCATTCATTAAGATTCACTCTTTCTGCTCTGAAGTTCTATGAATTTTGGCAAGTGCTCTACATCTTGAATTCATCATTACAGAGACCTGAAAAATAGTTCACCACCCACAATTTTCCCTTGTGCTTCACCCATTCAACCCTCCATTCCTTCTCAAAGCCCTTGCAAACACTGGTATTTTTTACCATCACTATAGTTTTACCTTTTAGAATGACATATAATTGGAAACATCAGTATGTGTCTTTTTAAAGACTGTCTTCTTTCACTTAGAAATAGGCATTTAAGAGGCATCATTTTCTTTTCAGGGCTTGCTAGCTCATTTCTTTTTATCACTGAATAATATCCATTGTATAGACATAACACAGCTTGAAATCAAATCACCGATTGAATTTTGTTTGGTTCCTATTTGGGGCTATTATGAATAAGGCTTCGATAAACATTAATGTGCAGGGTTTTGTGTAGACATAAGTTTTCAAATCAGCCGGGCAAATCCTTAAGAGCATGAGTAATGGATCATATAAGACTATGTTTAGTTTTATAAGAAACCACCAGACTCTCTACCAAAGTCACTGCACCATTTTGCATTCCCACAGCACAAGCATTCCACACCCAGGCCAAGAGTCTGCACTGTCAGTTTTTTAGATGTTAGCCTTTCTAATATATATGTCAATAGAACTATCTAATGAAATTTCTAATAGATATGCCATTGTTGTTTCAATTTGGTATTTCCCAAGCACAGTGTTGTATGGAAATACTGAATCACTATATCGTACACCTGAAACTAATATAACACTGTTGTTAACTAACTGGAATTAAAATAAAAATGTAAAAAAAAAATGGTGTTCTCTAATGACAAATAATGAATCTGTTCAGATCTCTTGCCTATTTTTAATTGGTTTGTTTGTCACATTATAGTTGAAGTTTAACTACCTGTATAATTTGAACATATGTCCTTTAACAGATTTTTCTTTTGTAAATATTTTCTCCAAGTCTGCTGCAGCCTTTCCATTCTCTGATAATGAGTTCCTCAATGCTGACATTTTTAATTTTTATACATAACAAATTATCAGTGTTTTCTCTCATAGATTGAGTTTTTGATGATATGTCTAAAAAGTGTACCACCAGATCCAAACTCACCTAGATCTTCTTCTATATTTTCTTCTAGAAATTTTATAATTTTGTTGTATTTTATATTTTGGTCTTTGGTCTATTTTGAGTTAATTTTTAAGAAGGGTCTATACCTAGCTTTTTTTTTCTTATAGATGTTATTTTAGCACCATTTGTTAAAAACCCTGTCTTTTCCCCATTGAATTTCCTTTGCTCCTCTGTAAAGTCAGAGTCCAGTTGACTATCAACTCTATTGTGTGGGTCCATTTCCAGACTTTCTATTTGTACCACTGGTCTGGGTACCCATTCTTTCAGCATTACCCACTGCTCTGATTATGGGAGCTGCATGGTAATTGTCAAAAAACCTTTCAATGCAGACTCTGATTATGGTAGCTTCCTGGTACTTGGTGTGAAGCTGCCCAAACTTGGAGTTCCAGAACTTTGTTCTAACATACTGGCTATTCCAGATCACACAGCAACAATGCTTCTAAGTCACATCCTGTGGCTGCTCATAACATTTGGCCTCCTGCAGATTTTCTTTGCTTGGACTGGAGCAGAACATCTGAAATACAAATAAGGAAACAGTTTTTTTGATTCACCTAAACATTTATTTTGAGTTATTGAAGAAACTCAGTTTTCTCCTTAAAAGTAAGCAAATCAGATCTCTTCCCTTCAATTACACCAGCAAGTAACTAACCTAATTAATCACTAGTTAATTTATCTTATGATCAAACTGATAAAAGTCAACATTTCTCAGGGGGTGTTTATATGCCAATTACAGTAAAATATTACTAGCCCCTAATTAAGTTGTTTGTTTTGAATAAGCTGGGTTTGGTCTCTGGGCTTCTCTCATAAATTAGTTGCACATTTGAGTTATGGAAAATATAACTGTCACTGTAACACTCAAAGAGTACACTCTCTCAGTACCATAAATACTGAAATATAAACTCTCTTTTTTTCCCCATTAAATTATTACAGTTCCAATAATTAGGCTGTAATGTTTATTTAGTGTGTTTTCTTTAATGAAAACTTAGATCCTAGTAATAACTTAAATAATATAATTTTAAGAAACTTGTGTTCAGGATGTTATCATAATATTTTAACTAGTATCTCACTGTTACTATACTTATTATTTTGGGGAAACCACATATTCATTATTTGCAGAATAATGAATTATATCGGTATCCCAAAATAATGGCATTCTTGGTTATCATTCCTTGGAAATCTTTATCTAGGACTATTATAATTAGGAATTTGGTACTCCAATAATGGAATCCCCCTTTGACTCATCCATGATAGTATAAATGTATTCTGAACCATGTTCTATACATATGGAAGGTGTAGTGTATATTAAACAAAACTACTTTGTATGTAGGTATGCACTCTATTACTTATGCTCTAAAAACACATTGAATGTGCCCCCAAATGAACAAAAGTAATACTTAACAAATTTACAGTCTCATATGTTTTACTTATTTTGGTTTTGTGACTTGGTGAAACTAAGACTCTGGGATTTAACTTTCTAAATTAGAAAAATAAAAAATAATAATGTCACCTATCTCATTGTGTTTCTTTAACATTAGATGTTAGGTAGAGGACCTTGCATAGTGTCCAGCCAGAGGAAATGCTAAACATATACTCGGTGGTCACCTATTGGTTGTTATTGTTAATACTGAAATTAATTCTACCTTTACTTTTTTTTTATTTATGACAATCCTTTCAATATCTTTTTATGGTAAAGCAAATAAGATTTTGAAAGACATGTGCATCATCTTACAAGCTTTTCCCTCCAGAGCAAAACAAGGGAATCTCTATAATAATGGTAAGAGAGCTGAGGAAATCATCCTTGTGCTGTAGATTTGGGGATGGGGACAACTGCTCACTGAAGAGAGGTCATGAAGGCCCACCTGGCACTTTCCTCTCTCTCCTATGTGGAAAAGAATCTATAATCTTTAGGCATGATTATCTACCTAAAAGTTCCCAAAGAATCTTTGAAAAAAAAAATCTATAATCTATGGATATTAACATCACTTTGAGGAGACTGATGAAAACCCATTTTAGCTAGGATAGTGGAACAGGAGAAATGCCCCTCAAGCCCTGAAAAAAAAGCAGACATATATGTGGGGTCAGACCCATACTGGCAGAAGGGTAGGAGCACCAAGGAGGCTGCAGATCTGCAATCCAGGAAGATGTGCTTTCCCAAGATGAGAATTCTCAGGAAAACAGACTCCACAGACAAAGGGAAACCAAGAAAAAAAATAAGCCTAAAAACTTGACAGTATAAATTAAACTGACCAAATCCTTGAAAGACACAACTACCAAACTTATTCAGAAAGAAACAGATCACCAACATAGTCCTGTATCTGTCAAAGAACTTGAATCCCTAGTTAATTCATCAGTTTATTTCTGATAAAGAAAACTCTGGGTCAGATGGTATCACTGGTGAAGTATAACAAATGTTTAAGAATTGTTAGCAAGTCTACACAATCTTTTCCATAACACAGGAAAGAAACAGAGTATAGAAAACTAGACCAACATTGCCCTAATATGGAAACCAGACAAAAGTAATACAAGGTTAGCCAACCAGAGAACAGTAACTGCCATGAATATAAAGACAACTATCCCCAACTAAATATCAGCAAATTGAATCCAGCAAAGTACAACGAGGATGATCCATTAGTAGAATGTGATGTTTATCCCCTGATTAAATATCAGCATAGCAATCAAAATAATTCACCATATTAATGAGATAAGTCACAGTAGATTCAGGAAAAGTATTTGACAAAAAAAAAGGTAATCTTCATTCATGATATATATTCTCAGTAAATTAGGAATAGATGAAAATCTCCATGATGTGCTGAGTGTTATCGATGGAAAACATTAAACTAGCATTATAGCTAATGATGGAAGCCTGAGTGATTGCCCATCAGACTGAACACCAGGCAAGGACTTCCTCTCCCACAACTATAATTCAACATCATATTGTGCTGTAAATCAGAAGTCTCTCTTTACAGAAGGCATGGTTAGCTACCCAGAAATTCCCAAAGAATCTTTCAAAAAGAGAAATCTAGAAATAGTAGGTAAATTTCACAATATTGCATACTGGGTCTATAAAAGATCATTTGTATTTCTACATGCTAAAAATGAATAATTGGTACAAAAAATCGTATTTGCCATAGCAACCAAAAAATAAAGCGCTTAGGTATAAACCTAAGGAAATATGTGCAAGGTCTGTGTGTTAAAATCTACAAAATGCTGATGAAATAAATCAAAGAGGACCTCAATAAATGGAGATATACACCATGCTCCTTCTCGGAAGTATCAATATTGTTAATATGTCAATTCTCCCCAATTTAACATACATATTTAACATAATATCAATCAAAATGCCAGCAGGCCTTTAGGAATATACTGGCAAGCATCTCCTAAAATCTAAATAGAAAAACAGATGAACAGCAAGAGCCAAACGATTTTGGAAAACTATAATACGGTTTTAGGCTGTGAAGACTATATAACCCAAGGGTAGGTGGGACCCTAGATTGGATAATGGGATAGTAGTAGTATTAAGTATTTCACCAATGTCAAATTCTTAGTGTTTAGAATGGTACCAGGTTTACATAAGACGTTATATTAGTAAATTGGGTGAAACATATGTATGAATTCTGTGTACAAATTTTCTAGATAAATTTTACCATTCTATATGTCTAATACTGTTTCAAAATGAAGGGTTTTAAATGAAAGATGACTCAGACGCAATGTTTCCTTAGGAGATTTCTCTCTGTAAATAGAGAGAGTGGGAAAGCTAAGCCAGTGGCTACTAACGTGGTCCGGTGCCATGGTGAGCAGCAAGACCGGGGAGGGGAGGGTCAGATGTCATTCTACTTTCAGAGTTTAACAAGATAAAAAGGCTGCATGTGAAACTTCAGCGTGCCAACTAAAACCATACTGAGGAACTCTATATACCCACAAGAATGGGCATCATTGAAAAGACAGAGTTCTGTGTGTTGGCGAGGATGTGGATCCATGGGGACTCTCATTCATGGCTGTGGGGATGCAAAATGGTGCAGCCACTTTTGGAAGACCGTTCGGTGGTTTGTCTAAAAATTAAACGTAAACTTAATATTCAGTCCAGAAATTCCACTCCTGGAATTTCTAGCTACCTAAGATAAATAGAAATACATGTTCACACAAAGAGGTGTGCAAATATTCAAAGCAGTAATCATTCACAATAGCCAAAAACTAGAAATAACCTAAATGCCCATAAACTAATGAATGGATAAACAAAATATGGTATTTTCTTACAATGGAATGCCGTTAAGTATTTAAGACATGAAATTTTGAGGCATCTATACCATGATAAACCTCAAAAGCATTATGCTAAGTGAAAGAAGCCAGATACTAAAGGCCACCTATTATATGATTCCTCTTACAGAATATACACAGAATAGATAATAGATAAATTTATACAAAAAGTAGATTAGTGTCTGCCTGGGGCTGGGGATGGTGTGGGGATCTACTGTAAATAGGCTTGAGGGAACTGTTTACGGTAACAGAAATGTTCTGAAACTGGATGTGGGTGATGGTTGACCAACTGAAAATCTACTTTAAAAAAATCACTGGACTGTACACTGGGCAATGGTAAATTTTGTGGTGTAAAGTACTCTGTATTAAGGCTGTTAAATCAGTTTGCTAAGAGAAGACAATGACCAGAGACAGGCCCCGATGGGCGCCTCTGTCACAGGTTTCTGCGCCAGGATAGTGCACAGAACACACGGGGACACACAATGCCGCCTGCTCTTTAGGATGGGTTTTCTGAACTCACTATTCAAGAATGTTATGGTTTCCTGGAGAAATTCCCGTGACGAGCTCGGAAAACATGGAACTGGTACAGTGAGAGAAGCAGGGAGGAGGGGTTTGGAAGACCAGCATCAGCCTGTGTGGTGATGCTTATTTGCTTTTTGATTTGAGTGGAGAAGACCAGAGAGACTTCCCTGAGCTCCTTGTTCAGGCTGCAACTGCTACAGTTTTACCCAGCTCTTCTTGGGTTCCTATCTCGGTAATATGCGATCACCACACACCCTAACCTTTAGAGTCGGAGTTCTCCTGTCTTTTGATCTTCCCTCCAGTCCCAAGACCTTACACTGTTGCATGAAGGAGGTGGATGAACCTGATTTCCTCTGTAAAAGAGAAACAACCATTAAGTCACAGGGATATTGACTGTCATTACTGAGGGTATAACGTGGACTGTGATGCTTGCCTACATTAGATCAGACACCCTCTCATCTCGGCCTTAGAGTGATGCTAAAAAGGAGAGCCTATTTTTAGGCTCATTCCCACCATTGAGAAAATATCCACAGAGGAGTCAAAATAGTCACCAGAGTCATTGGATGGCGGGTGGTAGAACCAACATCGGAACCAGACAGCCTGATTCCCCATGCATGCTTAACTGCCCCTCTCGACACCAGACCATGAGTGGCCTTCAGTGGCCCTGCAGGATGAAGCCACCAGACGCCAGGAAGTGCTTGAGTATGACTGTCTATTTACCAAGGAAGGGACATGCGCAGTTTCTCTTGATCACCCCAGGCTGATCTTATCCCCCCTCAAAATCTGCCCTTCTGGAGCATAATGTGCACCAGGATGTAGCCATTGGGGACTTTGAAATCACGAAAGGATGGAAACTAACTTTTAAAAAAAGGTTACTTACTGAATGAGTCTTCACAGAAAAAAAGAGAGATCAAGAGCTCAAGTATCTGACTTAAATATCTAAGTGACATTTACCAGGTTTGATGCAAACTTTGAATTCTAGAAAATGAAATCTGCACTGGCTCAGCGTGAAAGCTGCATCACCATGGCCCATGGGTGGCACGCGATTATCATCCACGGCCAAACACGCACCTGGGCTACAGGAAGTCGCAATCAGCTGTACTCGCAATGCTGCTCAGCCTCACTCCCTGAATCCCCTTTCCACATCCTCAGATAGCAAGGGAGATGCTGGGGAGGGGGATGCAGGCGGGGGAATGTCAGCCTTGCAAAGCTCTGGGGCTGGAGAGAAGACAGACAAATTATCTGATAACACCAAAGAGCCAGGCGCAGGCAAGCCTGATCATATCAATAAGGGGATTTGATAACTGTGTTCCTCCTCAAAAGAGAAGACAGATACTTTGAAGTCACCTTAACATGGACCTTTCATCTGAGTTTTTTTTACTCACCTAAACCCAAAATTAAAAATCATTTTCAAAATCTCAAGGCTCCCTTTGTGAACAGCATGCTTTGGATTTTTAATTACCAGCCTTTTTTGGGGGGGGGGTTGTTATCTGTAAATATAGAAGTGTTGCTAAGATAAAATTTCTGTCCCTCTGAAAAACAAACAGGGTTCTAGAGGGGAGGGGGGTGGGAGGATGGGTTAGCCTGGTGGTGGGTACTGAGGAGGGCACATTCTGCATGGAGCACTGGGTGTTATGCAAAAACAATGAATCATGGAACACTTCATCTAAAACTAATGATGTAATGTATGGGTATTAACATAAGAATAAAAAAAATAAAAAAAAAATTTCTGTCCCTTCCGCAGCCAAAACCGGAGCTGACGGCCACCCTCCCCGGTTACTCCACGTACCAGTCCTGTCCCCTCCAGTTCCCGTTTCTCTCTCGTTAAACCACTCTGGTCCTTGAGTTCTGATACCTACATTCGCCTGTCTCTGTGATGGTCTTGGAAAAGAAATTCATGTCTTTAAGAGTCAGACAAAAAGGACAGAAGCACCCACGCCTCCTGAACCTCCTGGAGCAAAATCCTTTTGGTAAAATCATTAAGCACTGTATTCGAACGTCCTCGAATTCAGGGCAGGAGGTTTTTCAAAGTACCATGCTCAGTGCCAGGTATGGACAGGCAACAAAGGAATTGTAATGGTCCGATAAACATTTTTGTTGTTGTTTTTTTCTCTTTAAGGAATGGGTTAAAAATCTTAGGGATGAGAAGACTACATATTTCATGATTCCAACTCTATGACATTCTGGAAAAGGCAAAACTAGGGAGACCATAAAAGAGGAGTGGTTGCCAGGGATGGGAGGGAGGGAGGAGTGAACAGGTGGAGCACCGGATTTTTAGGGCAGTGAAAATACTCCATATGAAACCATGATGGTAGACACCTGTCATTATACACCTGTCCGAACCCACAGAATGTGCAACATAAGGAGTGATCCTAATGTGGACTATGGATTTTAGGTGATGATGACTTGTCAGTGTGGATCATCAGTTGTAACAAATGTACCATTGGGGGGAGGAAGAGTATAGTCGGGGAAGCTGTGCATGAGGGCGTGCAGAAGGCATATGATAAATCTTGTACCTTCCCCTCAATTTTACTGTGAACCTAACACGGCTCTAAAAAAAATAAAGCCTTAATTTAATTTATTAAAGATTTTATGTATTTTTATTTGTGAGAGAGAGTGAGCAAGAGAGAGAGGGAGAGAGAGCATGAGTGGGGGTAGGAGACAGAGGGAGAGGGAGCCTGGTGTGGGGCTCGATCCCAGGACCCCTGGATCATGACCTGAGCCAAAGGCAGACGCTTAACCATCTGAGCCACCCAGATGCCCCAAAGCCTTAATTTTGAAAATAAAGAAAAGAAAAATGAAGAAAGAAGGAAAGTAAGTACAAACCAAATAAAATTGAGGTATAAAACATAAAAAGAAAGAAAGAAAGAAAGAAAATCTAAAGGTTGTGGTCAAAGGTTTTAGCTTTGAGGTTTAGCTTTGGCCCCAAAGGCAATGTTGTGTATCCTTTGATGGCTCCTTTATTCTTGGTATGCCTTCTTCGGTCTTTAACATAGAGCTAGTATGTAATTGTCCTGAAATAGTAAAAGGTTAGGGCATTTTGAAAAGTTCAAGCCTAAAGAAAGCCAAGCTGCCTGGCTGCCTCATTCTGCTGGTGGGCCCTCACCTCTGAGACACATGGAAACCTTCAGGCTGAGGCCCCAGCTTCGGGGTGCAGCCTGGACAGGACTGGAGGCTCAGGCATCCTGACTCGGAGAAGTGAAATAGAGCTGTGTTGCTTTGGATTTGGCACCCACAACTGACCGGGTTCTTCCTCCGACATTCCCGAGTGAAGCCACCTCCATTCTTCTCAGAGCAGAAGTTCTCACCCGGCTCAGGTGCCTGGGAAACGGGACCCCGAAGCACCCTCAGAACCAGAGAGATTGAAAAAGTGCCGCAAACCACTGATGTCTTTTATCCCGTTTAGCCACCATTAAGGTATGACCAACACATTCACCCCAAAAAGGTGACCTGTCAAACCAGCGGTTGATAAGGTTTCCTCCAATACAAACTCACTATCTGCTCACCAATTTCGATTTTGGTAAAAGCTCAGCGAAAGAAAGGTGATCGTAGATAACAGAGATTTAAGGGAATTTTACAAAGAGAACAAATATCAAATGAAGAAAATATCACCCATTAAATTTTCTGCAAAATGGGGGGGAAAAGGCTCTTGTACAATTTCCGTAGGAAGACACCCTGGGTCCAGCTCTCAGAAAGCCCAGTTGCACGGGAGCATAATTGGAGAACCTCAGTGGGAGAGTCTGTGCTGGTTTTGTTCAGGTCACTCAGAAACCTCTGGAGGGAATTACAGTAATTCATGAGAAGCAGGGGAAGATGGACAGGTGGCCCTTTGTGTGCTTTGAGCTCCTGGCAGGTCGCCTCTGTCACCTCCCTTTCTCTGTGTTGGGAGGGTGTGGGGTATTTATAAGCTGTTTTTTCTCAAGCCCATCTTTCTTTGCTTCTTTTCAATAAACTTTAAAAACTTTTTCTAGGGGAAAAAAATTTTGTCCTAGGTATAACAAACATATAGTAAAGGGCACAAATCTCAGTGACCTCTGCAAACATTCAGACCCTCATAACCACTGCTGATGGAGGCAGAGAAGGTCCCAGCAGCCCTGACGTCTCCCTGGGGGACCGTCTTGGCCCCCAGAGCCCTGGCAGCCCCCCTGGGGGCCACCGACAGTTTTCCAGCCCAGGGGCTTACTTCCTTCTGCTTGGAACGCTACATGAGTGGCATCCGACAGCATGTCCTCCACTCACAATGATGCTCAAGGGGTTTTCCCCCCGGGGATGACAAAGGGCAGGCCTTTCCGTACTGAGGAATGCCTCAGGAAGGGTGAACCGTGTGTGCGAGCCGAGCCCAGTGCACAGAGGCCAACGAGCAGATAGGTGCTGGTGAACAGGAGTGGCCGCCGCTCACGGCTCATGGAGATGCTCCCTTCCTGTGGGCCCTGCCTCAGTCTTGCCGGCCAGCAAAACCCCTTCCGATGTTAGCTGCAGGGTGGGACACCGCGCACCACAGAGCACATTCAGATACTCGGGATCAGATCATGACCGGGGGACCCTTGCCTTCACGATTGTTTCGTCGTCACTGTGGCTGTTAGTTCTTCTCACTCTCAGATGCGGCAGAACGGCCTTGACCCCCAGTAAGTCATCTTTTTGGAAATGCTAACTTGAAATTGACTAGGAGGGCTAATTTGAGTTTATTTTAACTTGTGGGGATATAAGCAATAATTTGGGGGGAAAAAATAAAAAATAATCCCACGCTGAATGACTTCCTGTGTCGTGCACACGAGGGCCTGCAGGAATATGCCACAGAGCAATTTCTGGGTCAGAATAAATTAGAGTTTGTAATGCATTTGCCTATATTGAGGAAGCATAAAAAGAAATGAGGTAATTTTGTCAGGGTTTGATGCTCATTGTTCACTGAAACATAATGCAAGTTATGTCTGTGGCTATAAAATAAAATAATGAGGCGATAGATTCCAAGTCATTCTCATAGATTATAAGTTCAATATTCCAATTGTGTGTATTTAATGACTCCACAGTGCTGATCACTTATTTTCAAATGGTATTTGGAGATAATAAGCCCGAGTTTTCACAGTGTGCTGTGGAATTTACTTCCCCAAAATGAAGGATGAAAAGAATCTCCTTACACGACCCGATTGGGTGAGCCCCACAGCAGAGTCCTCCTCCCCACGCCAGCTTCCAGAACAGAGAGGAAAACTCCAGTCTTTCCAGCTGGGTCATCTCCTCATTAAGTTCATTAGTTGCTTTTAACTGTTTAACAGTAATTGGCTTCTGAACCCCAAGGCAGACAACCAGACTCAGTGATAAGGCCCATGATAAACAAAACCACAATAATGATGATCTCGATGAGTGATAAATATCTTAACATTTAAATACTGTTTGTAACAAAGGAAAGTCAGGAAGAGATTACATTTGAAAGGTCCCCAGTAAATGACGATTGTCTTTGCTTCTCTAAGACTCTGAGCAGGTGGAATTATTTTTCATGCGTGCTCATGTTTGTGTCTGTAAGTCATTGTCAAGATGGAGCTGAGTGAGAAGGCTTTTACTTCCCAAAGATTATTTGAAGGGTGGGAAAAAGAATTGATAAGAAAGTCACTCCAGATGAAAAGAGGGAGCAAATGGGAAAGCATGCAAATAGGAGAGGTGGGGCCCCAGGGCCCTGGCCTAGAGGGTTATTTGGGATTACAGCAGGTGTGGTCTTGTGCCATTCACTAATCATGAGGACTTCCCTCTGCAATGCCAGAGCACTTGATTTTTAAGGAAGAGAGAAAAATGTTGTTTTTGGAAAATTAATTCTGATGAAGCAAGGACGTGAGGGAATGAGAACGGGAATATTTGTTAGGCTGCTCTGAACAGTCAGTCCCTGCCAGAGAATGGGGCGCAGAAAGGAAGGGGAGAAGGAGGGATATCCCGTGCCTCTGAGCACACAGGCTTGTGATTGCATGTTCTGCAGGTGAGAGATCTGAGAAGACAGAGCCAATGTCTTCTGTTGGGATCCAGAATCTTCTGCTGGAAGTCATGTTAGTATATAAAAAGGTTTCCATGCGTACAATCTTGATTTGTCAACTATGACTCTATAAAGATGGAAAAAAAACATAGGTAGGTCAATGATTTTATCGAATAAAATGAACAGATCTGCTAAACTCTTATTTCCATGTTCTCTCCATGACTGAGAAGCTGTGGTCAAGATAGGATAACTCCCCAGCTGGGCATCACCAGCTTCTTGCTGCAGAACGGTCCATCTCCCCCCACGGCTCCGGGGGAGGAGGAGAGGGAGAGCATGGGAGGAAAGCAAACTTGTTATTCTGTCCCTTTTATCCATGTTGACCCAAAAGCCCCATGGAAGATGACTTATTATTTCTCTAGCTTTCATGCTCTGTGTTATTTACTCCTATCTGGGCTTGAAACTTTTATCAATCTTCCCACCTCTCCAAATCCCAGTGCTATCAACCCAGCCATCTTCTAAGTCCAGAATGACATTTTCTACCCCAGCTGCTTTCTGCCAATAACATGTTTCCATTAAAGTAAATGTACTCCAAGTATGAATTGCTTTATTGTGGGCTTAAGGAATGCAGTGTGTGCTTGGTTTTCATGGTACATTAATGTAAAAATAGAATTTAATCTTAATATATTATTTTATTGCACCCCCAAAGCACAAGAAACAAATAACTTTGGCCCAGAGGAAAAGAAAGAAAGCACTTAGATCCTTCAGTCAATGGAATTAGATATCTACGTTGATCAAATTTAATGGATGTTGCCACCTTCTTTAAGTGCTGTTTATATGAAGGCATCATGCCTAAGATAACCTTCGATTTGTCTTCTATTATTTTAACATTTTTTAAGCAACTCTGTTTTTCACTAAAACATATTTTAATTCCCCAAACAAATGTGTTTCTGCTTAATTATTATACGTTCTTTAAAACTAGTGAGGGGATGTCCCCAAGAATCACCATTACTAGGAATTCCTCTTCCAAAATCCTTTCCATGTCTTTTGAAATCATCCCACAAATGCTGTTTAAAACCTGTGAGCCACACACTCGCGTGGTGCTGGCCATTAGGACAAAGGACACTGGCCCCCAGGTGTCCTGGTCTAGCGCAGAAGAAGGGACTGAAAACAGGTCCTGTCAAGACAGCGTGGGAAATGCTCCAAAGGGTGAGGTCAGTGTACCTTGGACCTGGACCCACAGTCTGGGGACGTGTTGGAACGCATAATCCCAGACCCGCTCCCACCCACAGCTTCAGAAGCCTGGGGTGGCGCCCACAGCCTGGGTGGTAAGGAGCCCCCAGGGGGGTCACCATGCATGCTAGTTTGGGAATCATGATCTAAATAGACAGGACATTATTCCCAGGCAGAATCCACATCGCAGAGGGGACACATTTGTAAGGGGAAAAATAGCATTGTTCTGACAGGATTCACTGTCAGAGAATGAAGTTGCTCAGGGGGAAAAAAGTCTAAGACCTGTCCTTGCAAAAGCATCACTCCACAGAAGCTTTACCTTACCTTCTCTAGGAAGTGCGACAGATGCCTCTCACCTCAGAAGCAGAATTTTGATCCCAGAGCCAAATGTTACTTTATCTCCTCTTTGGTTTAGAAAATGTCCCCTCTTTATGAGGATAAGTAAAGATACTGAGAGATAACTTTATTATTACTTATTGAGAGGATATTGAGAAACAACTTTATAGAGTTTTGGGTTTGTTTTTTGGTTTTTTGTTGTTTTTTTTGCTTTGTTATAAAAAATAACTTAAAAGAGACACCTGGGTGGCTCAGTCCGTGAAGCGTCTGCCTTCAGCTCAGGTCATGATCCCGGGGTCCTGGGATCAAGTTCCGTGTCGGGCCCCCTGCTCAGCGGGAAGTCTGCTTCTCCCTCCTCCCCTCCCCCCACTCATGCTCTTTCTCTCTCTCTCTCGACAAATAAATAAATAAAATCTTTAAAAAGAATAACTTAAAAGTCTTCATATGGGGCACAAAATTGCTAATAGGAATGAAGATGATACAATAATACTTATTATCCTATCATTATTATCCTTACAATATCCTCAAGTAAATATCGTTTATATGACATATTTTAATGTCTACATTTGGAATATATAATATATAAATTATTCTTCACATTTCTATTCTAGATTTATTTCTTACATAAAAACTCATCTTAATGAAATGCATCACAGTTGCAAATGCGCATATACTTAACAGGGATAATTGACTTTAAATGTGGAGTTATACATACAAATAAGTTTTTATAAGAGCAGATGAGTCACTTATTACAAAGAAAAAAAGCTTATCACAGGAGAAAAATATGGCTTCATGATAAAATCACTATAATTTTTGATTTGGCATTTTCGGCCTCAGACAATACATCATTTTCAATCACTCTTATAAGCAGCGTGCTGTATATGCTACAGGTTTTGAAATCATGAGCATTACAAAGGAAAGAGCAAGTGCAAGAGACATTCAAGTGCTTACCTCTCAAATCAAGTTTAAAGATTCTCTTAAAATATTAGGTTAATCACTAAATGAGAATAGTGCCATTGTGAGATAGAACATTTATCATATGGCTCAGACAAATGATAAAATGACTTTTTATCCTGCAGGTTTTTATAGAGGAAAAAAGAGGGAGGATCCTGACATTCACAAAGAAGGGAAGAATTTTTCATACAATTAGCGTCCCACTCCGCATGTTTCATAAGCTGGCCCTGGACATGCGCTCCCTCAGGAACAGGCATTCAGCCTCTAAAACCAAGGGATGTCTTTCTGGAGTCTGCCCCAACCTGGACACATTCCAACCCAGACTAGACTAAGTCCTTAGGAGGAGGATTCCCTACAATTGGCAGGAGTAAGGAAATGTTACCATTTTATCTACAAGAATCCACTCCAAGTGAAAGTCAATACATCCATTTGAGACGTAAATAAACGTGAAAGTCGCATCATCCAGCAGGTGGGATAATATAATGTTCTGTGCTTCCTGACCCACGCAGTACTCCCTTTTCCTTAAATGCTCTAAAACATGTATCTCATCTGTCAACCTGAATTCTAGCCACTTCAGTGTTCCTGCCTCACAGAATAACACACCCACAGGTTCTACGTGCAGATTGGAACATTAAGTGTCATTCTCAAAGTCAGCTTACCGAGTGCGGACAGCGCCAGCTTATGAAAGAGCTCATGGGACCAGCACACTCTCCTGATACCTTAGCTCCCCGGCAATGCCGACGCCGTGGTCCCACGCGCAGGAGAGTGCTAACGCGGCCCGGGTGGTAATCATCTGTTGTTCAGTCTTCCTATGAAGAGCAGATGTTTTCTGCAAAGTCTTACTTGATTCAATATGGCTTTAAGATATGGCTTTGGGATCTGAAGGCTCACATCCCCCACACAAGTATGGCTCCCCAGTGCCTCCATACAGCGCAATACTATTCCTCAACAAAATGCATTTCCTGAAACTCACAGAAATGTGTATGAAGAAGGAGGACTTGCCCTGAATGCAAATTATCTCCTAATTTTTAAAAATTCAAGTGTTACTGGGTACAGCTGATAGAAAGTGAGTGGTTAAATTAATGCCTCTTTAAGAATATTCTCAAATGAGTTGTAGTTCTCTATATAAAGTAATAGAACATAGTTTAGTGTGGTAGCCAGTGGTCTTATGCGTCCAATGAAGAGAAGCTACTAGTTTACACCTGTTTTCACATGTTACCTTCTATTTAAAAAGCAGACAGCTGACTAGTTCTGCGTTCAAGAACAAACACACCCAAAGAAGGAAAGCAGAGGGTTTGATAGAGTTGTTAGCATTATAGTTCTTAAGTATTTGAAATGCTACGATCACTGCTGATTAAGTAGCTTAGGAATTTCAGAGGACATATGTATAATTAATAATATTTACATTAAAAATGTGGAGAGATTTGTCACACCTCATTCAACCCCCTCTTTATTACTATTTCTTGTAATGTCCTTGATGTCCCTGAAAGCCTGATACTTTAAGATTATTCTTGAGAGGGAGACAGTTAGTTGGCATTTGAGCAGTTGTGTGTCTATTATTTTGTCTGAGGAGCAAATATTACACAAAGGACTCAGGCTGCCGGGAACACAGCTGTAAAGCCTGTCTGTAGATAAACTATGTTACGCTTTCTGTTCAAAAAAATGGGCCATGTCTTTCCTACTGGAAAATCTGTCCTAAACCACTGTGAACTTTAAATAAGAATTCCTGGCAATTCTCCTGACGCTGTAATCATAGAAACTAATGCTCAAGCATAAACTTCACAGATGTTCAGCAATTTAAACACAACTTTATCATGAATTCAGCAGGTATCCTAGCAGGATTGCAGTGTTCCAGGTGTGATTCTAATTGTTGGGGGCAACAACGGGTGGGCAGAGGCACCCCCTGCCCACACGGAGGTTCCAGTTAGATCTGCACCTGGCTCTCAGGCCTGTGTTTTGTTACAGAAGGATAACTTCTGAGATTTTTTATAATACTTTTCAAGTGTTCCTTGGAAGTGACAATAACTTTCCAGCCCACACCTAAAGCAGAGTAGGCTTCTTTGGTACTGCCCCGAAATTTAACCACCTAAACTTACTACGTTTGGCAACTATGTGATTGGGTCCTTATGAAGAGCTGTAATATCCCTCAGTCTTAGTAAGAATTCACCATCTCAGGGATGCCTGGGTGGCTCAGTCCATTAGGCATCCCACTCTTGGTTTCAGCTCACGTCTTGATCTCAGGGGCGTGAGATCGAGCCCTGTGTCGGGATCCACGCTCAGCATGGAGTCTGCTTGAGATTCTCTCTCCCCCTCTCCCTCTATGACCCCCGCCCCATGCTCTCTCTCTGAAGTAAATAAATAAATATTTAAAAAAAAAAAGACTTCACCATTTCACTGGAGAGTTTTTGCTTAATTCTGCAACTTATACAAACGAGAGAGATCCTGAATATCACTGAGTTTCTTTGCAAATGTGGGATATTGTCAATTTTTAGTTAATGGATTTTCTTGTAAGATAAATGCCATATATATATTCATGGAAAAATAAAAAATAAATGAATAATCTAGTACTTTTTTTTTCCATTCGTGTCTTAACATAGTAAGTACAATTATTGCGTTCATGTTAAATTCTTAGAATAAGCCCTACGTGGATATGCTGTCTTACTTCTCATCTGTATCCTGAGTAAAATCCATTGCTAATTTTTCCCCAAAGAACAGAATGCCCCCAAGAGTACTAAAGGAGCAAACTGGGATTCTGAACTGGAGATGAGGTAAAGAGAAAGGCTGGAAATATCTGCTGTTACCCCAGATGTATTTTAATTGTATTTTCGTGTATATGTGTTCAGGACTATTTATCACAAAATACGCATGTTTGAGAAGGAAGAGGACAAATGAATTAATATGTGGTCATGCTCTGTTTAAAGTGTTGCTTTAGGATTTATGTATTAACATGGAACTATTTCCTGATATATAATTAGAAGAAGAAAAAAGATAATCACAAAGCAACATGTCAAGAATGGTCTCATTCTGTCCTGAACTCAGAGTCTGTTGAAACTGTGGGGAGACTGAGAGATTCTCCTCCTCGTGTCTTGCCCCCTCCCCGCCCTCACGCATGCACACGGAAGCACCCCCCGTTCCCGGCACTCTTGCTGCTTCACAGACAGGGCTAACCTGCTATCTCCCTCCTGCCAATAGGACCTGAGCACAAGGCCTGTGCCCCGCAGTAAAGAAAACATGCAAAAAATTGACTGTCACAGGCTAGACCTTGTATTCTAGTGTGATAACTGCTATAGAGAAAAAAAAGACCAAGCCGGGGGCGGGGGGTGACGGGGGACGTAGGCAATGCTGTTAAGTGGGGGGAGGCAGAAAAAGGAAGCGAAGTTGAGCAGGGTCTGCAAGGAGAGAGGGGAGAGAGAGAGAGCATGGCGGGATAGCATGTCTCAGGTGCCGGGAACCCAGGCTGGTCACTTGCAAATGTGGAGGCCCTAACTCTCCCCATGATGGCATTTGGAAACGAGGCCTTTAGGAGGGGTGAGGGCTGGAGGAGGTCATGAGAATGGGGGCCCCAGGATAGGTTGAGTGCCCTTGTAAGAGGACATACCAGAGAGCCCCCTTTCCATCCTCCAAGTGAGGACACAGTGAGGGGGCAGCCATATGTGAGCCAGACGGGTGCCCTCCCCAGAGCCCGACCCCGCCTGCACCCTGATCTCGGGGCCCCCAGCCTCCGGAGCCATGAGATGCAAGTGTCTGTGCTATTTTGTTATGGTGACCGGAGCTAAGACAAGGTTTGGGAATTAATGGGGTGGAACTGTGTGGAGCTTTAAGGTAAGGTGATTATATGCCCCAGTTTGCTCGGGGTAGCCCCAGCTCACATCTCTTATTCCAATGTCAATATTGATAACTCCCCATTTTTCCTTCAGTAATGAGCCAGTTTGGACCATAAAGCATATGGTCATGTCTTGGCCATCGTAAGAACTGGGCCAGAAAACAAAAACATGAATTCAAAAACGTATCTACCACCTCATGTTCACTGTAGCATTATGCATGAATGTCCGTCAATGGATGAATGGATAAAGAAAACATGAAGTGGAATAGTGTATATATAACCTAATGTATAACATATATGTATAACATATATAACATAGTATTATTCGGCCATAAGAAAGAATAGATTTGCCATTTGCGACAATGTGGATGGCCTGAAGCATTATGCTAAGTGAAATATGTCAGAGAAAGACAACTACCATATGCTCTCCCTTATACATGGAATCTAGATTGAAAAAACACAACTAAGCTCACAGATGCAGAGAACAGATTGGTGGGTGCCAGAGATGGGGGTGGGGGTAGGTAAAATGGGTGAAGGGTCAAACTTCCAGTTTTAAAATAAATAAGTCCTTGGGATGTAATGCACAGCATGGTGACCATGGTTAATACTGTGCTGCATATTTGAAAGCTACTAAGAGAGTACATCTTATGAGTTCCCAGCATAAGAAAAAACTTGTTAATGTG
Organism: Neomonachus schauinslandi; assembly: GCF_002201575.2. Classification (NCBI taxonomy): domain Eukaryota; kingdom Metazoa; phylum Chordata; class Mammalia; order Carnivora; family Phocidae; genus Neomonachus; species Neomonachus schauinslandi. The sequence continues at coordinate 135,429,671 of NC_058407.1, forward strand.
CGTAGACAGATATTAGCTAGACTTACTGCAGTGATCATTTTACAATGTGTACAAATACAGAATCATTATGTTGTACACCTGAAATCAATACAATGTTTGTCAGTTATACCTCAAGAAAGAAGGAAGGAAGGAAGGAAGGAAGGAAGGAAGGAAGGAAGGGAGGGAGGGAGGGAGGAAGGCAGGAGGGATGGAAGGAAGGAAGGAAAGAAGGAAGGAAGGAAGGAAGGGAGAAAGAAAAGAAAACCACAGAAAGAAAAAAGACCTGTCTTTCTTGAGGTGGGGTGACGAATGGTTTTGAGAAGGCAGGTGGCATGATTTGTCTTTTGTTTTGGCAGGATCATTCCATGACAGAACAATAGATAGAAACAGTATCAATGTGGTTAGATACAATACAGAGAGAACAATGCTAGAAACTGGGACAGGAGACAGCAAACTTGTCTCTCTCTGCTCTTTACAGGCGCCAGGGAGTGAATACTTCAGATCTGTCTTTTCTGTCTGTCACGATGCCTCAGGTCTGTTTCGGGGCAGGAAAGACAGCCACCGGCCGTATGTCAACGAATGGGTGTGGTTCCATGCCAGTAAGACTGATTTCTTGACTCCACAGCTTAAATTTCATACACATGCATGTGCACAATATAGTCTTCTTTTGATATTTTTCAACCATTAAAAAAAAAAAAATCCTGAGCTCAAAGGCCGAACACAAGTGGGCAGGAGGCTGGATTTGGCCCATGGACCATAGATTGTCCTCCTGGATCAGAGCGAAGGGAGCAAGTAGAATCAGAAGGACCAGAGAGAGGCTGTTTCAGTAACGTACATGAGGGTGATGGAGTTTGGGGCTGGGTTAAGAGTAGAAAAGGCTCTCAATTAAAGATATAATCTGAATATGCTTTGAAGATTGAGGATTTTTGTGGGAGTTTGTGGGAGTTTTGTGGGAGTTTGGGTAGAAGGAATGAGAAGAGGAGAGATACAGGGTCTGAGCACCTGGAGGCAGGGAGCTTCCAGTGGCGGCTGTGAGGACAGCTGAATACAGGTTTGGGCATGTTTGTGTGTTGATCATGGTTGGCTATCCAGAGGGAGGTGTGGAGTAGGCAGCTGGAGATCTAGATCAGTAATTAAGAGGTCCAGTCTGGTGACATCAACTTAGAAGTCATCAGCATGGACATGATCTAGCACAGGCCGACCCAACAAGGAGGGAATATAGCCAGAAAGCAGGGCAGACCAAGATGGAGCCCTGAGACACTCCCACTACCCGGGGCCAGCTGCAGGAGAACCAGCCAGCCCGCGAGCTCCGGAAAGTGGCCCGAGTCCGACGAGCCCCATGCTGCTTAAGTTCTGATGCCTCAGAATCCGCAACATGGAAATCACCGGGGTCTGTTACCAGTGCAGTCCGAGTGGTGCATTGAGGTGGTGAAGTGGGTTTCGGAAGGAATCGGAGGAGAGTAACTAAGGATAATAATGTGTGTGGACAGCCCTTCAGAAGAAATCTCCTGGGGCTTGAAGGAGAAAGGTGTTGGCTGGAAGATTGCACGGAATGAAGATGTTTTAGATTTATTTGTTATGAGGTCAAGAAAATAGTGCAAAAAACAAACAAACAAACAAAAACCAAAAACCACCAAAAATCTTATGTGCCTATCACCTAGGCTGAACAATTGTCATCACTTTGCTACATTTGTTTCTTTTATCTTGTTTTCAACATTGTCTGAAGTGCTTTAAAGCAAATTCCTGACCTTATTTTACACACAAATATTTCAGAATGTGCATCTAAAAAGTATGGACCTCTGACCTTACTTTACACACAAATATTTCAGAATGTGTATCTAAAAAGTATGGACCATTGCTTTACTAGCCTGATGACAGTGAAATGTGTCCCTGGTCCCGTGGACTACTCCGTCTACGCAGTTTTCTTTTTTCTTTGGTGTTGGGAGAAAGTCTGGTAGCATGCTGATGAGAAGGAAACCCTACAGAGGGAAAATGGCAGATCCTGGGGGAAGATGTGGCCGAGGGGGTGGAGTCCAGCACACAAGGCAGGAGCTTGGTCTTTGAGAAGAGCACACTTGGGTGTTTTGGTCTTGTTTTTATTTTTTTAAAGATTTTATTTATTTATTTGACAGAGAGAGAGAGCGAGAGAGGGAACACAAGCAGGGGGAGTGGGAGAGGGAGAAGCAGGCTTCCCGCGGAGCAGAGAGCCCGACGCGGGGCTGGATCCCAGGACCCTGGGATCATGACCTGAGCCGAAGGCAGACGCCCAACCGACTGAGCCACCCAGGTGCCCCTGTTTTTGTTTTTAATAATAACAAGAGGGAAAGATTTTTTAAAAATGGCATCTTGAAGGGAATTGGACCCATTTATTTGTCATGCATGACACAGCCATGACTCTCCAGCTCTAGCTACAGACCTTCAGATTCTTATTTCAGGAGGAAAGAATTGTCAAGCAAATGCCAAAGATCTCAAAACACCATTTTGCTAATTCTTATGCAGAGGACAAACGGTAACATTAATACAGTTTCTTAAAAGTTCAAAACATCTGTCCAGGAGTTGGCTTTTATAGAAAGCTGACACAGTTGTATGATTTCTCAATGATGATGCTATTTTCCTACTTTAGGAGAAGCTGTCAAGTAACGTCAAGTGCAAACTGAAGGAAGTAATTCGATATTTTGTACAGAGTTATTGGTGTCTCTTCATCTTAGCTTGAAATGTGATTTCCTTGTTCAGTTTGATAGATCATTCTGGTGCCTGTCCTTCGTTTCAGTGAGGAGCAGGTTATGGCCAGGATTAAATTTATTAAAAAATTATGACGTCTTTCAGGGCAAACATTATAAAATCGATGTTTCTCTTCCCTTTAGTCTAAGACACAATATCAAAACCAACTTGATAAACTCTTATCTGGCTCAATCTCAGTTAGACCGGTGGAATGTGATTTCAAGATGGTCTTCCCGAGGATGGACTCAAAGTAGGACTGGCAGCCAATGACATTCTAGGCTCCCCTAACATATTAAGCATTGTGAATGATCCTTGGTCTGCTATAATTAAGCATGGTGGTGATGAAATCACATTTGTTTTTTTTTTCCTTTTGAAAATCTTGTGTAAAAAGAATCATGTTTTTATAATATCTGTGAAGGGGGAAAACGTAAAGGGTAAAATAGTAAAGTGCAAGAAAGAGGGGTTAAAATTACATTAAAATCCCACAATCTAGAGGTAATAGTATCAACACTGTGATTAATGAATGTACCCCCCCCAACCCTGATAGGAGCCCACACACGTTTCCATAAATGCATAAGGGTATATAGTCTTGCATAAGTGGAATAAAGTTTACCATGTTTTCTGCAGCCTTTCTTCTTTACTCAGTGATATGTCATGGACATTCTTCCAAATTACCAATTATTTTCCTATTTTTAAAACTGATTTTGATTGTGATTGCTAGGTTTGTTGTTTGCTAATTGTGTCTGTTTCTATACAGCATTTTTTTTTCTTTTTTGTAGTCAAGTCTAACTATTTTTCTCCTGTATTTCTAATTGTATAACATAGTTAGAAAGTCCATCCTCTCTGGAAAATTACTGAAATCTTCATCCATATCTTATTTTCGTGATTTTAAGCACTACTCTTCAAAATTGAAGTCCTTAATCCATCTGTAACTTTTTAAGTATGTCAGGAAGCCACTGTAATTTTCCCAAATTACCAGCCCATTATTTAAACTACATTTGTTGCAAATTTTGACTTTATTGCCACTTATTTCAGCTAAATTGTGTAGCATTCATCACATCCCTATCTCTCATGACATTGTAGGAGATGAAAAATATTTGCTCTAAGCCCTTTAGGTTCAATAGCTGGGTCCTGTGAATTAAACTGACAAAATACTGATCAACAGGAGAATTATTTCATACACATACAGGCACCAAGGAAAGAAGGAGCAGGCTTGTTAAATGGTTAAGGGTAAAGGCTTATACACCCAACTTAGCAGCGAAGAGGGAGAGGGGGAGAAATAGCTCCTGTGGGAAAAACAATGGTTTTCTTTAGGAAAGACAGATGGAGAACAGACAGGAGATAAGGAAGTTTGGAACGGTGTTTGTGTATACAGATCTGAGTGGTCTTCCGGCTTCTTCAGGACCCCTAAGGAGCAAGCCCCCAGGGTTTACCTCTGGCTTCTCTTTCCTCCCAAATCTGTGTGTGTGCTGCTGCTAGGACCCCATTCCCTGGTGGCTGAACGGGGCACCATGGTGTCCTTCGTGAAAGGGATCACCCAGGCTGTTCTTACGCAATCACATCCTGAGCAAATCACTGTCTCCTTGTTAAGTTCTAAATAATCCAAATGATACTAAATAAACTTAATTAATTTGGGGAGATGTAGCTTACCTGAAATATTGTGCCTTCCTATACAAGGACACATTTTTTGTTTGCTGCTTTTTTGTTCTCCTCTTTCCACTTCTGATTTTCCATGAAGAATTTTACGTGTGTATTTACATAGATACACCATTTTATGAAAACCTTATTGCTAGGAATTTTAGTGTTTTTATTGCCATTATGAATGGAATCTTATACTTCATTACACTTTTTAATTGCCTATGGGGGGGTCTCTTATAAATTGCTTTATGTTGTTCATAAAAGTTTTCCAGTCATTTATCCTGGGTTTTATGACCAGAACTTTTTCTGTTACTGAAAATGATTGTAATTTGTTCTCCTTTCTGATATTTATACTTTTTTTTTCTCTCTTAAGACCATGTTGCCTAGGGGCGCCTGGGTGGCTCAGGCGTTAAGCATCTGCCTTCGGCTCAGGTCATGATCCCGGGGTCCTGGGATCGAGCCCCACTTCTCCCTCTCCCACTCCCCCTGCTTGTGTTCCCTCTCTCGTTGTGTCTCTCTCTGTCAAATAAATAAATAAAATCTTTAAAAAAAAAAAAGACCATGTTGCCTAAAACTTACCAAATACGGTGGGTCTTAGTAAGCAATACTCTATTCTCATTACAATGGATAAGAATGAGGTTAAGTTTTAGGAACCGTATCAGATTTTGGTTTGGGAAATGTGTTTTACACGGTACTATTAGTAAGGAGAAGTCCACTGAACGCCAACTACACACAGGAAATGTACTAGCTTCTTCAAGGACAGATAACGAGAAAGTCATGTTCCATTAACGAAAAGTATAGTGTAGTTCAGAGGATAGAGTGGCCTCTTCTACCAGACCCATAAATACAGACAACAAACTGATGGTTGCCAGTGGGGAGGGGCGGTCAAGCAAAGTGGGTGAGGGGGAGTGGGTGGCACCGGCTTCCAGTCCTGGAGTGAAGAGTCACAGGAACCCAAGGAAGAGCATCGGGATACAGTCAGTGGGAGCATAATCACATTGTAGTGGGATAGATGCCAGCATCACGTAGAGACTCGTCTGGTCACTGCGGTTTACACCTACACTGTGTGTCAACTCTACTAACAGAATAATGAAACTTAAAAATTTAAGCACCATTATTCTAAAACAAACAACCAAAAGAATGACGGGTGTTCACAGGAATGTGGACCATAAAGGATTCAGGGGCCCAGGGAAACCCCGAGCAAAGGAGCCTTGGGAATTGTGAAATCTCCATCCGATCACAGGAAGAGGAGCATTGAGAAGGTTTCAGGCAGAAGGAGGGCACTTGGTCATCCACAGAGATGTTTGGGACTGTGCTTGGTGATATACACGATCCTGTCTCCTTGGAACAGAGATTGTGTGCGGAGATCGACGGGAAGTGTGGCAGATGGGGCGAGAACAGCAGTGTGCTGTGTCCTGGGTCTCTGAGACAAGCAGGTGCCACAGCTCCCATCTCGTGGAATTAGGGGGGCGACACCAACAGTTTGAGGGTCCAGTCGCCTCCCTGCCACACCACGGGATCCTCATGATCTTGGCAACAGCTCAGCCCAACAGCAAAGGACAGAACCATGGAAGCATCCCTGAAGCTCTGTGCCCTGTGCATGTGAGGGCTTGAACGTGGTTTAGAAATGTGCAAATATTAGGGCTGGGTTCATCAAGTCATGGTTTTTACTATTATTCTAAAACCAAAAAAATAAAGTGCTTTTTTTTTTTTGTGACACTATCCAAATCCATTTTTATGTAACAAAATATTGTATTAGTTTTATCATTCTGTCTTTTAACATTGAACTCTTTGTGGTATTTAATCAGAAAGACACATCTGTTTGGGGAGGATTGTAAAAAGCAGTGATTAGAAAGTAAGAGCAGGGGCGCCTGGGTGGCTCCGTCGTTAAGCGTCTGCCTTCAGCTCAGTCATGATCCCAGGGTCCTGGGATCGAGCCCCGCATCAGGCTCCCTGCTCAGCAGGAAGCTTGCTTCTCCCTCTCCCACTCCCCCTGCTTGTGTTGTTTCTCTCTCTCTGTCAAATAAATAAATAAAATCTTAAAAAAAAATAAAGTAAGAGCAATAGACCCTTACTAAAAGAGAAGTCCAATGTTGCAATACTGGGGAGAATAAGAATAAATCTACACCCTTACCAAAAAAAAAAAAAGAGAGAGAGAGACTTTTTCTCTCATTCTTATAGCCTGATATTAATATATACAAACAAATACAAGAAAATTAGTCTGAGAGTCGGCAAATAAGAATTAGCAGTCATAAGGTAGTAACCGATATCATTAATTTTCAAAAACACTTTTATAGGATATTTTGGAAAATTATATTTTAATTCACAAGAGTTCAGATTTTATTACTTCAAGAGGGGAAAAAAACCTATTGTTGGAAGCACACGCTAACAATTAAAGTGTTACGTATGTATCCTATTCTCGACAGGAATGGTGTATTTATAGGTTTCATAATGGGCTACCTTTTTAGGTTTTTTTTTCCCCTATGTCTTTCTCTTCAGACTTACATTTTAATGTAAATGGAAAAGAAGCAAATGTTATCTGCCTAATGAATAATATACTTTTCTAAGAAAGGAGAAACAACTAAACATTCCGATCGGACTTAAATCTTTAACTAACAACATAGCTTTAATATTGGCTCTAGAAGTAGTTGAAGACCTAAAAGTCAGTTACAATTTCAAGTACGTTGCCGCATAAATTCACTAAGGTTTAGAATAATACTCTACTCTGACAAATTTATTAACTTTTTAAGCAACAATGAGAAACCACCTGAAATCCTTGTGGGGGCAGAAGCCTCAGTGTAGTACTAGGATTTTCTGGCAGTGTGGATGCATTTTTATCAGAAAGCTCTCAAATAACGATGCCTTTATATGATCTTATATTCTAGAACATCATAATAAAAATACACATCATATGTGTATACATAGGTATATATACACACGGGCATGCGCACGCACACACACACATAATAGATTTAGCAGAACATTGAAAAGAAATATGATAGAGTGATCATGTTATAGCGCTGCAGGTAATTATATACAAAGATGAATGCTGGAGAACATGGATTTTTCTTATCTCATTGAAACCAGCCTCCAGCTTCTTTAATTTCAGAAATTGGGAAATGCAGGATTCTGTATGATGAACAATATTTTTAGTGAGATAATAAAAACACTGTGTAATTACATACTGTTTTTAAGCTGAGCGCTTGGCAAACGTGGCCTGAAATCTCGCTGCTGAGCTGGCCGTGCTTTTTGTTTGGTTGGGAAATGCTCATTTATATGTGCTGAAAAGAATTATAATTTTTAGAATATATGATAAACGTAGGTAAGCAGAGGGTGAATATAAGTCTTGCCGATTATTTTCTAAGGAAGACCAAATATACAATTAAGGGTTTCTTTATATAAATAGTGGTTCGTATACTCTCCTGTGTTCATTTATTTATATAAACATTCAACAGATTTCAAGTGGGTGTCTACCACATGCTTGAAATGTTATTGATGTATATGGCAAACAAACAAACAAAAAAAAAACAGGACGGCAGAATCCCCTCCATCTCAGGCTGAACATCATGAAGGTTTGCTCCGCCCTCACACACTCCAGAGCCCTCTCTGGAATGTCGGGGGGTCTGTCCCGTCTAGGCACCCTAACATCCCCAAGGCCTCCTAGTTTTCTCTTGGCTCCAGGAGAAGACAGAGAAGCCTTTCTCCAGCCAGAGCCCACCTCTACAGGGACCCTCCCCCAGGCAGGCGACCGCAGCCAAGCGGGAGCCAGCCTGCACCGGGAAGTGGGGCTGCTCTGGAAGCAAAGGAGCGGTGCCCACGGACCTGGCCCCACGGATGTGCACCTGCAGCAGGGCGGGGAGAAGCCAGGGCTGGGCTCTGAGCACAGGGTCCATTAGGGCAGATACAGTGCGGGCGGTCCGCCGAGGAGCATTCTTGCAGGACGCAGAGCTGAACGCGTAGACAGGGATCTGGGATGATGCTAACACCTTCCTAGTGCAGTTCCTAGAGCAGCGTAAGTCGTGACAACCCACCGTAGGATAAGCAGAAATGCCAGAACCGTCAGTGTAAGAAGGACCCAGAGGCACGGTAATGCTGCCATGGGAATGCTGTGTGCATCAGCTTCCCAGGCTACAGTAACAAAGTATGAGAAACACCTGGCGGCTTAAAACAGCACCAACTCGTGACCGTGCAGTTCTGAAGGCCAGGGATCAGGATTCAGTTTCGCAGGAATGAAACCATGGTGTCCCAGGCCCTGCCCCTCTGCTGGGTGGAAGGGAGGCTTCTTTCTTCACCTACCCCCGGCCCAGGCCAGCAGCCCTCGCAGCCCCTGGCCGGGGACCCTGTGCATCTTCAGAGCCTGGGCCCCACATCTCAACTGCTCTGCCCCGCGTCACCCTCTCTTTCTCTGGGGGACCCTCCTGCTTCCTCCCTCTGATAAAGACCCTGGTGCTCACATTTAGGGCCCGTCTGTGTAATACAAGATAATCCCCTATCTCCAGATCCTTAATCACACCTGCAAAGTCCCCGTTGACATGGGAGGGAACTGTCACCAGTTCCGGGGATTAGGACCTGGCAATCTCTGGGGGCCATGATTCAGACCACCACCCTTTGTATTCTATCCTACGAGGGCCGTGAGGACACTGCGTCCATGAAAGCAAGAAACACACGGAAAGGGGAGGGACCTTACTGGCTCCTGTCTCCAAGCCAAGGCCACGTTCGTGAGGCTTGATGATAGCCATGCACGGACAGGGTCCCCAGAGAGTACCCCGTGTGCTCGGTGTGTATGGGATCCGTGCCATAAAGGCAGTTCTGGCCAGGTCCAGCAAACACCAGGGACTGCATGAGCGATGCTTTCCCTGGTCCTGAACTTGTAAAATGATGAACACACTCAGCACTGGGCACTGGCCTGGGAAGTAAGAGCCACCACAGTGGCCGGGTCCAAGCAGAGTGTCTGCATCTGTGTTCCCACCCCCTACCCAGCCAGGACGGTAGATGGAGAACATTCTGGACTGTGGTCAGAACAGCAACACACTCGGAGAGTCACAGTGTACAGGGTTCAGGCTGCCTTTGTATTTTCATTTTCTTCACCAGTCTGGCCCTAGAACAGCCAAACACAGAAACATAACAGAGGTAGCCCCGACCACCCTTGCCGCACCTTGTATGGTACCTATGCATGGTATGGGCTGTAGCATCATGGCGTATACCCATCCATCAGCTCATCCCTACCACATATGAGCGTGTACCCATCATCAGTCCATCCCTACCACATACAAGTGTGTACCCATCCATCAGTCCATCCCTACCACGTAGGAGCATGAACCCATCATCAGTCCATCCCTATCACAAATGAGCGTGTACCCATCATCAGTCCATCCCTACCACATA
>NC_058407.1:135439403-135458973 GCF_002201575.2 Neomonachus schauinslandi
CACATATGAGCATGTACCCATCCATCAGTCCATCCCTATCACATATGAGCACTGGAAACATCCCCACTCTACTTCCAGTCCTGCCTAAGGGATGGGTTTGCTCCAACCCAGTATCTGCTAGTACGTTCCAGGGAGAGCTGGGCTGTCTGGCCATCCTAAAGAGCACTGCAATGCTCCCCTGTACTTAGGATAGGACGTTAACTGAACTAGACAAGTAAGATGCACAGATTCCAGAAGGTGGGAGATAAACCCTACAAAAATCTAGGGGAGACATCATAGTGAAGCTTTTAGGAAGTCAGTGGTCTGGGTAGGCTAGGATGCACCTTCCACGTAAAGACAAATTATATCATCTCTCACATCTCACCAGGAAGTCTGGCAGGTCACTTTGGCTTTGGATGCAGCATATTCCACATAGAAACCTGCTTCAGTCCATATTCCAGGTAGAAGGAAAGGCTCCCAGCTTTCAGTGCAGGGAGATCTGTGTGTGAGGTCCAGGAATCAGTGTAAGGAGCCCCTTAGGCCTTTGGAACTGCAATCCAGCACACTCTGCTTTATGAGAACTATGTGGGAGGGGGGGAGTTATCTATCTTGTGGAGTGTACCACAAGCCCTGACAAAGTCCTCTCCACACAGACCCGTGGGTTCTAGAGCAAGGCCATGCCATCTGCATTGGAGAATGATAACTCTTTCAGAAAATGACCTAGGTAGGCCAGAATGCACAAGTAGGTTCTGCAATCAAGTGGCCTGCCTGCCTGCCTGTAAGTCACCCGCGTCACCCACCGCTGTGGTACCCATGCCTTGCTCAGCCCATGCCTGTGGCCACACGGAGGATCCACGGGCATCTGCTGACAAACAGAAGGAAAGCCTGAGAATGGTGTTTGGTATTTTGTGCAAGCTGAATAAGGACCGTGGCTATACTATACTCCCCCGCCCAAGGGTGACCTTGAGAACAGGAGTGAGGAGAGATCTCCACACCAAGCAGAGTTCGGGGCATCCACCTTTTGTGGGAGGAGACACAGCTGGTGGGGAATACCTACACACTAGCGGTCAGCAGTGGGTGACCCAAGGAATTGACGGGAAGAGAGGATGAAGGGGACCGGGCATGCGGACGGATCTGGAGGGTAGGCACTGAGCCTAAAGATGTTCACAATATGACCGACACACAGAGCACATGCCACAGAAGGAGAATCAGCAACCAAGGAGACAAAGGACTCGACCTTTGATTTGAGCTGGGCTGTCCTGGCCCTGTGGGCACAGGGAGCTCCTTCTGGGGCGAGTGATGCAATACTCTCCAAAGGCACAGGTGAGAAGCATGTCCATAGAAGGTGTGCACACGGTGAGACCCTCCCTAAATCAGCGAGCTGCCCCGTCAGACACACATAGGAGGAGGGACAAGGGAAGGTGCAGAGCCACCGGCCCTAAGTCCTAGAGACGCACTTTGGGAATTCATGCTTCCCGCACCTTACAACCCTGGACTCGGAAGATTCAGAAGAGAAGGAATCCTTCTGTCAGGGAGCGAGGGACCCATCGTCCTTGTCAGGGAGCATCTGGTCGATGAAGTGCATGAGGCCCAGCCCTGTCCCCGCTCTGCAGGGCTGATCCAGCTCCAAAACCTCCCACGGATCTGGCCGAGGCTTTGCTGTTTCTCTGTCGCAGCCCGGCTTCTCCCTCGGGATGATTCTGCGGCAAATACTGTTTCTCACTGTCATTCAGGTCAAAATATTTTCAAGTTCCTAACCACTCACAAGAATATCTAAAAGTGTTTTGCTTGATACCCAAATGTTTAGGCATGTTTTGTTTATCCTACCAGTGGTGATTTCCAGATTAACCCCGCTGCGGTCGGCGAACATATTCCACAGGATTGCAACCCTTTGAAATATGCTCGCAAGTACTTTATGGTCCAGCATATGGTCCGTTTTGGTAAATATTTCATGTGCCCACGGAAAGAGTGTGCGTTCCACAGTTGGAACGCGTGTCAAAGAGTGCATTAGCCAAGTTGCTTAAATCTATGTGTACTAATTGCTTTTTTATTGCTCATTCTAGCACTTACTAGACGGATACGTTAAACCTTGGATTATTGTCATGTGGGAGCCGAGAGCTGACATCCAGGGTTGGAGCGCCTATGCTCCTGCTTAGAATTTGCAAACGTAGTTGTGCAAATCTTCTGGAGTTACTTAAAACTCAGTAAAGTATATTTCAGGTGATAAAGATCTCCTAGGATTTTACCACGGATTGAAATATTCAAATAAAACACATCTCCTTTTCTTCCCGTGTTACTGAACTCGCTGGCTGAACACGACAAATCTCTGCTTCGTTTTTGGGGACGTAAGCTGCAAATGTGAAAGTTTTCTATCAGATGAAAATGGCTGGAAGCCCACCTGCCCTCGCTGAGACTCTACATTGCAGGGACGGTGAAGGTCGAAGCTCAAGGACATCTCATATTTCCTTCTGAGGCCCTCGATCCACTGGATGCCTCACAGTGATGTGCTTGTGACCTGGGTCAGGAGACATGGAGTGAGGTACCAACTCTGGTCACGGGTCCCTCACCAGCTTGGGGTCCTGGAGAAGTAGCTTGATCCGTCTGGGATCAGAGCTTTTTCTTTATGAAATGGATTGTTTTTATATTGGATCAGTGTTTCTCAATCTGTTTTTTCTTTTTTCCTTTTCCTTTCTCAGACCTACCCAAGAAAAGACTCTAGGACAAAGGTGCTGGATGTCCCATGGGCACTAAGACCACCTGGGGGCCGTGCTGGGGACAGGAGTTAATGGGCCCATCTCCGAGCTGGCGATTCTCTGACCCTGATCTCTGATAGAGCCAGTAAGGTTCCCCACGTCCAAGGAAACCACTTTAAAAAGAGCAAAACCCTATAATCTGAGAGACCACCAACTTCTCCCGTGGTCCTGTTTTAACGAGCGCAGCTCTGTTGTCATATTTTCAGAATGTTGGCTTTGGCATAAGGCTTCACTAGAGAATAGAATTCCATTTCATATATGTGTAGACATCAGCGGGATGGTGAATGCAAGTTTCCTACCCATGTTTGGCATATAAGGAGCACTCCATAATGTATTAGTCATACATTATTTTTGGAAGACAGGTGTGATTAGGTGACTTTAAAAATCTCTAATTTTGGGGCGCCTGGGTGGCTCAGTTGGTTAAGCGACTGCCTTCGGCTCAGGTCATGATCCTGGAGTCCCAGGATCGAGTCCCGCATTGGGCTCCCTGCTCGGCAAGGAGTCTGCTTCTCCCTCTGACCCTCCCCCGTCTCATGCTGTCTCTCTCTATCTCATTCTCTCTCTCAAATAAATAAATAAAATCTTTAAAAAAAATCTCTAATTTTAAGATGCTCTGATCACCCTACTCCTTCCCATTATATTCCACATATTCAAGGTTACGTTCAAGCTTGGGTGTGAACCCATTCTGTTGGAACAAATTGCTTAACGCATTACAACAGTGCACATGTAGCTTTGGGAGTTGTCTGCTGGAGCTGGAGTCTCGCCTGGACTGATGCCGTTGCAAATCCTAGCCACAGTTATATGGAATGAACAAGCCATCGAACCCCTGTGAACCCTAGTCTACACCACAGCGGATGCCTGTGTCGGGGTCAATGTCGGGGTGTGAGTAGTCAGAGGATACGCTGGAGTGGAACCTTCATCCCCAGAGTTCAACCATCAATGACGTGACCCCAGAAGAATGTGTTATCTTTCTGGGCCATTTACTTAATTACTTATAAGTATCAAATTTATTCTCTTTAACTTCCAGGGTTGATGGATGGACTAGAAATGCAGTAATTGTGTGTTTTGGAGATTTATGAACTATAAATAAGCTAAAAATACTAAAAGAAATTGATACACAGACTTCAAGCAAAGGTAAGCTCACACACCTGGAATCTTCAAAGTGCTTGGACCTAATATGCTCAGGCAATAGACCCAGTGAAAATTAGGGATCATTTCAATGGACATTTAGTGTGCTCACCATTACCATTAATCCCTTTTTCAATAAGCTGTGCAGGGCGTGCGCTAGCTGAGGCGGACGAGCGTGTCTTGCCACAGTGGTCGTGCAAGAGCCGCGAAGCAGTGAGAGATGCCGACAAACTGACCTACGGTCCCAGCAGATGGGGGCTTCCGCCCACCGCAGGCCCAGCATGGATCCGAAGGCCAAGTCAACTTTCTTCTTCATCTTTTCCGAGCTTTGAGCTATTTTTCTTCACTTTAAACGTTTGTATTGATTTAAGATACCACGCATTCCTCTGATGGGTCTTCAATCATTGGTTGCTTAGCCTTGGAATTATATGTTATTTCCTTTGTAATTCCTCCCTTGGGGCTCAGCAAAACCAAAGTCACACGGTTAATACTGAGCAACTACCTACTGATTTGCATTGAAAGCAACTGAATTCTCATTAGTAGGAATATTTCCTCACCTTCCTGTGAGAGGAGAGGTCGGTAAGTTTATAATTGTCAGTTTTTCTCAGTGAAGGTAAGGGGTTTCTCTTTCTTTTCCTTTCTCTATTTTGGGGAGGAAAGAATTAAAATAAAATTTAAAGAAAACACTATATTTTCGGTAGTAAATTGAACAGATTTAAACAGAAAGAGGAATGCCACTTCATCTACCGCCCTGGGTGAGGTTATCTTAACATGACGGACAATTTTTTTTTTTCAAATTTTTCATCGCAGCCATCCATCTGTGAGAGGAAAGCATAATGTTTTATGTGGCAGAAGGCAGTAACTGCCCCGGCGAATTATCTCTTCCGCGGACCTTGCCTTTTCCTGGAAGCTCAGTGATTACCACCGAGGTTTCTAAAACGAATGCGGTGTCTTGGTCATTAAGCTGGAAGCCTGGGCCACCTCAGTAATTAAAAAGCTCGATTCGCTTGAGTCCAGAGGGCCACCTGCAGCCAGGCTGCGGGCCAGACGGCTCTGAGCGGGAGACAACGCTCCAGCTGAGAGGGGTTTTTAAAGTTTAACCTGAAAACAGGCTTGGAGCCTCTGATCCCATCAGGTGGCTACTCGTCAAATATGCTCGGCCACCATTAGCTGGTCTGGGGAATAATTTGTCTGCCCTTCACAAAAATGACTTGAGAATCCAGGGTCTGCCGGGCAGGACACAGCAGTGGGCAGAGCCCCCCGGAAACGCGAGTGGCGGGACGGGGAGGGCAAAGCGAGCCACCTGCACAGCAACTGCCCCTCTTTTCCCGACATTCAGGAAAAGGCCGCTGTTGCAGTTTTGCCAAGATCAGTAATTTCATTTCTAAACTCTGGAGTAGGGGTGTTGAATCGCCGTGATGAGGCAAGACATCTCCAGGTTCTTAATTTGCGCTTAGAAAGGGTATTAACTTGTTATCAAAAAGTCATCTCATTTCCTTTTTTTGTTTTTTTGTCACCTAAGAATCCCCCTAGTAACCCTGGCGAGATGATTCGAGAGAACGTACAATTTACACCGTAATACCGAAACAAAGTTAAAACAGGGAAATAGGGCATGGGCCTGTGGATAACCAAGAAATATCTATTGATTCGTGTGTCAGGCAAAATGGGGAAGGGGGGATGTGTAAAATCCTCGCCACGAGGTGCCAACAAATGAATTTAGAGACAAGGATGAACATACAGACATAGTACCAAGAACATAGTAAATTCTAGAATACTGCACAATTCGCTTATAATTCACAGACTCCCTTGGGTGGTCAGAGGAGTGAGAGGATTTTCTCAGGGGGCGTGAGAATATCTCCTCTCTTCTCTTTTCTAAAACTTGGAAGCTGACAAAAGGTTTTGTAGATCTAGGCCACGCTGCTTAGTTGTCCACAGAGTCCTGTGGATTTTGCACCTGATTGTAGAAGAGTATGTAATCTGGCTAGAACTCCGGAGACATCCAGTATATTTCCAATAAAGGGGGGATTACGAACACAGAGCTGCACAATACTGAAATCACAAGCCGCCGCCATTCATTTCTCTAAACAAGTGACTCTGAGAAATCACCCCAATGTTATGGAAAGAGGCATGAGTCTCTATCATCACTGAGAGAGCACTGAAACCACAATGTACTAAGAAAGTGAAATCAGAGGAAGGTCCAGAGTAAGAATATGAGTACTACCTTCACGGCACACCTAAGAGCTTCTCTGAAGAATTAAACACAGCTCTATTTTAATCACTTAATTAGAGGAGTGGCATTTCACCATGATGACTATAGGCAGAACAGGGAGTAGTTTGCAATCTTGGTGAGTTTCTCAAAGAGCAGTAAATGTGAAGGTTCGTTTCCCTAACATATGCAAATCCCCTTTTCCCTCACTAAGTTTTGTTTACCTAGGTGCAATTATTACAGATAGTGGGGGCCCATCAATCATGCTTTCAGTGAGCATTCACTAAGTCCCAGAAGAAATATGCTGTTGTTGGATATGCAATCACTGGCCGTGATCTTTGTTCTCAGTCAACGTACCCACACAGGGTCACCTCCTCACAAATGCCTCCCTGTCCAAGGGAACGCTGTACAGAATGTGACCCTGGTGAGGACTGAGGTGGAGAGATACAAAATTGAGTTTCCTACTTTAAAAATCCACGTTGTTTGCATCCATGTGCACCTACTGTACAACACAGTACGGCAGGATCTCAGTGGTCTACAACAAGAAGCATTTCCTTTTCTCAGAAATCTGTGGATTGGCTCCTCTCGGTTGGGCTCAGTCGGGCCGATGGGTGGTCAGCTGACGTGGCTCAGCTCCATGCGTCCCTCTCCTTTTTCTGGCATTATGGGCGACCCAGGGCCCTGTTCTCATGGTGATGGCAGCGTGCCATGGGAACATATGATGCCAAGGTTTGGAAGGAGCAGGTTGGTGTTTCCTCTCATTCTACTGACCAAATCAAGTCACATGGCTGAGGTGGGCCTGGGATGCAGAAATATACTCTTCCCCTTTTGTGGGAGGAGGTAGAAAGTCATACAGAAAAAGGGGTGGATTTAGGGCAGGTAAGAAACCGAGGCCAATAACGCAATAGAGCCTGGTGTCTTTGTGGTGAACTTCCTGAACCAGACATAAACACCAAGTTACATCTAACTCCTTCGGCACGTTTGCACCTTTATTATCAACCAGTGGTGAGGCCATATCACCAACGACAAAATGCTGACACAGAGCATCTACAGCAGCATGAAAATAATGCAGGAGAGCTCCCCTGGGGTACACCTGTGTGAGGTACGGCCAGGATTGGAAGCAGCAAGTGCGGTAAACTGATGCGGGCTAATGACAAGTTCCCTGTGGAAAAGCATGTTTGAAGAATCTCTTAAACAAATGTGATGCTGTACGTCATCCCCTCTCAGCTCGTCGGTCCCAAAACTAAAGGCATTTCATCAGCCATGGAATTAGAAGCATGTCATCGCCTGGACTCGTTGACTAGAGAACGTCCAGCAGAGGTTCTGCAGATGCATGTGCTAGAAGGATGGGAGTCACTTTTCTCAGCTGCTTTCAAAGACCAGTGTGTCTCCTACATACTCATCTTCAAATGGAAAGAATTGAAAACCCTGGGCCCTTTCTGGGATATCTTAATTCCCAACAAACTGTCGAATTTTTTTTTTCCATTCTAGTTTAAGCTCTACTGGCTTTATCCCCAAACTGATACATGCAAGAGAGATTCTTAAAAGTTAAGGATGACTTTAACTCACATTTTTTTTTTTTTTTGCATCCTTAGTATGAACACCCTCACCAGGGTGAGAGGATTTCTCTGAAATTATAATGTTTTGTTAGATTGTCAAAGAAAACGCCTATATGGCAAAAGATCTTTAGCATACTAACCATCACGTTAAGGGGTGGGGGGAGATTTAAAGCTCCATCTTCTATCCTAAGCTAATGAGCTTCTTTACAGATTCCCTCTTGGACAGATGTGTGCAGGAGAAGGTAATCCCCAGTGGGGCCAGTCCAGCAGTCTCCTGAGCGCCTTCACTTACTTCTGCTAAAAATGAGGTGCGGCCACGACTCACCCCTACGTGCTGCCAGAGAGGTCGTTATTTCTATTTCAGGTTCCTTAGAAAAGAGGCGGAATGCTCTCAAAAGGCTCCCCACTGTCACCAGGTCTACCTAAAACTGATGGCCACCTCTCCAAGATGCCCAATACAGCCCATTCCAGGACGTCAGGACGTTTTTCCCAGAGCTGAGAAGGGATGGTCGTGCTTCCCAAACTCACAGCATCATGGAGGAAAGTGCCACCCCAGAAATAAAGACACCTGTCCCCAGACCTTCTGCTCCTTTTATTAAATTAAAATGTATAAAGGGATGGAATCCAAGAGCATCTGAGAGCAGAACACACCATTAAAATTCCATTTCATGAATAGATCGCCATGAAAAGTGTTAGCGGAAAGAAAATTATTCTAATTCCAAATTCATTAATAACTAATGATGAATGATCTTAAGCAACACCATTTCCCCCGTGTTTTAGTCTCTTTCTCAGAAATGTGAATAATAAACTTGATTTCTTCAAAAACATTTTCATCTAAGATCACATCATTACTACTTAAAATACTTTCGATGGCTCGATGATGTTTCTTGCCAGAGAGGCAGAGGGCAGTCAGGAAAGTAGAAAAGAGCAAGGCAATGAGGAGAGAGAAGCTTTGAGGGATGTCTCATTTCCATCAGCGCTGTGCCAGTGGGCTTGTCCGTCCTGAGCATGGATCTCTTCTTTTAGTTACGAGAAATAAAAGAAATGCAATCGGTATACTTGTGGAAGAACACAGACAGCATTAAGCTGCCTAAGTGATTAAAATGTGGCGCTATCACTGGAATTTACAAGGAAAGTCCCAGAATGCCCTGCCTACTAGCAGGTGGGCTCAAGGGCTGCTCCGTGTTCAGAACCTGGCCCCCACGATCACACACCACCTCAGAACGTCCAAACAGCTAATGCCTAATAGTGCAGATGTATGTGAGCTCTGGGTGCAAACACGAATCTGAGGAGAAACACAGAACCTACGATGGAGAAACTAACAAGTCCCATTCCTGTGCCTCTGAGAAGTGTGGAAAGGAAATAAGATTAATCTCTACTTGAGCATGTAGCCAATGGCAGGTCGCAATATGGGCTTTTTCAAAGCAAATCATAAAATTACACAAGCTGAATTACATAAAATGAGTTTGGGGCCAATTATGCTAATTCAGGCAAGGCTAGTGATCCTAATGCATCCGTTAGTCTCAACGTATAGGTGATTTCAGGCCAATTCGCTCCCTACTGAGAGTCGGCCTAGATGCATAAGAAGGAAGAACAGGCATATTCTACTTTCTCAAGGGGCAGTGAGCATTCGCAGTCTGCTTGTGTAGCTTCCAATGCCCCCGGCTGCACTGTTGGTTTTTAGGTTTTCATTGACCGAAGAGAAGCACAGCACAGTTGTGAGGCAACTTGACTTCACCCAGCAGACTCAGACTGGGCTCTGCATACTGGCCGGGCGCCACTGAGATCATGGGCCACCAGGCGAACGGCCAGGGTTTCTGCTCCCTTAGAATTTGGTGACTGACGCGTAGAGTGCACAGATAACTGATGTGTTGATATTGAAAGGAAGCCAGGGAAGGCAACGTCGCAGATATTCTAACAGGAAAGCAAAGTGACATCGGATGGCATGGGACCCAAAGATGTTCTCCGAGGAGCTGCCAATCTGTTGTCACCAGAGACATTCAGAGTGAGGTAAGGGAGCAGGGGAACAGAAATACCGAGACGCGTACCCACCTCTGCTCTGGCTTTCTTGTTCCTGGGGAGTTAGCACTGTGGTGCATTTGAAGAGTCAGACGGGGGCTGGGGGGTGTTGTTAAATGGCTGGGAGTGGCAATGAGTAGCATTGTGCTTTCTGAAATACCCCGAGATGGTCCTACAGGAAATTAAGAGTTTTTACATGAAAGTCTTAGCCTTTGCTAAACAGTGTAAAGGCCTGTCATCTTGTTCTCTTTGAATCGAGAAAGAACATTTAATAATGTTTGTCTTTTCTTTTTAACCCTTAAGAGTGTTGTTGGGGAGGGGTGCCTGGGAGGCTCAATCAGTTAAGCGTCTGCTTTCCGCTCAGGTCATGATGCCGGGTCGGGTCGTGGGATCAAGCCCTGCATCGGGCTCGCTGCTCAGCGGAGAGTCCGCTTCGCCCTCTCCCTCTATGGTCTCTCTCGCTCTTGTTCTCTCACAAATAAATAAATAAAATCTTAAAAAAAAAAAAAAGAGTGTTGCTGGGGATCCAACGTTTATTCTCGTATTAAATTTTTTTTCACGACTCAGGAACTTCCACCATTTAACTCCTTTCTTTTGAAAAGAAAGATACTTGGTCAAAAACGATTGGTTTTATGATCCCTGAAAGCCTCATAGTTTACAAAAGATACTCATTTTTTATATTTAAAATAATAAAAAAGACACAAGCCAGTATCTTCTGTAATCACCCACTTATACTCTCTGTACTTATCAGTATTGTCTACCTTTTCCTTCACTGTGTACAAATGACCTAATATAATCTTAGATTCTCTACTTTAAGACAAGATCAATGTTGATGTAGAAATTTTATTTAAAAATTGTCTGTTTTTTTCCTTAAAGTGTGTTTTATTCTCTTTCCTGAGACTACTCTGTTTTTCGCGGTGTTTCAGTTTCCTTTTCTTCTCCAAGACGCCACGTTGCTCCATATTTGGCAAGGGATAACTGAACAACCGACAAAACCTTAAAACCTACATCAGTTAAAATATATAACTTAGCCTAATCGAGTAATTAGTAATCTCTACTCCCCTATTAAAAATAACCCTTTGATTCTGGCGGATTTCAACATCCACGGGGAGATGGGAAGTGGTACCGTGTTCAAGCACACAACGTCATCCTGCCACAAATCCATCCTTGAATTCCTAATCTTCTTCCTCAAAGGACACCTCTGAATTTTTAATTTCAATAGCGTCTTGAATACATTAATTTTGAATGCTCACACCCACTCGGTATAGGTCAGTGGTGACTGGAGAGCAATTGATGCTACGACATGCATTGCCTACGAGACACCCTCCAATCCGGCACTGTTCATTCGTGTCCCTTTGTCACAGTGCCATCCTAGACTTTTCCATAAAAACAAAGCTCCTGTGTGTCTCGGTAAACACTGAATGTTAATGTGGTACATTGTAAAATCTATTAACCTGTCTACTTAAGTGATATTCATATCAGCATGTGTCATCAGCTATAACAAAGAGAAGCTTTATTATTCACCGCAATTGGGTGGCGCGCCTCTGAGGGTCTGTGGTATTTGGGTTAGGAAACATTGATCTCCAGATGGAGTCACAGCGCCAATGGACGGTTTGTGCATTTGGGGCAATTTTATCTTTTTTTTTAAGATTTTATTGATTTATTTGTCAGGTAGAGAGAGAGAGCAGAAGCAGGGGGAGCTGCAGAGGGAGAGGGAGAAGCAGGCTCCCCGTCGAGCAGGGAGCCCGATGCGGGACTCGATCCCAGGACTCTGAGATCATGACCTGAGCTGAAGACAGTTGCTTAACCGACTGAGCCACCCAGGCATCCCTTGGGTAATTTTCTCTTGAATGCAAGGGTAAGCTGTTCCAGAAGCAATGCCCAGGATCCATCCTGTGCAGGGAACCCTCCTGGGTCTTGCATTTCTGCCCAGTTCAAGTCTTCTGAGCAAAGGCTTGTTTGAATAGCAAATGTTTGTGCCTTTTAAGCTAGAGAGCATGAATCTTCTGAAAGATTTAAGGTAGGTCTCCTTTGGTGGGGGTCCTCCAGGATAAAACCCCTAGAAATCTTTCCCTCCTTCCCCATGGAGGAGATTAGCCTGCTTTCCGTGACACGGAGTGATCTCTCTACAGAGAAAAGGCCAGGTAGACAAGATAGCCGTCAAAAGAAACAAACAAAAACAGACAAAAAACATGCAGTCTCCAAATTTCGGGGTTCCTTTCTTGTGGTGCAATTCACTGCACTTAGAGGCAGACATCTGGCCCTTATCACTGCATCTTATGGGAATGGGGATGTAAGGAATCAAGGCCAGCCATTACTCTTGGCCTCTGCTCTCTGTAATACATGGCATACAGTGTCTTTCTCTGACCCCTGTGTCTTCTGTCAGTATGTGTATAGGAAATTGTGGCTGGCTAACTCGTTACCTCGCAAGCAAGGGAAAATTTCAGACCCTTTGCTGTTTCAGACTTAACACATTTGTGCATAAATTAAACACAAATGCATCTAGAGCAAAATACATAAGCCATAGAATATCTAGATCCAAAATAGTGACAAAGTGACTCAAAGATTCACTTCTGTTTCTTGACCAGAAGCATCATACACTATATGCCGGTAACCAGAAGAACGTTAAGTGTTATTCAAGGTCTCTATCCAATTTCTCTGCTAGTGGTATTTACAGCATTGCTTAGTGAGCAACTTGTCAAGCAAAGGAAGACATTGAAAATTGCTTGGAGTTAGAATTTTTGAGGTCAGAATCTGGAAATAGTAAATGCACCAAAGTAAGGAAATCGGGATCCGGGGTTATCTAAATGACGATGTCAAGACAAATTTAAGATCAGGGGTCAGTGGTCAGCAGTGGCATAATTTAGACATTTTGGCTGCCCTGAGACAGAGCTTGCAAAGGAAGGGGTGACAGAGAGGAACAAGGGGGTCTAGATGCCCAGTGGCAGCTGGTGGAGACCTCTCCTTCCTTGCTCTGATCTCTTCCAGGTGGTAGCCAGCACTCCCATGCACCTGCTGCCTAAGGCTTAGAGATCAGAGACCCATAGAGAGCATCTCTGAGCTCTATCTTCACGATTCGGAGAAGGCATTCAGTTCAGCATGTCAAAATCAGCTAAAATCTAATCCTGGTAAAAGGACTTACTCTATTGTAAGTGCCACTCTTACTATATAACATTAACTCAAAATCCAATAAAACATTTTAAAGCATCTGGAAAAACACTGATACCCCCTCATGCAGTGTCCTCTTGAATAATGTGCCACATTTCCTCTTCCAAATGCAATTGTGCATTTACTTTACAAGACATTTGCTTTCATTTAGAAGTTACTTTATAAAATTTGCTTATGAGATTAACTGGAACCTGAACCATTTATTTTTCTCAAGTCCTGGTATTTAAAAAAGTATTGTGTAAGGAAATGAGTTTATTTTTAATCATGAAGCAGAAGTTCAAACTCACTGAATATAATGGAAAAAGCCCAACGATGTGTTTTGTCAGGCTTTTTCTTGAGATTTTAATATCAATATATTTGTCCTTAATTTACCTCGACTGCTGAAACTTTCTGGCGTTCCAGTCCTTCTGCATGAACAACTTTATTTTCTAGAAAAAAAATACGGTTTTGAAGCCTTTTCATATCATTGCCTTGGCAACTGAATCCTGTATCTTTTATTGTTTTTCAAATTCCCTCGCATTTCAAATAAGCAAGGCTGGAGACAATGACAGCTAATGCTTATTTATTACATACCTTGGGCCAGGCACTATTCCAGCGTTTTATATTTGTTGTCTCAGTTATTCCTTTCAAGGATCCTATGAGATGAAGGTCCCCATTTAACAGATGAAGAATTTGGAGCATGAGAGGTGCCCTCTCTGCCCACGGTCACCAAGAGGGTTGCACACAACCGATTTCCCCCGAGGTCAGACCCCAGCCCCCAGGCCCAAAGCGCTTGCTCCTTCCCACTCACCGCAGGGCATTTTCCAAAACGTCTCTGAGGGTCCCTGCCAGTGCCCAATGGCATGCTCGCTGATGAACCAACTTAAACTGTAAAAACAACAGGCGAAAAGAAATGGACGCACTAAATATGAAAAGTAATTTCACTCCACCTTCAAGATACGTCGCACAACTGGCAAAGTTTCTAAGGATCGTGTCTTAAAAAAGGAAGGATTTTTAAAAGACAGCCAATGTGGTCAAGTACCTGGGAAAAAAAAATTGTACAATTAAGACTGCTTTTTGTGCCCGTGACTTTCAGGAGGACAGATGCTCCTACTGTAAGACGATCACTGGGATATGGGGAACCCCCACCAGCTCCCAATATTGTGTGTGTCAACGAATGGAGCTTATCACATAGAGTGCTGGCCTCTCTCTTCCTTACTCACATTTCCAATTTACCACTGACAAGAAATCATTTGATAACAATGGTGAATCTATCATTTTTGCTCATAAACTCTTTTTAAATTGTTTGGATCTCTTCATGTCCAGTACCACCATCCTATTAGAAACTGCCTCATCTCATCCTGGCCAACCTAAAGTTTCTCCTAAATGTTCAGCTGCTACCCTCTGTCACCAACCCATTCTCCACACCTCATCCAGAGTAATGGCTTTGAAAGACAAATCTGATTGTGTCATCAATGATTACAATAATGTAGTTGTTTCCTCCTAACTTAAAAATAATAACAAAATTCCTTAACATGGTCTTTAGATCGTATAGATCCTGCGTCGTAGATCCTTCCAGTTCCTACATCCCTCTTGAACAAAGTGGGTGTCTATCTGTGCTCCAGACATACGGACACTAGGTCCTGGGACCTTGGTCATGCTTCCTCCCTGGGTGGGCCTTTCTACCAGCACATCATGATGGATAAAAGGCTCTTTTCTTTCTTCTTTGCCTACATATCCAGGGACCTTAATCAATTAATCCTAATGCAATGGTTGAAAATTGTGACCAGAAGAACATTTTTATTCAATTATCCAATTTGAAAGATAGAAATTCAAAGTGTTACCAAAGATGTAGGTATCCAAATCTTCAGGTTCCAATTATTCAAATGATGAATAATTGTGAAATCCCAAGGCAAAAACATGTTCTTTGTCCACGGTCAACATGAGCACTACTGGTTAGATTGCTTTATAAAGTGAGTAAGTTTCTGGTTTCAGAACCTCTACAAGAGAACTAAATGAAATACTCTATCACTTAAAATGATAAAATATCACAAATATAAATGGGATATCCTGCCAAATATTTGTCAGCTTTATTCCACAAATGGAAAGATGTTTCCTAGGAAACCTGCATTATTGGTCTTATTGATAAACAAATAGTGAAAAGTCCTACAAACATCCCCAAAGATATTCCAAAATGAGTATTTTTCATGTGTTAAATAAAAAGAATACAGAAAGAACTTTATATAGATCAGATATATTGGGGAGATATATTGATAAAGGGAGTAACTTTATGACAACAGAGAAAAAAAAGTGGGGTGGGGGTTTCTCTACACCATGAGAATTTGAACTTTGCCTTGGGATCAGCAATGAACATACCATGTTGCTAAATATAAATGAAAGGGGGGGTAAGATAAATATGGTATCATAAGCAATTATAATTTGCAAGAATTCTTTAGTACTCTTTTGAGGTATTATGTCTACTTTTTTACAACTTTTGCTTTTGTTCAACTTGCATGGATGATGAGACCCCTTTAAATAAACCTTCTGATGGGAGACTCTACACCCTCACTTTCCCCCGACATGACTGCGGACATAACTACAATATACCAGTGCTTTCTAATTATAAACACTTGGCACTTATTTTAAAATTCCCCACTTTTGCAGTTCTCAGCGTTTTTACAGTGGTCATCCTCCTGTTCCTCCTGCATGAAGATAACGTGCAAAAGTAAACAAAATGAAGACGTTCTCAGTTCTTTATTTTCATGACGTTGAACTGTAACTATCACCCATGACCTCTTACTTTAAACATATGTTGGTCTGCTGCAAGGATACTAATATGTTGTATCTGGACTGGAATGTTAGGCATTGACCCTAAATGTTTTTTCAGAGCACCCAGATATGTTTTTACAAAGTCAATAGGAAAGACTCAATGAAATCCATTTGACAAAGTATTGATCTTCCTTTTTCACAAAATAATACCATTGGCATTTGTGAGGCCATTGTTAAGTTGGGTTTTCTGTGCTGGAGGTACCTCCATACAATGGTCTGAGAAGTCCTGTCACTGACAGGAGGGTGGTTTCTCCAGAGGAGGATCCAGACCTCTTGGGACTGGATGTTGGACGGATGCCTCCACAGGCCAGGAAGACCAGAAAACTGGTCAAAGATGGCAGTTGAGTGTACTTGCTTGTTTCCTTGGGAAGGACATCTGGGGTCGCTCTTGTTATGGTACCTGCCTCTCCAGGTCACACCTGAGCATTCACCACACTCAGGTCTTCGTGGTACCCACTGTGGGCCCAGAGAAGCCCGATACCATCCCCCCTTTGAAACTGTCTTGGACTTGGACTGGGTGACTAGTGGGTTTTGTACCAAAGTACATTATCTCTGGGACGCATGGGTGGCTCAGTCATTAAGCATCTGCCTTCAGCTCAGGTCAGGATCCCAGGGTCCTGGGATCAAGTACCACATCAGGGTTCCTGCTCAGGGGGGGAGTCCGCTTCTACCTCTGTCTCTGCCCCTACCCCATCATGCTCGCTCTCTCTCTCAAATAAAATCTGTAAAAAAACTAATAAAAAATAAATACACTTCTTTAAAAAAGTACATTATCTCAAGAAGCCAGAGACTGAGGAAGAACTACTTCCTGGACAACAATTTGAATTCAGACTGTGTTTTTTTTCTTCAGAGTTTAAGTACTAAAGATATCTAATTACACCTAATTTGCATCATGAAAGGATAGGCACATACATAGAAAACACATATTAAAAAGACAAATTATCCTACATGTCTTTCCATAATTTACCAATACATTCGAAGTGTGATCTCTAATAATAAGCATTTAATTAATCTAATGCCATTTTATTTGTGCTGTAAAAAAAAAACTATTCTAAAGTTTTTTAAAGTTATTTGCCTGAGATGTTACTTTACTTACAACTTGCAACATTTCAATTCTGTATATATTGACTTTATGTATGTTGTTTTATGATGTTTTGTAGTCCTCACTTGTAAGAAGTTTATATATAAAATGGGGTAAAATATGAAAATTCTTTGAGGCTTGTCTAGCACATCATGGTTATGAAAAATTAGCCTCCTTACCAGTCACCCCACAGCCCATTTATAATAAAGGAGGACTTTGTTCTATTTGATTCCCTGAAATCCATCACTGCCATGAATAGGTGGGACAAAACTAGATTAATTTTTGACCAAAGTAGCAAGCTATTTATTTTAGAATTGCTGAACTATAACTATTTTACTGCGAATAAAAATCAGAGTTCTGGGCTATACCCTAGTATGGTAGGCTAAATCAAAAGACACAGAAAAAGAAAATGTTCAGAGAGAAAAATGCCCAATTCCTGCAAAGATTTGAAAGCAATTCTAAATAGATCCTAAGTATTTTGAGTATTTGAAAATGAAGAGAGACCATCAACCAAGTTCACAGAAAACCACACAGCAATGGTTCTAGAGCAATAGTAATATCTATTCTAAAAGTTTGGTTTTAGATAAAATAAACATTTTGTCCCCTTGCATTGGATTGATCCTAAAAAGTATCTATTAATATCAGAGTTCTCAAAGTATCACATTATTTTGTGAGTTAAATAATAATGCTGACAAATAAATTAAACTCCCTACTTTTATGGCTTCTTTTCATGAATTAACTTAATGATCACAAATCCTATCAATCTGTGATGCTATCATTCCAATGTTATACGTGAAGAATCAGAACTTGCAGAGGGATCACTCGAGATCACACAGTACCTCAAACCCACTTTCACTAACTAAAGGGGGCGATACTCTAAAGGAGGTTGGAGGGCTTGCAGGTTTGATGGAGATATCAGGACAGGACAGGAAAGGGCAGATATTAAGGGCACTCTGCAAGGAAAGCAAGAGCAAACCTGAGGCAGAAGGGACCTGATGTTATGTCATTGGCTCATGCCTCCTTAAAATCTTTCCCTGGTTGGTCTGGTTGGCCATGTGTGGGTCATACATCTGTCTGCTTGGAGACAGAGAGGTCAGGCATCTGTTTGCTTTAGCTTTTTGAGTTGGAGGCTCATCTAGAAATTACACAATACACACTTTCCCCGAAAGGAAAATAGGGCACTAGTAGAAAAGGGAATGGATATTGCAGAATAAAAATATCCACTACATGTAGCTCCCAATCATAGACGGGGGAACTCGGAAGCATGAGTACACAGATTATCTGTAATTCTCCTAATAACCATTCCTGACATGTCCTACTGGGCTCTGGCAGTTGTAAAATGGAACACCGCAGACAGGGCACTTAGAAACCACATGCACTGATTTCTGGAGGCTGGAGGTCCAGGATCCAGGGGGCAGCAGGTGCGGTGTCCAGTGAGACCCCACTTCCCGGTTCACAGACGGCGTCTTCTTGCTGTGTCCTCACAGGGAGGAAGGGGCGAGGGGGCTCCCTGGAGTCTCTCTGATAAGGACACTAATCCCATCACATGGATTCTACCCTCATGACCTCATCACAGCTCCAACATATGAATTGGGCTGGGGGGACCGGGGGCAGTGCACAAACCTTCAGTCTACAGCAATATAGACTGTCATCCTATTTTACAGGTAAGAAAACTTTGCCTCGGGGATATGAGTACATT
Organism: Neomonachus schauinslandi; assembly: GCF_002201575.2. NCBI lineage: Eukaryota > Metazoa > Chordata > Mammalia > Carnivora > Phocidae > Neomonachus > Neomonachus schauinslandi. Next base: position 135,457,804 of record NC_058407.1, read on the forward strand.
TGTTCAAAGGGTCACATCTAATTAGCAGCAGAACTGAGTCACGTCTAGGACCATCTGAATCCTCCTCAATGCCTTTTTCCCCAATTTGATTGCAGCTTTGTCTCTTCTCCCCCATTTATATTTTAAAGCAAAGCTCCACTCTTCCAAAAAAGAAAATATAAACGTGGAATTGGCCCACATTTAACTTCATCCAGAGGTTTATATCCTGTAATGCTACACAATGTAAGCCTGTAGCTATTTGTAGACAAAGAGCCTGGAATTAATTTATTCTTCAAGGAGTGCTCCTCTTCCCCTTGCCATATTGTTCTTCTGTTTGCACCTCGAGGCACTTTCTTTGAATTCTTAGGAGCACAACTTTCTAAGTCACTCAAGCTGACATACTTCATGACCTGCCAAAGGCAAAAAAATAAACACAGCTTTACCATTGAGGAGTTCTGAGTTCTGACAACGTGCTTCTTGAGGAAAAGTGAAGCTTTTCATTACATGAAAGTAAAAGCAAGTCACTTTTTGTAGGGAAAAAAAATTCCCTCAGAAAAAAAATAGTAAAAATGCAATGTTAACAACTCCATTTTATAGATTTCCAACTTGACCCATTTAGCCATTGTTTAGTGGTGGGATACAGAGACAAATATTTAACCCGGCTTTGAAACGAAATCTTTTTCTAATGTAGCTGAAAACAAAGAAAAGGTGACCATGACTTGGATTATGATACACATATCTTCTCAGAAACACAGAATTTAATTATTTAACGCAACCTGAAATTTGGTGAAGTATGTTCTGGTAAAATTTTAAAGGTAACTTCAATAAATGAGTTCTATGTCCATGATTTCCTGATTTTAAGGACATATTCTGCTCAGAGAGTACAGGTATTATATCCTCAGTCTCCTGGACGGGGTGTCAGGGGAGGAAGGATAAAATATCTGGTTTAGAAGTATACAATTATTTTCAAAAGCAGATAGTAGACTTTGCTTATTTTTAAATAAGATTTTATTTTTGGAACAGTTGTAGATTCACACAAAAATTGAGAAAAGAGTACAGGGTTCCCATTTACCCTGCACACGGTCTCCCATTTATTGACATTGTACAAAGTCTGCTGCCTGTGTCAAAATTAATAAACTGATACTGATACATTGTCATTCACCAAACCCCATCCTTTGTTCAGATGTGATA
>NC_058407.1:135458983-135492927 GCF_002201575.2 Neomonachus schauinslandi
ACATTGTCATTCACCAAACCCCATCCTTTATTCAGATGTGATACATTATCGTTCACCAAACCCCATCCTTTGTTCAGATACCCATAGTTTTCCCCCAGTGTCCCTTTCCTGTTCCAGGATCCCAACCAGAACACCACATTCCGTTTACATGTCACGTCTCCTCAGGCTCCTCTTGGCTGTGACAGTTACTCAAACCTTCCTTGTTTTTGATGACCCTGACAGTTTTGAAGAGTAGTAGGCATTTTGTAGAATGTCCCTCTGTTGCAAATTGCCTGATTTTTTCCTCATGAGTAAAATGGTTTCTCTTTGTTTTGTTTTGCCTTTTGTGGAGAAAGACCACACACATCAAATGCCATGTTCATCACATTTCATCTGAGCCGCACACCACCAACGTGGTTTATCACTGCTGCTGACCTTGACCCTGTGGCTGAGCCAAAATGTTGAATTTCTCAGTTATGAGATCCCTCTTCCCCCACCATCTCACTGTATCACACGCTTTGGAAGAAGCCACAGTGCATGGCTCACACCTGAGGAGTGAGGACTGATGCTCTCCCCCTCTGAGAGTAGAATATTTACATACATTATGTGGATTTTTTTTTTGCATGAGAAATTTACTCTCTTATCCCCTATTTACTTATTCTAAGTTCTAATTCAGCCCCCTGACCAAGTGATCCACACCAGCACAACCACTAGCTGAGATCAGGGACATCTAGAATGGCATAGAGGGGCTGATGATGAGCATAAATCATGGCGGGAATGATGATGTATATATTTGTCGCACTGGTCTTTCTGTTAATAATCATAACTTTTTAAATAATCATAGCTTTTTTAATAATCATAACTTTCACCTCCTTAAAGAATCAGTAATAAGACAGAGTGCATATCATGTGGGGCAAGCATGGAACTTAGCAATGCAATGGGCGGACCTCAGCCGACTCTACTGATGCTTTGCCCGTATGCCATTAGACTTCATCGCTCCTGTGCAAGCTGTTGGCTCTGATCTGTGAGCACCTGCAACCCTGCCTGAGGGGTTTCTTTGGCTGCAGGAAATCCTTGTCCTGCCAAGAGTTCCAGAGAGTTATAGCCCCAAGAAGCAGTCCTAGCAGATGGGAGTTAATAGAAAATGACTTCCTCTCCCTTTGCCCTATGATAAGTCACAGGAGTGATCTTCACTGGGGTTTACAGCCTATGTGCAGGGGCATGGAGGGGTCTCTTGGGGTTGTAGATATGATCTGTACTACGATCTGGCTGCTGGTTACTTGAGTTTATACGTAGGACCAATCCAACCAGTTGTACAATTAAGATGTTTGCACCTCACTGCATGTATGTTGTACCTAATAAGTTTAAATTAAAAAAAAATAGAGATAGGCTTCCAATTTATGGTAGTGACGGAACTCAAAGATTATTCTCCCAAACTTCATGAAATTCCATGGAAATAAATGTAGAGAAAATAGACACATTCATAACAGCAAACAGAACTGAAGTGGGAATAAACTTCTGCCAGGCAGAACGTGATTGGCATCAAGCTGGGAATGAAATGTGATCAAAAAGGAACACACGGCTCAGAATACACTTCAGATCATCACCAGAGGCGCTTACCAAGCCTCCGACAGAACACAGAAGAAATTCCCAAGAAATGTTAGGAGTCACATAGGACCTTGGGAATTGCAGTGGTTGGCTAAAAGAGGTCTCAAAAATATAGAAATAATTAAGCTCTGCAAAGAGATGTTACTTGGTGTTACGCATCTTCTGCACATGTCATCTCTGATTACAGAGTTCTTAAAAGAATGGATGACTTTTGAAGCCAATCCTGATCCATCTTCAATCCTGATGCATCCTATGGATTCCAGGTGATCATTGTACACAGCGGTGGATGGCAATTGCCAATAAACACTTTTTACAGTGTGCATCGTATTTATCTTGTGTTGTATTCACTAAACATCTGTTTTCAGTTTTAGTGCATTGCTGCCCAAAGAGCTTATTAGGTAAATAATTGTGGATTTATCCTATATGGTAAATGATAACGCTGTTGTATGGAGAATGTCAGATTATTTTATACACACTTTATGGCAAGACTAGCTAAGCTTCTATGGGCCTACTGGTCCCCTATTTTAAGAGCAGTTGACCCATAATTTGCTGTCTCCCTGGGCCCCTCTGGATGGATTTTACAGGCTCTTCCACTTGTGTCAAGCACCTGGTGACGCTGGCAGGGGCAGCTGTCTAAGAATCCAGGGGGAGGGGGAAGGGCTACCATAGTGACTCGGCAGATTTAACCGAAAATTAAGAATAAGATCTTTTTTCTGCAGCAGAAACCAAAACTACTAGTAGAAATCTATTATACCTTCCTACCTTATTTTAATGAAATTTAAAACATGTTGTTAAAAATTTTTTTAAAATAGAATAAAATGGAGCAAATTCTAAACCAGGAAAAGTCTGAGGACACTGGGCAGAAGCAAGGATGTCTGATCATCCTGTGTATAAACATATTTAGAATCACTGAGGTGGGAAACCCAAGACTCATGAAGAAACTGTGAAAAGAAATTCCTCTTTAGAACAGAGCCAGTAACAGATAGTATGTTTCCCTATACACAAAGTGTGTATGTTTGTGTCTATCCATCTGTCTATCTATCTATCCATCCATTATCTATCACCTCCCCGATGTAGGTAACTACAGATACGGATAGATGGAAATAGTTATATAACAGATCTAATAGACAAATAATTAGATGATAGAAAGATGATGTAGATGTAGACACAGACAGACATACCCATGGTTAGGGTGAAGTAATGAGACCACAGCTGACTGTTACTAGTTACCTAGTTATCTAGTTATCTGGGTGCTGGATTATGACATTTTAATTGAGTTGACAAGACCACTGGAGGAGTTCTGAGGGTCTGTATGAGGCTTGCTCCACTGTGATCTCTCATTGTCTGTCACACAGAATGGTCCTATTCTCCTATGACCCACATTATGTTTTATGGAACTCCATCTTACTCCTCAAGGACAAAGATAGAGTACTTAGTTTCTCTCTTATTCTTGATAAGGAAAGTCAAATGCATTTATAATTTTTAGCTTGTTTTGAGGTCAAAACTTTATTATCCTCAAAGATCTCCTAGGCCACATATAAATATATTGGTAGGGAAAAAGAAAAACTTGAAAAATTTAAAGTAATAAATATCATTATTATCACAATGTAATGAGTCAATTTATTAATGATATTAATTTAAGATATATCAAATTTAATAATATCTAAAAATAACTTAGGGCAACCTTCAAATATTGATGTTCTGAGATGTTTTATGTTCTTCATTATTAAGGGTTGTAATGAAGATTTGAAATCCTCATTTACTTTAAGAAAACTTCAAAGTTAATAAAATATGAAACCAGAATATGTACTTCCTAGGTAAACCGAAATTTAAATGGAAAAAAAAATATGTTAATATATGTGTATATTATAATATGTATCTCCCATTTTCACTCTTTTAGTCTAAACCTAATTATATTCATTTAGTACAGTAAAGTTTTCTTCTTATCAATATAGAAAATCAAGCAAATGTATGGCAATATTTATTCTTTCTCAGTGTTATGAAAAATAAATTATCCTAGAATCTCACTAATACAAACACAAGGTATTACTGGCAAAAAGGACCAAATAAGAGAAAATATGAGAAAAACCTTACCTCAGAATGGACCTAATCCACAGTAAAAAAATGAAAAATAAAAATAAATCCTCCACGTTAATCCAAAATCTTTATTTGACCAATGACTATTAATTTTAATTTAAAGAATTTTGAGCACTCACCTGGTAGATAAACATGCAGGTTATGTACTACTATATTTATTTTGACTCCAATAGTTATTCTGAAAAATTCTTAGAAACAGATTGTAATTTGTAATCATAGATAAAAAGAAAGGTAGTTGATTATATTTTTTATTCACTTCGTTGACTCAAGAGAAGATATCCAGTGCATATCCAGTTGTCATTAGATGCCATATTAAAAATAAAGACACTTAGTATCTGCATTATAAAAACTTAAGTGTGGCAAATAAAAAAAAAAGCAAAGAAAAAAATTCTCAAAGTAAAGACAAAACAAACAACCAACCAAATAAAACCACATACACACCAACACTAGATGCCAACCAGAACAATAGAACAATACAGAATTTCACCACTAGAAATATGGACAAAGAGATATGTGGTTGGTAAATACAGTATTAGAAGGAACTTTATTGTTCTAGGGGAAATCAACTGCCCCAGCATCCAGACAGTAATCACTAAATTCTATCATTTTCCCCACAGCACCTGGCCCTGGACTTACTGCTGCAGCCAAAGCTCATGACTACAACAGAAACAATTTCTAAAAGGACAAAGCAAGCATCCAAAGGTGGGGAGATTGGCTGTTTTAAAAGATTTTAATAATACTCCTCCAGCTCTTAACATAATTGTAGCATTACCATTCATGCCTCTATAGTTTAAGTAAATGTCACATTTGTACTGGGCTCCTTTTTAAAGCCCAATGGGGCGTTTTATCTTCCCTAATGTAGTACCACTATAATTCCTATTCTTCATTACTGTTAATACATACAGAAAATCTATGTTGTACCAGATCAGAAGGTGTTATTATAGAGTGAACTGCGTTAACAATCCCCTGATAAAATTTTTCCAAATAGCAGAGAATTGTATATTTTATAAATGACCCTTCTAAAACTGAAAAGAGACCACGTGGATCCAGCCAAATGAAATGTGATGGAAAAATGGTCAAACTTTTAACTTTGTAGTTTGCTCAGATACATAGTAAAAGACCGGATTTGATGAATTTGCCATAAGTTACATAAAAACACTAATTGAATTTTTAATAATGGAATAATTTCTCTCAAATTATTGCAAATATATCTTCTGTCTCTTCTTTCCCCCAATTCCCTCAAATTGCTAATAGTAATATTTTTTTAAATATTTTATTTTATTTTATTTAAAGATTTTATTTATTTATTTGACAGAGAGAGACACAGTGAGAGAGGGAACACAAGCAGGGGGAGTGGGAGAGGGAGAAGCAGGCTTCCCGCGGAGCAGGGAGCCCCGTGCAGGGCTCGATCCCAGGACCCTGGGATCATGACCTGAGCCGAAGGCAGACGCTTAACGACTGAGCCACCCAGGTGCCCCAGTAATATTTTAAATTACTGTATGTATAAGAATATCATGAAAACACTATGAACTGTCAGATAAGGAGAGTATGATAACAACATGGGGAGGAAGTAGAGATGCTGAAAACAGATTCAGTCATGGAGCAGGAAATTGTATGCCCAGTCCTAAACTTGTTCTGGGAACACGGAATGAAAGCACTCCAAATTTTATGGTTTCAGCAGCACACTGGTGCACTTTAAGAAACAGTCATCAAAAAACTATAGAATAGAGGCACTTTGTGAGACCTCTACATTCTCCTGTCCTAACATATCTGTGCATTTCACCATTTTCATAATGGAAAAACATGTTCTTCAGGCATAGTTAATATTATTTTCAAAAGACTGAGGAAGTCTGTCAAGATGGCACTGTGTCCTGCCTATGAAGAGAATTTATGAAACAGGAAGGGCATATTTGATGACTTGAATTTCTAGTCTGCTTTTATCATACTTAGTTGAAAGCACCCATTCGTATCAAAAAAAATCAGAAAAACACTAGGTATGGGACACAATCATGAATGAGAGGCAATATCTATTCTTCAAGGAACTAACATGATCTATCAATCAAGATGTGCAAAGTTAGCTGCAATAACAAAAACCTCCAAATTTCAATGGATTTACCCAACAAAAGCTTATGTATGCTTAGTACATGCTTGTTATGTTGTTTGCATTTAATTTCCTGAACCAAGTCACAGGGTTGCACCCATCTTCAAAGCAGGAAATATCACTATAGAGTCATCAACTGCCCATGTAAGTATCATGCAAGGAATGCCAACTACTTCTCAACAGATTGCAAGGGGCATTTCCCTTATGTTGCCCTTTCTATCACTAACAAAAGATGATGTTTTAACAGTGGAAGGCAGAGTAAATACAAAAGCAAGAGTCATTTGTGACAAAACCCAGTTTGTCCTGTGATACAAGTTCCCCTGCTTATCTGAACATCCTGAAAATGATGGCTGACCAACAGCATCCATTTATTGCTTAACAAGCTAGCATCATAAGAGCTGAACTTAAAGGGAAAGACAAATGTATAGGGACTTAGCTATCCAAGATCCTCAAGGTGGTCTGAGCAGGTCTGTACATATTTAGTGCTCTTTGTTGGACTCTGTAACTCATTTGCTAGTAGGTTGGTTTTGTCACCAACCCTCCTTTTTAGTAATTCTCCCCTAGGCAATTTCTTGTGGCCATGACTGTGTTAGCACTATCATACTCCCAAGAGACAGTGACCACCTAGTGTCCCCTGGGGTTGTCACCTCCATCTGCTCTGCAGGCTCCCAAGGTGTTGGGCTCCCTTCAAGGCTCTAAGCATCCTGATAAATACCACTTAGTGCCCTCCCCAAGCCTCGCTGCAACTGGGCTCATTTTTCTTCAAAGCATCCATTTACCATCCGGTAATGGTATAAAAACTGTGTTTATGTTTGAATCTGTAGTGGATGTGTTAAATGTTTTAACTATATTTAGCACATGTGGTTATAGTTCAAAACAATCCAACCCTCGTAAAAGTTCAAGATCATGAGTCATGCTAAACCATTTACTCAGACACACATTCTGAGAGGTTAATTAGAAAGAAACTGGCAGCACCACATGCCTTCACTGGAAAAGCTAGGAAAGTGGCAGAGATGAAGAGCTGGGTTTTTTTTATTGCTGTTCAAATTGGTAGAGAAAAAAAAAATTTAAAAACCCTACTTTTGGAAAAGAGAAGAGGGCTCAGCAGAAAATAATTTCTCTAAGAGTCAAGAATTGAACCACATGAAATCAAGAGTTGTGTTTCTTAGTAACGGTGACTAGAAACATTATGTGTCAACACCGGGACTCTTTCAAAAACAGCTAAGAATAAATGAAGCTAGAAACTAGTTAGACTACAGTGCAGCAAATACAGTTTTCATTAATGAAGAAGTTGGGGGAGAAAGTGGAGAAGGTTCTAAACGAGGTGAAGCACACGTCCTATAGTTATGAATACTGATTCCGGACTTGCTGGTGTGTATACACGGGATCCAAATCCTTCACACCCTGAAACCTGCCGTTTCTAACCAGTGAGACAGAACATCAAAAGAAGTAATGGGCTGGTGTTAAAAAAAATAACAGGTAATAAGCAAATGTAGAAAATAGAATAATAAATGGCATATAGATGGCAAGCTAGGAAGAAATGTTACCATAGAAACAGAACTTAAGAAAGTGTTGATAACTCATCTTGAAAAGTATGGAATGATTAGGTGGAAATGTGCAGAGGTCACCAGCACCTGCCCTCTTCTTCTCACCAACAGTATTTCTTATGTCCTGATATCACCATCATTCTCGTGCGCAGATGTAGCAGCAGTGAGGATACAGAGCAAAATGAAAGGAGGGAAAGAGAAAGAGTCCATGACACAAAACAGAGTTTGTTCTGAAGTAACTAATTTTATGCTGGCACACCTAGGAATAACTGCCACCTAATTTTTAATGCCATGTTAATTTTTGAAAAAAGGACATAAACTCTTTGTAGATATTCAAGCAAGGTATGAAATATAATCGAGAAACAATAAGTCATTCCAAATTCCAGTAAAAATGTTATTTTTATTAGGTAATTATTAGTCAAGCAAGTGTGTGTGTGTGTGTGTGTGTGTGTGTGTGTGTGTGTGTGTGGTGGACTTTGTGTAAGCAGAATCTGAAGGACAGTTAGGTAGTGAGAGAGACAAAGGGAGAGCTATCCCTCAGTGATAAATGGAACTGGAGTCTACAGGGCATTTTATATCTTAATTTAATTTCACTTGAATTCCACATTAAAATAAAAATTAAGTTAAACTGAAAGTCTAATTGCAGGGCACTTCTTAAGTGACCATTCTAACAAAAGAAAGAAATACATGGAAAAACCTAAAGAGAAAGGATTATATGTGTGATTTTTGTCGACTGTTTTACTACAGATATTATCACTGCTACGGAAGAAAGAAAATTCAGTCTCTAATCATTTGTCCTGTTCTCTGCAATGCCTGATATTTTTGTTGGTTTTATTATTTTGTTTACTTTGTCAACAATTATGATATGCCTGTTATGTCTGTGAGCAGAATGTTCTTAATTAGTCAGAATAGCGATCGCTTTGTATTTTGAGGCTCGATAGTAGTGTCTTTATCACATTTTCTCCATTCCATCTATGAGTGTTTCATTTTTGCACTGAGTTGATGCTTCAAGATGTTATCATCTGCTTCCTTTTGCCTATGATTGTGTATGGTTAGGAGCAGCCATCTCCTTTGCTGAGATGCTGTGCCTGCATGAAAGCCTCGCATGATCACATGTTTATTCCCAAGAGCTAGATAGATACTGATCCTCTGTCGCTTGGCAGGGAATATTGCTGTGAAATGCCTGACCTAAAAAATGACTACCGTTCCTCACACCAGTACCCTGGAACATAGTATGAGTTTGGACAGTATATTAGTCAGCTCTGGCTATGTAACAAATACCACATACTGTGGGCTTTAAGCAGAAATTTGTTTTCTCCCGGTCCCAGAGGCCACAAGTCCAAGATCAAGGTGTCAGCAGGGATTGGTTTCTCTGAGGCCTCTCTCTTTGGCTTGTAGATGGCTGTCTCCTCCCACCTGTATGTCTAGAGATTTCTGCTTCATCCTTGACATCTTGATGTTTATTATATATTGTGTATGGGATGATGTTCCTTTAGTCCTGACTTTGAATCTTTATGTTCTTTTATCATCTCATTTTAAAAATCTCTTCTTAATTTCATATTGTTATGTCTTTATCTATCATTAATTATCCTTGAGAAATTCCATTCAAATTCTTTTATTTTTCTCTGTTGCATATAATGCATTTTATTTTGCATGCTTTCATTGTTTGTTTTTTTTTTCTTTTTCCTTTTGTTACTTACATTTGATTGTTTTCCTATGGTATGCTCATATAACTATCATGTCATAATTTTCATGTTCCCTCAGTTGGGAAGCTCTGTTCAGATCAGTCAGACCATCCTTTTGTCTGTTGTAAATTGATGGCTTCTAATCGATTTTCTACTTGCAGTTCATTTTACCATCTGAGCCATAGAGTGAGGGCTGCTTTCCTGCATATTTTCCTGGATATATACCACCTAGCCAGTGTTGCTTAAATCCCCAAAGTGGGCATGGGTTCTCCACAGCTATAAACCATGCCTGTAATTCAATATGTAGTCATGGACCCTTCAATTTGGTTAGAGAGAGTTAGCCCTGTGGTTCCTAACCCTCTTCAATTCAACTTTCTCTGTTTACTTTTCCACTGCAACATCATCAGAAGGAGAAGAGGAGAGAGGTCGCATATCCTCTTTAGATCTGGGTGCAGCTATGTGAATTTTCAGATGAATTTTTCTTACCCTTTACATGACTTTTGGTAATTGAGAACAAAGTTAAGAAATGCTTCTCCAGAAATGTCTATTTATTTTCTAGGCCATGAATTTTTCAAATACAAAGTGCTATATGCTTTTATTATTTCCTTGGTTTTCACTATTCTTAATTTTATTGGGAAAATGCCTGTCTTGTGTTTTTATTTCAATTCCTTTCTGGGAAACAAATAATTTACTGTGTTCCATCCTTTTTATATATGTATCATTTATTCCTCACAATTTTCCTTCTATATAACTACTGTTATTATTGTTATTATTATTTCCATTTTATCAATAAAAATAGGGTTATGCGTTTTAAATAATTTACTCAAAGACAATAGTGGGCTAAATGGAAACAAAATCCTGAGTTCTATTTCATTATAAAACTTGTGATCTTAACCACTACATTAAGAACATTCCCTTTGAAAAATAATTTAATCATATGCTCTCTATTGTACACAGACACAATTCCTAGTGGATGTGATAAACTTTTCACTCCCTCAGGTAATGACACACAGTGTTAAAAATGCCAATGTTAGTACTAATACTATTTGAAATAGTAATAATAGCCCATTTATTTAAAAAAATATTTATGACAGAACTTTTTTGTATGAATAATCCTTTGCTTCACAAGTCAAATTCACAAATAAAAATAATACTTCTTATCACAGTCACAATGAAGGCAACTGAATACACATTTTAGAATATAAAATTTCCAATTGAGACAAGAAGTGGATTAAATCTGAGATAAAAATTACATAATGAAGTGGAAATCTTCTAACATATTCTTAAATTTCCCCACAGTTGTTTGATATCATTAATTTCTGCAATAGCAAGGATGAACATCTCCATATTCCATAAGGTCACCTTCTCTTGCCATAGAATTTTACATTCTTTTTTTCTTTGCTATTGTTTGCTACAAAAATAATGAATAGATAACTTTGAAAAGTTTAATTTACCAATTAATTGATAAAAAGAATGCCAACATCATATAAAAATTAACCTTTTTAATCATTGTGCTTTCTCTCATAACATTTGAACTTTGTCATAAAAATTCCAAAACATTCAAAGGGATTCATGATATTCTCCTTTTTCCTGAAAATCATGTGAATGAGATTATGAATTCATAGCAAAGGTTACAATTTTACATAAGATAAGTGAAATTAGTGATAGATATTAAAAATGCACTAACTAGGGAACTAATTCTGAAAAGTGCACTGTTAATTAGACAACAAGACATTCAGCTCATACAATTAATGCTTTGGACAATTGTGCTGCTGGTGGTTGTAGCTTTCTTTAGTTTTTTTCATTTTTTTTTTTTTAAGATTTTACTTATTTATTTGACGGAGAGAGAGACAGCGAGAGAGGGAACACAAGCAGGGGGAGTGGGAGAGGGAGAAGCAGGCTCTCCGCCAAGCAGGGAGCCTGATGCGGGACTCAATCCCAGGACCCTGGGATCATGACCTGAGCCAAAGGCAGACGCTTAACAACTGAGCCACCTAGGCGCCCCATCTTTCTTTAGTTTTAATTTTTCAAAAGCACACCATCATAAATTAATGTTTGGTATATTAAAACAGGTTATGTGTATCTAAGCTAACAGTATTTCTGTTATTTAGATGGAAATAATATTATTCAGTTAGAGTAAAAGATATAAAGACAGATGAACCATTGGGTCCATGACTGCTGCTAGACCAAGGTGAGACCCAACTCTTAGACAAGGTTGCTCAGTACTGCCTCAAATGTCTCATTCAGTTAAATCAAAAAATCCTTAAAGGTGAGGCTTTTTCATTATGCTTTTGAAACACGCAGAATGATGACTAACATATTATGTAGTGGTTAGTAAGTTAGTCACCTCCTAGATTTAGAAAAGTAAATATATATGTGCACACACATATATATTATTTTATCATCTCATATATATGATAACTTATAAAAACACCTGTAAGTCCCTACAATGTCTTGTGTTTTGAAGCAGAAAAATTATAACACACTTGTAATTTTCCAGTTATGGATAGGCTCACCAAAGAATCAAAGAATGTTCTCTTTATTATCTACCAGTATTTAGAATTCTGGGTCAGCTTGTTCTGTTCTTCTGGGCTAAGCTTGGCCGTTCCTGGCTGGATTCATTCATCCTTCTTCATCCAGCTGGCTGGTTGCTGGGAAGAGCACTCTCAAATGTCCCCAATCGAGATGATCTAGCTGTGCTCCACATGAACTCTAGTCTTATAGCAGCAGACCAGTCTGGAGGGATATCAGAGGATAGGCAGAGGTCCAGGTGAAAGCAAGAGAAACCTGCAAAATGCAGAAGGGAACAAGGCCTCCAGAGGTCAGGTTCAGAAGAGACACATGGCACTCATGAACCATTCTTACCTCCAAACAAGAATCATGGGATGAAAACATAGAATCTGCCTTGGGATGGAAGGAGCTGCTCATGTTGAAAAGGGCAAGGACAGAAGGAGGCCACCAATCATGGCCATCAGTAGAACTGATCTACCATCACTGCCCTCTGGTTTCAATTACTCACTTTCTTTGATGTAAGAATATATTTCCAAAACTTTCTAAAGTCTCATTCAACCACTGTCTGGGGGTTAAAATCAAAGATCTTACAATATTCAACAGGTCCAAATGTAGCTCTTCTTCATCCAGACGTGGCTGTGTGCTCACAAATATCCAACAGCTAATTCTCGGGAAAAATAACCCTGATTTGTAGCACTGGCTGATCTCTGTGGTATAAATACTCCCCTGTGGCCAATTTAAGGCACCAATATGATGTCACTGTAAGTGCAGTGGAAAAAAACACATACTGTACAGTCAATCCACTCCATGGTCTGGAGACCTGGAAACTGAAAAGGTAAGTTATTTCCCTCCCACACTCCAAGCATAAAATGATGAGGCAGAATAACCACAACAAACATGCCCAACTAAAGAGATTTCTTCAAACGGGGAGGAACAGAAGCACAAAGCAGTCTCTGGTCCTCAGGAATTCTGAAATCCCACCAGGCAAATGCTGCCATGACTCCCTCTCTAGGAGGAAGAGGTGTGCCCTGATGAGGCCCTTGTTGGCCCTGGGAATGGCCCCCACAGTTCTTGGATTCAGTCTTTGAGAAGTCCTTTCTTTTCTGCCTCCTTCAGTGGCTACTTCTGAAGAAATGGTCCACGGTGGTGACGGAGTAGATTTCTCAGTCTGCTCTCTGCCCAAGGAAAGCTAGGCTCTCAGAACTCTTTTTGTGTTTGAACAATTTCGGTGCCTTTCAGTTCATGTTTGTGGCAGTTGAGCCTGCACAACCCCTATGGGAACCCTGCAGACTTCTTTCTGTCTGATTCCATCTTCATCCAACTGAAAAAAGAGAAACTCACAATCCCTTTCCAAAACAACTTCTCTCTCTAGCCTTCCTCTGTGCTCTTTTGGACATGTCTGGCTGTTGGGGGTAGCCCACTGAGGTTTCTGTTTAGTTGAAAGTGTCAAGTAGGCACTGCCTCAGATCTCTCAGAGACCCTAACGAAGGTTCTTACCACCATACCATTGATTAGATCTGTGCCCCCAAGCCACATATTATTTTGAAAGCCCTCTGCTGGCTGGAGAGAGGTGAAAGATGACAAACAGCTTTATTTTCCAATCCCCGCACAAGCAGGCCACAGTATGTTCCCTTCACTCATTTTTACTTGTCAAACTTCCTAATATCTCACATCAAACTCTTTCACTATTTTGACCAGAGATCTTGCTAGACAACTGTGACGTTGGTGAGGTTCATTGCTGACACCATCTTCTCTCCGAGTCCTCATGTGGTCGTTCCTCTGTGTGTGTCTGTGTCCTGATCCCTACTTCTTATAGGGACAGCAGTCAGATTGAATCAGGGTCCACCCTAAAGTCCCATTGTCGAAGTCACTGCACCTGACAGAATCACAATCATTTCTCAACCACACAGCATGGTTCGCTGTGTTGTGGCCTCCAATGACAATTCCTTCAATATTTTTACCTCAACAATTTCTAACACCTTGCTCGCAGTCCAAATGCCAGGCCTGTACAGGAAAGGTTCTGTTTGGTCAGAGCCTTACTCCCTAGACCCGATTTCAGTATGAGTTATCTCAGAAGATTATGATGCCACATAACAAACAACCACCAACCCTTAAGCGGGACACAACAAACATTCCCGTTTTCTCGAAAATCCAGGTGCTGGCTGTGTGATCTGCTCTTCTGGGTGAGGCACGACTGATGTTAAAGGTGATCCTTGAGGAGCTTGAGGTTTTTGCATCTGAACTCAGGTATTAGATCACCAAGAAGTTTTTCATATTACAGGGTGAAGTGTGCCTCACCTCTTTCCCCTCCCACTGCTGACAAAGGAGATCGGACGCTACTGTCAAGGCCTACAGAGTTTCAAGTGTAGAGCCCTCTCTGCTCAGCTCCCACTATCCCACAAACGTGCAGCCATCTTTGGTTAAACAACATTTTCAGAACCACTAACTGCATGTGAGGAAGGAGTGAGTGATAAGGAATTATCATTAGTTATTTATTAGTGAATGAGGTGAGCTGAGACTGATGTCTGGTGGGTAAAAGTGAGCACCAGATGGATTTGGGATTCTAGTAATCCCCATTGCTATGGGCTAGTGTGCCCCCCAAAATTCATATTTTTTTAAAGATTTTATTTATTTATTTGACAGAGAGAGACACAGCGAGAGAGGGGACACAAGCAGGGGGAGCGGGAGAGGGAGAAGCAGGCTTCCCGCAGAGCAGGGAGCCCAATGTGGGGCTCGATCCCAGGACCCTGGGATCATGACCTGAGCCGAAGGCAGACGCTTAACGACTGAGCCACTCAGGCGCCCCCCAAAATTCATATGTTAAAGTCCTAACCCCCAGGATCTCAGAATGTGACCGTATTTGGAGACAGGGTCTTTAAAGAGGTGACTAAGGTAAGATGAGATCACTAGGTGGGCCCTAATCTAATCTGACTGGGGTCCTTCTAAGAGGAGAGTAGGACACAGACACGCACAGAGGGACAACCATGTGAGGACACAGGGAGGGGACGGTATCTGCACACCTAGGAGAGAAGCCTCAGGAGATACCAGCCCTGCCCCCACCTGCACCTCAGACTCCCAGCCTCCAGGACACAAGACAGTAAATATCTGTTGTTGAAGGCACCTGGGCTGTGGTATTTGTTATGGTCTCCCACCAGTACAACTAATACACTTACAAAGGATAAAGACTGCATATACATTCTGCCAGGGAAGATTTCTTTTTTCTTTTTTGTTTTTAAGATTTCATTTATTTATTAGAGAGAGACACAGAGCACGAGCGGAGTCGGGGAGGGACAGAGGGAGAGGGAGAAGCAGACCCCCCGCTGAGCAGGGAGACCGACGGGGGCTCAATCCCAGGACCCTGAGATCATGACCTGACCTTAAGGCCGACGCTTAACTGACTGAGCCACCCAGGCGCCCTCAGGAAAGATTTCCACTTGAATTCATTATGGTATAAATTAGACTGTGTTATCTTGATTTTGGTACTGGCTGGTTTTATAGGTGTATGCAAAACTGATCGAATTGTACACCTTAGCCATATGCAGTTTAGTGTACTATAATCATACTTCAATAAAATTGTGTAAAAATAAAATAGACTTCATTTTGCATCCAAAGCTATTGAAGTAAAACGTAATAGTTAAAATATTTTGCACTTTTGTCTTTGATACATGAGTTATAAGACAATCACATCCTTACATGGTATACTCAATTATATTATAAATCTCTCTAGTCCTTTATTTTTTAAATTTTCCATTTGTAACTTTTTTGTACTAGGCTTATTCATGGCATGCTTTAGATTTTATTTTTATCTTTCTTTTGCGTGTCCATTATCCTTTGCCTTGCTTTCACTGAGTTTTTAAATATCTTCATAAATGGTTGTTGCTATTTTTATTTCACTATTGGCTGTTTTGATTTATGAGTGAAGCATAATTGAACATGAATATAATTATTGTAATCAGGAAAAATATAATAGCTCAGACCAACATCCTATCCCTCCTGAGACTTCCAGAAAAATGTTATGCTAAGATTCCTCTATGTCCATATTCTTATTTTATTAAATTTATTCAGATTTTAGTACCAAGTGATGGCTCATTTTTTTTTTAAGATTTTATTTATTTATTTGAGAGAGAGAGAATGAGAGAGAACACATGAGAGGGGATAGGGTCAGAGGGCAAAGCAGACTCCCTGCAAGCAGGGAGCCTGATGTGGGGCTCGATCCAGGGACTCCAGGATCATGACCTGAGCCGAAGGCAGTCACTTAACCAACTGAGCCACCCAGGCGCCCGTGATGGCTCATTTTAATGACATATTTATTATGAAAATGTAATACCATGTCATTAATAATTTCATTACATTTAAAATTACTGTTATCAATGTTCTTAAATGTAACATCAGAATGTACTTATTTCATTGATCCTCAATGCTCTTATTCTGTCATATACCAGCCTTTGCATTAGGCTTTTTTTGTTCCTGATTCAATTTTAATTTGTTAGATTTGGTTGCTTATTTCACAAGTGTCTACTGCTCTGAAGGTGCATCTGTTCCATGTTTGTCTGAAAATGTATTGTTTCCCCAGAAGATATGAAGAAACTTGTAACCTGTTCTTAATACACTCGGATCACAATTCTATAATATCCTGATAGTACAAAAATCATGTGAGTCTAGTATAACCATCACTGTTTGCCCATAACAATGATCAGTACAAAACTTATACAGCTTTTTGTTTCTGCCAGTCAGTGACCTCAGATGTTTATACAAGTCAACCTTCACGACTTCCTGTCAGTGGTACTGTTGTCAGAGTTAATGTGCCTGATGCTAACCCTGATCCTTCCTTGTACCTAACTTATTTTCTGTATTTGGAAGCTTGTTGATTCTCTCCTTATCCTTAAAATTAGGAATTTTACTAGGATATATGTATCTTATTTTCTTTTCAAATCCCCCTTATACTCAAGGAGCCCTTTCAATTTGGAAAACTGAGTCCATTTTACCTCAGGAGAATGTTCTTTCACCGTGTCTTTGATTACTACTTATCACTGCATTCCCATCTGGACTTCAGAGATTTGACACGTCCTGGTTTTATTCTCCTTTGTGGCTCTTGAGTTTTCTCTCATAATATTCATTTCTCTGAATAATTTTAGTCCATGTCATAGAATGACTTCCTAATACAATCTCTTAAGTCAGTGTTTCAAATCTTCTATGCCTTTATGTTAATCACTGCCTTGGATGAATTTTTAAAGTTAGGATTATTTTCACTGGCAATTATTTAGGTTTTACAATTCTTCACTTCATAACAACTTCCTATAGTTTTAACCATAAAATCCTTCTTATCAAATGCATAATATGTATTACAGAGTTTCCTTTATGGCGGTGGTGGGAGATGGAATAGTTTGGTCTGACTTATTCTGGCCACCTACTCACTTAAATGTCCACTGATTTTTCCTTACAAGCTCAGTATTGACAACAAGGGTATAGGATGGATGTGTCTGCATGTTGTTAACAGACAATGGGACACTGGGGCAGAGGTTGGCCTGTAGACAATAAACAAGAAGATGTGATTATCTTGTGAGTTGGACCAGTAATAAATGGGCTTGGTGGAATGAAAGGCCACTAGTAGGTTTATCAGATAGAGCAAATGGCTGAAGGCAGGTACTTCTAAGAGACTTGGTGGGGGATCTCCTGGGTTACTCTGCCTGTTCACCTGTCCATGGCTGTGGCTCACAGAACAATGCCCCAGGCTGCAGAACACATCACACACTGGAGGAGCTCGAGCACTGCTTGTTTATTTCTGGGTAACGGTGGCAGGGCTCGGTGCATTATCCTTCACGGAGTCTTAATGGTCCATCTTCATGAAGAACCAAAGCTTCCTGCACATAGGGGGAGGCTTCGTAAAGCAGCCTTGTTGCATGAGGTTCCTCACGGAGGCACTGGGGTGGAGCAACAGCCGTGGGCATGCATCATCCCCTGAGATCTTCTACAGTAGACGCTGGCCTGATTTTACTGGATTGTTTTCTGAGTGGCCTGCTGCAACGTAAAGATCGCTGTGTGGAGGCTTCAGCTGGGTTTTGGTGAAGGATGAAAGAGATACAGGGGGTGTAGAGGAAGCACTGTTAATTCCATCCACTTCAAATTTTCTGGGTGACCCACCTTCTCCACTTGAGTATCCGTGGAAAGGACATAAGCATAGATTGTCACAATCACACAAGATTTTTTTTGGTGTGGTTTCTGCAAGCTGGGTCACAGAGACTTAGCCAACATCTGAAGTGACCTTTAGGTGCAAATTCCAAATTTGAATCTTCCAGTTTCTATCGAGGCCCAAGGCCAGGTTTATCCTTCAGTTCTTCAGAGGCTTGGGTCTTCCACACACTAGTGAACGTGCAATAACAGGGCAAAATTTGGGGATGCATAGAGGGACCAGTGCCCTGCACTCGAGACCCCAAAAGCAGGTTCACAGAAAAGGTCCAACGGCAGAAACTGGGCATGCAGAGAGGGCTCTGAGCAAGAGGGGTGAGCTTCTGTTTCTGCTCTTTATGTGCCTTCTTTGAACATCAGCTACCACTTGGAAGGCATTTAGTGATGAAAGAG
The DNA here is from genome assembly GCF_002201575.2 of Neomonachus schauinslandi. Lineage (NCBI taxonomy): Eukaryota > Metazoa > Chordata > Mammalia > Carnivora > Phocidae > Neomonachus > Neomonachus schauinslandi. Next base: position 135,477,091 of record NC_058407.1, read on the forward strand.
TATGTTGATTTCAAATACATTTGCTGTTGTTTGACAAGAATATGTATAATTTTTGGCTTGCATTGCTTTGAGTCATTCTTAGATCTTTAGCACTAAACAAAGTGCCTTCACTAAGTTATTTCTGTGAGAATTGAAATAGATATCTAAATGTGGCAACTCCTCTTGCATGCTGTATGAACATATTTCTTATTTAATTTGGCAGTTTGATGATATCATAGTTCCCATTTAACTGCTAAACCTAAAACTTAGAATTTCCCAAGCTTAAAGCACAGTGGGTGGGAATGGTACTTAGTGTATGTTTTAGCCCTTACACAAGGATTCTGTATGTTTTAACCTAATCAAGCGGAATTCTTTCTATGTAGAATTATATAGTACAGGATACTGGGAAATATCAGAAACCTAGCAGAAAATGCGCTTTAAATGTAGACAGTAACATAATCAAGCTAAAAATGAGGAGTTCAGGTCTGTTCTGTGTTGAAAGGGAGAAGCACTGAAGCTGCAGAAACAGCATGATTTCAAATGTGTGCTAAATACTAATTTGTGTCATGGATATTTCATCTTTTCCTCCTCCCCCTCCCCTTAATCTTTTCTCACAGCATGCTCAAGCAGAAGAAGATAATAATTAAGCTCATCTGCATTGTCTTTCACTGTCTTTGGGAATTCATGAAATGAGACAGAAGAATAGGACCCCAAAAGCTCTTTTTAAAAATGTGATATGATATTTACGTCTTGTGAATTTAAATAAAACTGCCAGCATCCCTGTCCTGACACCAAGTTTTCACTTGCAACATCAGACCCGGGCTGTGATCTCTCAAGGTGGGCTGGGCAGGGCAGAGTTTGGAACGTGATGATGCTCAGTTACAGGAATTTAACATATGTGGCTTGTGATGCAGAATTTTACACAAGAGAAAAGGATCTAATTTCTACCTCAGGTTATTTCCGAAAACGCTTACAGATAGAAGGTTAGGAACTAGGCAGTTTTATATCTCTATAGTCTGGCTTGAATAATGCAAACTCTCTAAATTTAAAGTTACCTGATTCTCTATTTGTTTGACTCAGCTTGAGAGAAATCTGGGCTAAAGACAATAGATTAAGGTCTCTGTCCACATATGAATCAATGCTTTTCCTTCCCCTGGCTAGAAAATACACTCCCAAACTGGAAAAGGAGTCTTTATGATGACATGCCCTTGAACAAGTTTCCTTCCAGGTTTATGTGTTGATTATGTACATTGATTATAAAATCCCACTTCTATAATAAACCTATTACCATTTAAGCCCAGTTACATATACCTTAAATGACAGATTTTCTTTCCCTATAACAATTCTTTTGTTAATGGAAACTTGCTTAAATACATAAGTTCTTACTAGATTCTGCTTTATCAATACAATGAAGACAAGACACGTTAGGTAACTCACATATTAGTGTAGGGTCAGTTTAGTCTCAAAATGTGAACAAGAACAACATGAACATACAAACATAAACTAAGATTCATTTTCAACCCTTATAAATCTCAAATAACCATTATAATTGTATGGCAGTTTTTTGGGGGAATGTAAATTTGAAAAATATAAAAATAAATTAAATAATATTTAAAGATTTATATTTCAACTACTTAGAATTAGCAACTATTAATGTGTGTTTCTATTTTAAAAGGAAAACAAGAAATATAAATAAGAGAGGTGAAAGATCTGTACCCTGAAAATTATAAGACATTGGTGAAAGAAGTTGAAGAAAACACAAATGAATGGAAAGCTAGCCCATGTTCATGGAATAGAAGAATTAACATTGTTAAAATGTCCATACTATCTAAAGCCATCTACAGATTCAGTGCAATCCCTATCAAAATTCCAATGATATTTTTGCCAGAAATAGAAAAAAAAATCCTAAAATGAAACTACAAAAGGCCCAGAATAGCCAAAGCAATCCTGAGAAAGAACAAAGCAGGCATCACAATTTCTGACTCAAAACTATATTGCAAAGCTATAGTAATCAAAATAATATGTTATTGGCATAAAAATAGATCAGTGGAACAGAAATGCCTAGAAATAAATCCAAGCATATAAGGTCAACTAATATTTGATAAGGGAGTCAAGAAGACTCAATGGGGAAAGGAAAGTTTCTTCAATAAATGCTGCAGGAAAAACTGGGAATAATGAAGTTGGACCACCATCTTAACACCATTCACAAAAATTAACCAAAAATGGATTAAAGACATAAATTTAAGTTCTGAAACTCTAAAAGTATTAGACTAAATTTAGGGAAAAGTTGCCTTGAGGTTGGTCTTGGCAGAAAATTTTTGGGTATGACACCAGAAACACAAACAACAAAAGCAAAATTAAGCAAGTGGGACTATATCAAACTATGGAGCTACTGCAAAACAAAAGAAACCATCAGCAGAATAAGAAGGCAATGCATGGAATGGGAAAAAATAATTACAAATCATGTATCTGTTAAGGGGTTAATATTTAAAATATGTAAGACCTCACACAACTCTGTACAGAAAAAAAGTCTGGTTAAAAAAAAAACGGGCAAAGGACTTGAATAGACATTTTCTCCAAAGAAGACATACAACCAGCCAAGAGGTTTAAAAACGTGCTCCACATCACTCATCATCAGGGAAATGCAAATCAAAAGCACAATGAGATACCACCTCACACCTGTCAGAATGGCTGGACTTAAAGAAATAAGAGATAACAAATGCAGGTAAGGATATGAAGTACAGAGAACCCTCATGCACTGCTGGTGGGAATGAAAACTGATGCAGCCACTCTGGAAAACAGCAAGGAGATTGCTCAAAAAGTTAAAAATAGAACTAATATACAATCCAGCAATCTCACTTCTTCACATATACATGAAGGAAATAAAAACACTATCTCAAAGATATCTGCATCCCCATGTTTATTGTAGCATTATTTACAATAGCCAAGGCATGGAAACAACCTAAGTGCCCACTGATGGAGGTGTTAGCTAGCCTTATTATGTAAACATTTTGCAATGAATTGTTGTATCAAATCATTGCATTGTATACTTTAAGCTTACATATATTTATGTCAATAATATCTCAATAAAGCTGGAAAAAGAAAAGAAATTACAGATAAAACTTAAATCTATTCTAACATCTAACTTACCCTTTTTCTTCTCTTAACACATGATCTCCCAAAAGGCAACAATTCTCATGATTTTGTTGTGTATTATTCTGGGCCACCAGCACACACACACACACACACACACACACAGGCACACACATCATATTTGCACATATGTACATGTATAAGATCATATTTACAATTTGTAGGTAGCATTGTTTAAAGTATGTTTAAAACATGCACATAAATGTTTTCATGATGCATAATTATTTTACAACCTGATGTTTTCATACAACAATGTATTTTTAAGATCTATTCTAATATTTGGGATGCATCCAAATGTTCTTGCTTGGTCTACAGTATTTAGAATCTAATAGGATGGAATTACACAAAGTCTTTATTTCCCTATTTGATAAATATTTATATTTTCCTCAATGTTTTCTTATTATAAGAAGTCTCCAATGAACATATTTGTTCACATCTTCTAAGGCACATGCATGAGAATTTCTATAGTATATAAATATTCACAAATGTGTATGTACACATACATGTGTGTACATATATGTATGTAAGTTATGCACACACAAAGACAGGAAGATTTTCATGTTATGCACACAGTTTCTACTTTACTAGTAACGTTCTTCTGACTTGCTTTCCTCTGCCCCTGTACAATCTATGCTCATACCAGCAATGTATAGAAACTTTATTCCCTCTTATATTCATTAATGATTTATAGTTAGATTTTGAAATAATGTATTCTGAAGGGAAAATATTATTACTTTAATTTTCTTTTCCATGAATATCCATGTGTTGAAGTAAAATCCTTTATTTTTTATTGGCTTCAAAACCCTTTGTTATAAATTTCGTGTCCACATGCTTAGTCTCATTTTTCTATTAGATTATCTACTTAAATTTGATCTTGTACTATCTCTGTATGTAGTCTAGGTACTCTTCCTATGTTTGGTTCTTATGTTCCACATATACCCTCCAGTCTGTACCTGTGTTTAATGAAGTAGTCAATTATTTCCTTGTTTTTCTTTATGGCTTATACAATTTATCCTAGTTAATAAATTCCTATCTAACCTAAGTGATAATGATGTTTTATATTTTCTTCCAAAGGTGTTATTTTCCATGTTTCTGACTTTACTTTACCTGGCATTTATATCTACATGTGTAAGAGGCAGGGATTGAAGTGTATTTGGTATTGAAATTCAACAAGGTATTCAATTCTTGTTTTTCCATAATTAGTTTTTAACTTCACTGCTATACTTCCTCCCTTTGCCATATTGCATAGTGTGTGCTAAAATTTTCATCTCTATTACATTACATTACAATGTCTGTATAAAATCTTCACTGTTTTAACTACTATACTTCAAACATTTTTCTTGGTATCTGATGGGGAATATTTTGTGTGTTTTAAAAACTACCTTCTTTTTAACTTTACTAGTCCATATGAATTTGAGAATCAGGTTTCAAGTTCCACAAAGTGCTCTTTTGGTATTTTGATTGAAATGCCATTAAGTTGATGAAAATTATTCCTATTAGTGATATATTATATAACAAATATCTGTGGTACCATTTCTCATTTACATTTTGGAAGCTAAATCTCAGGGTCATGTCATCCGTCCCACTGGAAGATTTAAGTTTTAGAATAGATTTTATTTATACTGCAATGCTAATATTATCAGTGTTACAAATTCAAATAATTCTTTGAAAAATTGTGGCTTTCTGTCTTTCTGGAGAGTACAAACTTTGTTTTTTATTTTTTATTTATTTTATTTTATTTTTTTAATTTAACTTTATTTAATTTCAATTAATTAACATATAGTGTATTATTAGTTTCAGAGGTAGAGTTCAGTGATTCATCAGTTGCATATAATACCCAGTGCTCATTACATCAAGTGCCTTTCTTCATGCTCTATAAAGACTTATCAAACTATACACCCAAAATACAAATAATCCAGTCAAGAAATGGGCAAAAGACATGAACAGACATTTCTCCAAAGAGAGTACAAACTTTGAAGCCAAGGAAAAGTTCATTACTTTTGGATCATTACAGCTTTTTTAAAAACAAATAAATACATGCAGATCAATTCCTGGAGAAGTGCTCAATACCTCTGTCTATAACTCGGACAATAAACCTGTCTCATGAATCAACTTGAGTTTCAGTTTTCCCTCATAAGCTTTCTTATCTTTATTGTATATGTCATGGTTTTTTGGTAGATGCAAACAAGTACCAATGGTAACATCTCTCCAAGAACGTTAAGGAACTGAGTTGAGGTTGTGAAACCTTTGATGAAATTGTGTAGGCTTGACGCCAAATGTTAGGGGATCAGCATAGCATTGGATATTTAAAATTAAAAAAAAAAGAGATACTGCTAATCCTGGTAGAAATATGTAATGAATATTGAAAGAAAACTGGTAGAAAAAGAATACAGAATATGACCATTGTTGCCTTGATAAAACATACCATTTTTTCATGCAATTTCCACTGGCATAAGGCAGTAAACAAACAATGTTTCAAAATAACAGTTTACCATACATGCTCAATTATGTTTTTTCCCCAAGTGTAACTGTAATAAAAATAAAACATACAAAAATATGTACCCATGATAGCTCTAAGAATAGGAGTATGGGTATGGGTAGACTAGATATTTTAACAAATTTGTATCCGAAAATACATGGGACCGTATTCATGGATTAGCCAGAGAAGAGAGAACTAGTCTCACATACACACAAATACAGGCAAACTCAAAAAAGGACACATTCTTGGAGAGGTTCCCAACTTATTGTTTGGTATATAGAAAGGGTAGAGCTATGCACAGGGTGGTTACTTAATAAATGGATTATTTGTAGAAGGCTGTACTGGTCCTCTTTTACACTCCTGACTTTCTACCCTCAAATTCAAGCAGCTCTTGCATACACAAAGAACAAACAGTATTCAGAACGGGCTGGTTAACCTGCTGTGGTGGGCTCTGTTCCCAGTGGAGATGATGGCACTCCAGAGTAGATCACTCCTTAGTTTGGCACTTAAGAGGAGGTTTCAGCCAATTCCCCCATCCTCAATGCAGCCAACTTGAACTGAAGCTAAGCCACTCACATGCCAATGCATCTACAAAGTGCTTTCCCACAGGCTCCCTACTTATTATAAACATCTGATTTATCAGGCTGTGGGTAGAAAAGGAAAAAAAATCAGCACTGCATATTAATCAAACAACTCTTCATGTTAGGGTATGAGCACACATCTTTTAGCACAGATTAGACAATAATGGGCATCATAAAAGATAAATATGAGTAGAAACAAAACAAAAACACAAACTACAGAAATCAGAAAAGCTGTCACCAAGGAACCAGCAGAATTCTCAAATTTTCATTTAATATCTGATAGAAAACTTGAGGAAGGTAAAAATACAATAAGTAAAAATAGATTGGTCTAACAAAGGAACTATGCAGACATTTTAAAAATCAATGAGATAGTAAAATCTTCATTGTTACATAAAGTAAAATAATTAAAATTTAAAAATCAATAGAATTTGTACATTATAAATTTAAGAACATTCATAAAATTAGGACAAATTAAACATAGAACACAGGTAAGAAAATCTTAGGAAACGAAAAAAATTAATTCAAGAATGGCAATACACACTTTATAGGAGATGCAGAGAGAACAGAGAAAATATAAGGGATGATAAACTATTATGGCTAAACTATTATTTTAAATAAAAATTACATTTTTAAGTGCTGAAGAAATATGAGTCTGCAGTGTGCTGAAGGACATACACAGGAACAAGCAATATGAATTAATGAGCTACATTCAGGATACCATTAACAAAGTGAAGCTCCTAAAAGCCTCTCAGAAAGAAATAAAGTACTTCAAAAGGGTAAAAAATAGACTGACAACACTGACAACATTCATTTTTTTTTTTTTTTTTTTTTGCAACATTCATTCTTGAAGGCAAAGAAACATTACCTCCATTTCAGAGGGAGGGTAATTTTCAAGATAGAATTCCATATCAAGCCAAATTATCACTCATAAGAAACATAATTTCAGACATAAAAGGCTTTAGAAGATGTATTCATTATTGAAAGTGAGGTACTGAAGTTTCCTACTATTATTGTATTGCTTTATATTTCTCCTTTCAGTTCTGTCAATGTTTGCTTGATATATTTAGGTGCTCTGATGTTGGGTGCATATATATTTATAATTGTTATATTTTTCTAGAGGATTTATCCTTTTATCATCATATAATATCCTTCCTTGTCTCTTACTGGTTAGAACATGAAAACAGAAGTCCAATAAACAAGACAACACTATAGACGAAATGGCCCCAACAGATATAGAGAGAACATTCCACTCAACAACAGAATATATATTTTTCTCAAGTGCACACAGAATTTTTCCAGCACAGATCATGTGTTAGGTCAAAAAATCAAGTATTAACAAATTTAAGAGGATTTAAATCATATCAAGCATCTTTTCTAACCACAATGGAATGAAAGAAGTCAATAGCAAAAAGCAAACTGGAACATTTACAAATATGTGGATATTAAACAGCAAACTCTTGAAGACCAAGAAATCAAGAATAAATCAAAAGGGAAATGAGAGGAAAAAAAATCCTCAAGAAATTGAGAATGAGAACACAACATATCAAAATTGATGGGATATAGCAAAAGCAATACCAAGAGAAAAGTCTATTGTGATAAAAATCTACATGAAAAATAAAGGTAATATAGCAAATAAACAACCTAGCTTTACACCTCAAAGAACTAGAAAAAGAACAAACTAAGCTTACCAATAGCAGAAGAGATTAAATAACAAAGATTAGTGTAGGAAAAAAAGAAAAAGAAATAGAGACTAAAGAAACAATGGGAAAAAATGAAACTGAGAGTTGTGTTTTGAAAAGATAAACAGAATACTCAACTCCTTAGCTGGACTCACTTAGAAAAAAGAAGTTTCAAATAAAGAAGTTCAAAATGAAAGATGTTACAACTGATGCCACAGAGAAAGAAAGGACCCTGAGACAACTATAAACAATTAAATGTCAACAAACTGGAAATCTAGAAAGAATGGATAAATTCCCAGAAACATACAACCATCCAAGACTAATCTTGAAAAAATTAAAAAGTCTGAATAAAACTGCCATTTGCATGAAAACTGAATCAGCGATCAAAAACTTCAAAACAAAGAAAAACCCAGGACCAGGTGGCTTTACTGGTGAATTCGACCAAGCTTGTAAAGAATAAACACTAATGCTCCTAAACATTTCCCAAAAAATGAAGAGGAGGGAATACTGTCAAACTAATTTTATGAGTTTAGCATTACCCTAATACTGAAGCCAAGATGAGGACACTACAAGAAACAAAAGCTATAGGCCAACATTCATGATCAATACAGATGCAAAAGTCCTCAACAAAATACTAGCAAACTAATCCAAGAACACATTAAAAGGATCATACAGCATGATCCAGGTGGGATTTATTCTTGGGATGCAAGGATGATTTCAACATATATAAATCACTAAATGTGATATACCACATTAACGGGATGAAGGATTCAAATCATACAATCAGAAAAAGCATGTGACAAAATTCAACATCATTTAGGATAAAAACTCTCAACAAGTTGGGTAAAGAAAGAAAGTATCTCAACATAAGGAATACTATATATGACAAGCCCACAACTAACAACATACTCAAATGTGAAAAATAAATAAGTAAAAACTATTCCTTTAAACTCAGGAGAAAGGCAAAAATGTGCACTCTCACCACTTCTCTTCAACATAATACTAGAAGCTCCAGGCAGAGCAATTAGGCAAGAAAAAGAAATAAAAAACACCCAAATCACATAGGAAGAAATACAATTGTCCATGTTTGCAGATGACATGATTTTATATATGGGAAACCCCAAAGACTCTATCAAAAAAGCTGTTAGAAATAATTTAAAAATTCAGTAAAGTTGCAAGATACAAAATTAACAAACAAAAATCAGTTGCATATCTATAGATTTGTAACAAACTATCTGAAAGGGAAATCAGAAAAACAAATCCATTTACAATAGCATCATAAAGTATCAAATGCTCAGAAATAAAGAAGTGAATGACTTGTATAATAAAAATTACAAAATATTGATGAAAGAAATTAAATATACAAACAAAAAGGGAAGATATCCCATATTCATGGAGTGGAAGACTTAGTATTATTAAAATACCCGTATTACCCAAAAGAATCTACAGATTTAATAAAATTCCTATCAAAATCCCATTGTTACTTTTACAGAAACAGAAAAAAAATCCTAAAATTCATATGAAACCACAGAAGACCAAGAATAGCCAAATGTCTTGAGAAAGAACAAAGCTAGAGGCTTCCTGACTTCAAAATATTTTACAAATCTACACTAAACAAAAGAGTATGATATTAGGATAAAGACAGACATGTAGGTTAATGGAACATAAAAGACAGCCCAGAAATAAATCCAGATTATATGGTCAATTAATGTTTGCAAGGGAATGAAATTGGACCCTTACCTTACACTATATACAAAAATCAACTCAAAATCACTGAAGACTTAAACATAAGGCCTGAAACCTTACAATTCCTAAAACACTTAGGGGAAATACTTCATACCATTGGTCTTGGCAATGATTTCATGGATAAGACATCAGAGTCTCAGGCAATAAAATGAAAAATAGACAACTGGGATTACATCAAATTAGAAAGCTTCTGCACAGCAAAAGAATAAATGAAGTGAAAAGGTAATCTATGGATTGGGAGAAAATATTTGTAAACCATATATCTGGTAAGGTGTTACTCTCTAAGATATATAAGTAACTCCTGCAACTCAGTAGAAAAAGTAACCCAATTTAAAATATAAGCTAAGGACTTGAGCAGATATTTCTTCAAAGAAGACATACAAATGCTTAATAGGTATAGGAAAAGATGCACAACATCACCAATCATCAGGGAAATCAAAACCACAATAAGATACCATGTCACACCTGTTAAAATGGCTAAAATAAAAAAAACAAGGAATAATAAGTACTAGTGAGTATGTGGAGAAAAGGTTGGTAGGAATGCAAAATGGTATAGCCACTATAGATTCTTTTAAAAATTGGAAATAGATTGCTATATGATCCAGCAATCCCACTTCTGAGTATTTACCCAAAGGAATTGAAATCAGTATCTGGAAGGGATATCTGTATTCCCATGTTCATTACAGCACTATTCACAGTTGTGAAGATGTAGAAGGAACATAAATGTCCATCAACAGATGACTGGATAAAAAATAATGTAGTATACACATACAATGAAATATTATGCGATCTTTAAAAGGGAGTAATTCTGCAATATGAAACAACATTGATGAAGTAGAGGACATTTTATTAAGTGAAATAAGCCAGTTAGAGATTGACAAATATTATATAATTGCACTTATATGGAGTATCTAAAATAGTCGAATTCACAGCATCAAAGAGTAGAATGGTGGTAACCAGGGGGGTGAGGAGGGGGGAAAAGGGAACTTATTATTCAAAGGGCATAGAGCTTCAGTTAAGCAGGATGAATAAGTTCCAGAGACCTGCTGTATAACATTGTACTATAGTCAACAATACTGCATTGTTCACTTAAAAACTCAAGAAGGTCTATCTCATGATAACTGTTCTTACCACAAAAAAAGTAAAATTTTAAAAAACATAAGCATACACAAAATTTTTAAAAACTTGAATGAATCTTACAAAAACTCTTTCAGGAAAAGAAAGTTCAGAATGTTCCTTGGAAAGATTCAAATCTTACTTAATAAGGAAGAATACATGAGACTCAAGACTTAGTGGATTGAGCCATAATTCTGGTACATATACTAACAAAAGGCAGATATAAATCCAGGTTTAAACTAATAAATCTATAACATAATGACATGGTACAAAAGCAAAAGAGATTAAATGTCAATAATCTCATCAAATAACAGAGTATAATGAATATACTTTTAACCTTGACAAGCAATTTTCCTTGAAACTTGGTGACACACAATTTTATTACATATGTGACAAATAATATTTAGGTAACTATAATATTGCAAATGTTGCTTATTGGAGTTTTATATTTAAAATCATCACCTATGTACACTGAATGATTGGCAATTGTCTATATTCAGCCATTTGTTATCAAAAAAAGCAGTGATATGATTAAGTCTAATATAAAATATGAAGATGTAGGTTAAAAAGCTGTGAAAATGATGTATGGATAAAGAGGTAACAAAGATAAAACTAAATGTAACAAAATAACAAAAGCATTTTAGGTAAGGAACATGGATATTATTATAACTCAGATGTATTAAAACAGTTATAGCTAAAATGCTTAGGTCTGAGGAGTGACCCGCCAGAGTAAGAAAAGGATAGGAGGGCAAATGTAGGTGTGAACAGCAGAGACACAGTTTATGGATTATATTTTTCATTTAGATTCCAATTTTATTTTATGAATCAAGTTTACACATGCATGTTTATATAATTCAAAGAAGCAATTATCACAAGAAAACAAACCCATAATATGCCCCTGGGTCCTTACCATTAGATTCACTGAGTTCTAACACCCCTATCATACCTCCTACCTCCGGAAGGGTTCCAAGATGTTAGTGGGGATGAAGAGGAGAGGGAGGTATTTAAATGGGTTCTGGGGCTTTTCTGAAAGATGGAAATACAGAAGCACAGCCAACCACTTTTCATAACAATCAATGGATACTCACTCGTGCAATGGTGGTTTGTAGACAACGGACTCACCCTGGGAGAAATAAGTACATCTAGCAAAAATTATTATTTTTTAAAGATTTTATTTATTTGAGAGAGAGCACACGAGTGGAGGGAGGAGCAGAGAGAGAGTGACAAGCAGATTCTGCACTGAGCACAGACCCCGATACCCTGATACGGGGCTTGATCTCATGACATTGAGATCATGACCTGAGCTGAAACCAAGAGTGAGATGCTTAACCAACTGAGTCACCCAGGCACCCCTAGCAAAAATGATTTTTAAGTGATACAGTTGAGTTTTGGGGGGGAAATGTCCTCAGGGAGCCACTGCCCCTACCCCAGCCCAGATGGACAGCTCAGAGGTTTTGCCCAGAGGGAGGCAGACAGTAAGCACGGAGAACCCCAAAGCTTTCCACAAAGGAATCGACTTCATTTACAAGAGGCAGCAGAACACTAATCAGAAATAAAATTAATTCTCATTCCTTTCCAAACCATATCCTAGTTAAATGAGTAAGCTTATTCTATGGACTGCACGTTTTTGTCCCCACTAAAAGTCCTATGTTGAAGGCCTAACACCCGTTGCAGCTGTATTAGGACATAAGGCTGTTGCGAGGTAATGGGGCTGGATGAGGTCATGAGGATGGGGTCCTAATGATGACATCAGTGCCCTTCTAAGAAAAGACACCAGAGAGCTCTCTCTCTCCTCTCCCTTCCTTCCAACCCACCCTCTCCACGGGAGGGCTCAGCACGAAGGCAGCTGTCTGCAACCCAGGAAGAGGCTCTCACCAGAACCCGGCCATGTGCCCACTCTGAGCTCGGACTCCCAGCCTCTCGAACACTGGGAAATAAACGTCTGCTGCTTCAGACACCCTGTCTACGTCACTTTGTTACGGCACCTGAGCCGACGATGATACTTCTATAAAGCAGGGTGAAGCTTAAAATCTCAGATGATTTTAGTAAGTGTTAGGGAAATAGGGGAAATAAGAACCCAGGAACATCATCTTGAAATACACATTAATATTTGTTAAACTTCTCTCAATTCAACTATGACAGAACACAAATACAACAAAGGGAGCCCCAAAAGGCTAGGGTATTAAAACATCAACCTATCCTAAGAAGCACGATGAAAGACACCAGTGTGTTGTTAAGTATTTACCTTTAAAAAAAGATCAGATGGCATCTCTTTGCACTCTACTGAAAGGTGGAGAAGTAGTGTGGGCTGCATGAAACAGAGAAGGACAGGTGAGATCCTACAGCAACAGGCCACAAACAGGGGTGTGGGCAATACAGGGAACATGTGCGAGAAACCCAGCAGAAATCAGAGCAGCAACCGGGCTGAAGGAGGTGAATCTCCACTGCAGAGACTCCAATCAGTGATAGAAATATCAACACTGAGGACATTTTTTTCTTTTTTAAGACTCGAGGAAGAATTAAAAAAAAAATACACAAAGAAAAAAAATTTACTGGATTGGAAAACAACCTAAACCCATAAAGCAAAAGATCTGAAAAACAGACCTCCTTGAGCTAGGGAGCCCGAATTTATTAGGACAGTTGCCCCCTTCCAAAGCAACATACACTGGCAGTGAGTACGTGTATAAATAAGCACATATACACAGATTCTTTTAAATTATGCAGACTCTATGTTTATAAAGATGTTTTCACAAAACTTGTTTCATAAAAGCAGTTGCTTCCACGGTAACGCTGGGGTTAACCCTAGTGAGTGTCCCACTCACAAACTCATTTTGCACTGCAGGAATTTCAATGACAATTTATAGCTGACGACCTTAACGCTCCTGATAAGCCCTGTCTTTACAGGCATCTGGGTTTTGCTCGGGGTCAAAGTCTTTTCTATTCTTCTCACTACCAGGTCACCAGCACACTATGTTTTATATTTTCTTTCACATTTTGGGGCCCTTTGTTCGGAGAAAGTACAAATCCAATCAAATGTAGCAGCTGCGCCCTGTGGATGGCAGCTTTTGTTAAATGGTAATGGGGCTGGTTCCAGATGGTGGTATTAATTACTGATTTCAATTGCATTTTGACTAATAACAGTTCACATTATACAAATCTCATTCCCTCATGTCCTTGAATTGACAGATAAATATATTCAGTACATGTTATGAAATCATACTCTCTGAATTAAAGCCTACGTTACCAAACCAAGAGAGAAACTTTCTTTTCTCTCTGCTGCTTTAAGACTTTGGGGTAGTTATCAATACTCTAGAATTAATGTATATAATATAATGTTATATTATATACATTTGGCCTCAGTCTTTTTTCCAAATTGTTGGATGACACGATACCATGGAATAAGATCTGTAATAAGAATGATAAGGGACATAACTGTGACTTCCGAATTATAGAAGCGGTGCAGTAGCTCATACATCAATTAAAATAATACAAATTATACTACCTAGTTATTTAACATTATGAATATTTTCAAATTCCATTCATAATTTATGCTATGAAATACAGCCTAAACTATATTTTAAAAACTACATAAAAAGTGTTTATATTACATAAAATAAAATATACAAGCTTAATATGTGTGCTATGTATAGAATCATTCTGAAAAACTTATCAAGTTGTACTCCAGGTATCTCAGGGATAAATCCGGGGGGGGGGGTTGTTCTTGTTTTTGCTGTTGCTTTGTTAGTTGGTTGGCTGATTTTTAGTGGCAGCATGATATTGAATTGCCCATGGTGGATACTGTCAACCAGCTCGAGATGAGTTTAATAATAATGGTTGTCAACATCTATTGAGCTTCTGCTCTGGGCAAGCTCTTGTTAAAGTACTGATAAAGACAAACTCATTCGCTCTTCAGATCAACTCTATATAACAAAATGAACGTTTAAAAAATGTTAAATAACTACCTAATGCCACTATAAACAAGCTCACAATCAAGATAATTAAGGAAAATCACATTATATATCATCAGGCAGTGGGTAGGATATAAGCTTTAGTGTGAAAGTGTTTCCATTTTTATAGCAATTCAATAGATGCAATTTTATTTCCTATACTTAAACCTGGACTAATGTAAATGTTAACACATATTTATGGTATTTGAAGGCCCAGATGTTACCCTTGAAAATTACTGGAGAAAAAAATACAAAGAAAAAGAATATCTCAGGTGAAAGAAAACAGCAAGACAATATTAAAATAGAAAATATGAAATAAGTTTACAAGTTACACCAAATATTTTTGGTATTACAATAGATGTTAATGAGCTCAACACACCGAGGACAATCTCTTGAAAATTCTTTTCAAAAAATTTAAAATTATGGAGATTTCCATTTTTGCATACTAATAATGAACAAGTGGGAACCAAACTAAAAAACACAGTAACACTACAATCACTCAAAAAAGAATGTAATATTTAGGTACAAATCTAACAAAATGTGTAAAGGACTAATATGAAGGAAGATATAAAATGTTAAATGAACAAAATCAAAGAATATCTCAATAAATGGAGCAGCTTCTTACATTCATGGGTTGAAAGACTCAAAATAGCAAGGAGACCAGGTTTCCCCAAATGAGGTTTAGTTTTAATGTAGTTCCTATTAAATTCCAGGCAAAAGTTTTGTAGATATAGATAAGCTTTATACTAAAGTTTATATGAAAAGACAAAGCCATGATAAAAAGACTGTGAAAAAAAGGAATGAAGTTAAAAATTTCACACTACGCAATTTTAAGACTTAACCACTTAGGTACACGATCAAGTCATTTTTGCATTCCAGAGGAACGGCAGCTTAGATCATAAGAATATAATAGAGAACTCAGGAAGGAGGAGCAAGATGGCGGAGGAGTAGGAGACCTGGATTTCGTCTCCTCTCAGGAATTCAGCTGGATAGGGATCAAACCATTCTGAACACCTACAAACTCAACAGGAGATCGAAGAAAAGAAGAGCAACAACTCTCTCATCAGAAAAGCGACCACTTTCTGGAAGGTAGGACGTGCGGAGAAGTGAATCCGAGGCGATATTCGGGAGGATAGACGGCGGGGGAGGGGCCTCCG
>NC_058407.1:135517927-135643394 GCF_002201575.2 Neomonachus schauinslandi
GGTCTGTTCAGGTTTTCTATTTCATCCTGGTTCAGTTTTGGTAGTTGATACATCTCTAGGAATGCATCCATTTCTTCCAGGTTATCTAATTTGCTGGCATAGAGTTGCTCATAATGTGTTTTTATAATTGTTTGTATTTCTTTGGTGTTGGTTGTGATCTCTCCTCTTTCATTTATGATTTTGTTGATTTGGGTCACTTCTCTTTTCTTTTTGATAAGTCTGGCCAGGGGTTTATCAATCTTGTTAATTCTTTCAAAGAACCAGCTCCTCGTTTCATTGATCTGTTCTACTGTTCTTTTAGTTTCTATTTCATTGATTTCTGCTCTGATCTTTATTATTTCTCTCTCCTGCTGGGTTTAGGCTTTATTTGCTGTTCTTTCTCCAGCTCCTTTAGGTGGAGGGTTAGGTTGTGTACTTGAGACCTTTCTTGTTTCTTGAGAAAGGCTTGTATTGCTATATACTTTCCTCTTAGGACTGCCTTTGCTGCATCCCAAAGATTTTGAATAGTTGTGTTTTCATTTTCATTGGTTTCCATGAATTTTTTTAATTCTTCTTTAATTTCCTGGTTGACCCATTCATTCTTTAGTAGGATGCTCTTTAGCCTCCATGTATTTGAGTTCTTTCCGACTTTCCTCTTGTGATTGAGTTCTAGTTTCAAAGCATTGTGGTCTGAAAATAGGCAGGGAATGATCCCAATCTTTTGGTACCGGTTGAGACCTGATTTATGACCTAGGATGTGATCTATTCTGGAGAATGTTCCATGGGGACTAGAGAAGAATGTGTATTCCAATGCTTTGGGATGGAATGTTCTGAATATGTCTGTGAAGTCCATTTGGTCCAGTGTGTCATTTAAAGTCTTTATTTCCTTGTTGATCTTTTGCTTAGACGATCTGTCCATTTCAGTGAGGGGGGTGTTAAAGTCCCCCACTATTATTGTATTGTTGTCAATGTGTTTCTTTGCTTTTGTTATTAATTGCCTTATATAATTGGCTGCTCCCATGTTAGGGGCATAGATATTTACAATTGTTCTATCTTCTTGTTGGATAGACCCTTTAAGTAGGATATAGTGTCCTTCCTAATCTCTTATTACAGTCTTTGTTTAAAATCTAATTTGTCTGATATAAGGATTGCCACCCCAGCTTTCTTTTGGTGTCCATTAGCATGGTAAATGGTTTTCCACCCCCTCACTTTCAATCTGGGAGTGTCTTTGGGTCTAAAATGAGTCTCTTGCAGACAGCATATCGATGGGTCTTGTTTTTTAATCCAATCTGATAGCCTGTGTCTTTTGATTGGGGCATTGAGCCCGTTTACATTCAGGGTAACTATTGAAAGATAGGAATTTAGTGCCGTTGTATTGCCTGTAAGGTGACTGTTACTGTATATTGTCTGTGTTCCTTTCTGGTCTATGTTGCTTTTAGGCTCTCTCTTTGCTTAGGGGACCCCTTTCAAGATTTCTTGTAGGGCTGGTTTTGTGTTTGCAAATTTCTTTAGTTTTTGTTTGTCCTGGAAGCTTTTTATCTCTCCTTCTATTTTCAATGACAGCCTAGCTGGATAGAGTATTCTTGGCTGCATATTTTTCTCATTTAGTGCTCTGAATATATCCTGCCAGTCCTTTCTGGCCTGCCAGGTCTCTGTGGATAGGTCTGTTGCCAGTCTAATGTTTCTACCATTGTAGGTTACAGATCTCTTCTCCCGAGCTACTTTCAGGATTTTCTCTTTGTCTCTGAGACTCGTAAGTTTTACTATTAGATGTCGGGGTGTTGACCTATTTTTATTGATTTTGAGAGGGGTTCTCTGTGCTTCCTGGATTTTGAGGCCTGTTTCCTTCCCCAAATTAGGAAAGTTCTCTGCTATAATTTGCTCCATTATACCTTCTGCCCCTCTCTCTCTTTCTTCTTCTTCTGGGATCCCAATTATTCTAATGTTGTTTCGTCTTATGGTATCGCTAATCTCTCGAATTCTGCCCTCATGATCCAGTAGTTGTTTATCTCTCTTTTTCTCAGCTTCTTTATTTTCCATCATTTGGTCTTCTATATCACTGATATTCTCTTCTGCCTCATTTATCCTAGCAGTTAGTGCCCCCATATTTGATTACACCTCATTAATAGCCTTTTTGATTTCTACTTGGTTAGATTTTAGTTCTTTTACTTCTCCAGAAAGGGTTTCTCTAATAACTTCCATGCTTTTTTCAAGCCCAGCTAGTATCTTTAAAGTGATGATTCTGAACTCTAGATCTGACATCGTACTAATGTCTGTATTGAGTAGGTCCCTGGCAGCCGGTACTACCTCTTGTTCTTTTTGTTGAAGTGATTTTTTCCATCTTGTGATTTTGTCCAGAGGAGAACAGATTAATGAGAGAACAAAATGCTAACAGGGTAACAACGTTCCCAGAAAATATATTCTAAACAAATCAGAAAAGACCTGAAGCAGTGGGAAAAGAAACGGAAAGAGAGAAAAAAGTAAAAGAAAAAAAGAGAAAAAAAGATAAAGATAAAAACAAACAAAAACAGAACAAAACAAAACAAAAAACAGAATGTGATCAAATATGATCAGGCTGGTATATAGATCAGTGCCACACACTAGATTTCGGGTGTATTTTGGTCTGTTAGAAGAAAGTGCCTCCCAAAATTTTAAAGAAAGAAAAACTTATATATGTACAAAAATAAGGGTTGTATGATGAAGGGATGGAATATGACTGTAAAGATGGAAATTATAAAAAATTTTATAAAAGGAATTGATAAGAAGTTGTTTGAAAAAAGAAAGAAGAGGATTTAAAAAAAAAAAGAAAGGAAGAAAAAGGGAGAGAATGTGATCAGGCAGGGGAGTAGAAAAAAAACCATACACTAGAGATTTAGGGTATATTTTGATCTGTTAGAAGAAACTATCTCAAAATTTTAAAGAGAGAACAACTTATATATATATGCCAAAAATACGGGTAACTACTATGAAGGTATAGAATATGACTCTAAAAATGAAAAATAAAAATATTTTTTAAAAAAGGAATTGATAAGATGTTGGTTGAAAAAGGAAAAAAGAAAAATTCAAAAAAAAAGTTAAAAAAAAATTGAAAGACTAAAGAATCATGGTAAAAAAGCCATGAATTCTCTGTGCATTATTCCCCTGGCGCTGGAGTTCTGCCATTCTCATTGATTGGTAAACTTGGTCTTGGCTGGCTGTTCGGTGATCTTCTGGGGGAGGGGCCTGTTGCCGTGGTTTCCAAATGTCTTTGCCGGAGGCAGAATTGCCCTGCCCTTGCCCGGTCTGGGCTAAGTAATCTGCTCCGGTTTGCTCTCAGGAGCCTTTGTTCCCTGCAAGCTTTCCGTACAGCTTTGGAGGCAGAGAGTGAAAATGGCGGCCTCCCAATCTCCGCCTCGGAGGAGCCGAGAACTCAGGGCCCCACTCCTCAGTGAGCCCCCAGAGAAAAGCCATCAGTCACTCCCATCTCCCCGGTCTCCGGCCGCACTCCATGCTCACCCCGCCTGTGACCGTGGGTTTCTATCTCTGGCACCCGACCCCGTGTAGAGTCTCCAAACCCAGCAGATCCCTGCAGTGCACTCCCCCGCGGGTCCTCCCGGGGGAGGAAGGTGAGTCTCCCCGGATCTGCCACTTGTTGGGTCCCTGCTGGAGGAGCAGTGGCCCGAATGTGCCGCGGATCACGGTTTATAGCAACCCTGAGCTGAGAGCCCGCGCCTGGGCTCCGGTCTCTGCAGCCAGCTTCCCCGCTCTGATACCTGGGAGCTCTGCCGCACTCAGGCACCCCTGGTCTTTCTGTGACCCCGAGGGTCCTGAGACCACACTGTCCTGGAGGGTTCCACCCCCCGCTTAGCCACCAGAGTGACGTCCCTCGGCGGAGCCGACTTTTAAAAGTTCCGATTTTGTGCTCCACGGCTCTATCACTTGCCAGAAGTGGCCGACGGAGGCCCCTCCCCCGCCGTCTATCCTCCCGAATATCGCCTCGGATTCACTTCTCCGCACGTCCTACCTTCCAGAAAGTGGTCGCTTTTCTGATGAGAGAGTTGTTGCTCTTCTTTTCTTCGATCTCCTGTTGAGTTTGTAGGTGTTCAGAATGGTTTGATCCCTCTCCAGCTGAATTCCTGAGAGGAGACGAAATCCAGGTCTCCTACTCCTCCGCCATCTTGCTCCATCCCTATCTCATTTCACTCTTTTTAAAAATTAATCCACTTTACCAAGAGCTCTAGAAAATGTATTACATTATCAATTTATTTTATCCTCTTTCTTAATTTATCAACTAATTTCATTACACTAGTTATGCACATTTATTGAAAAAAAATTAAGACATTCCAGTTAAGCAAAAACCAAAATGAAATAAAACAAAATGAAAAACCAGTCACCTGTGATCAGGACATCTGGAGATAAAATCTGTTAACTTTCTTAGGTATGAATATAAGTGTTTGTGTGTGGGAAAGGTTTTTATTAAGAGGATATATATTTCCTAAATTGAATTTTAAAAAGATTGTATTTATTTACTGGAGAAAGAGAGCACACAAGGAGGGGGAGCAGCAGAGGGGGAGGGAGAAGCAGACTCCCCGCTGAGCAGGGAGCCCGATGCGGGTCTCGATCCCAGGACCCAGGATCATGACCTTAGCCAAAGGCAGATGCTTAACCAACTGAGCCACCTAGGCACCCCTCCTAAATCTAATTTTAATAATTGTTACTTAACATTCTATCATACGAACATAATTTATTTAGTGAATTTTTAATCCTACTTGGAGGATTTAATTGTCTATAATCACAATTTCAAATAATGCCATTATGAATGCTATCATAGAAAAATACAGATGAAATTAAAATTATTTTGCCAAGTTACAAGAAAATAAGCCAATTTGGAATTCAATCGAAATTTAATTGAAACTATAGTATAAACTTGGAGGACATTGTTACTCGGGCACTACTGAGTATTTCTATCATGAAACATGGCACTTCTCTTTTTATTAGGAACTTCTTTTGTGTATGACTCCTCAATCCTTGATGTCAGCAAGTTTCTTTTCTTTTTTATTATTATTATGTTATGTTAGTCACCATACATTACATCATTAGTTTTTGATGTAGTGTCCCATGATTCATTGTTTGTGTATAACACCCAGTGCTCTATGCAGTATGTGCCCTCCTTAATACCCATCACCTGGCTAACCCATTCCCCCACCCCCCTCCCCTCTAAAACCCTCAGTTTGTTTCTTTTTTAATTACTAGAATTTAGGTAAGGTTTCTTTTCATTTTACTAGCCAATAAGTACAGTTAATTTTAAACACTGATACCTCTCCCACTGTCTCTTTTCCTCTCTTTCTCCCATCCATCTCCTTCAAGGGTTATTCTTATGAGCTCAGTTGGTGAGTTCAGCAATAACTTAAATGACATCACATATATTTTTTAATGTAATGGTCATACTATTCATTAGATGAGTGCTGAAAGTGAAAATAAAAATCTTTTAATATCTATATATTTGACTCTGTATCTTCTGTCTTTCAAACCCTGTTAACATTATGAAATTTATAATACTGACCTACCTTTGCATTCCTTGTATTCTTGACCTGAGATGCACATGTTTAAAAGTATCATATTTAAAGGTATTGACAGTTTTGGTTTTCCCAAATCTTACTTGGCAGATGCTGTACTATGTACTGATCACAGTGTTGCAACAGAGTAGGATAAACTTTGTATACAGTATGAGAGAAAAGTACTAATTCATTATTTGCTGCTTAATAGAACTGAGGTGAATTAAATTAAAATATATATAATTCTGGTAAGTACTAAAATAAGCAAACGTATCACAATCTGATTGGAGAACCTGGTCTTGGCTAGATGCTCCTTTTGTCTTATTGAATTGCTGCAATTATTTGATATTGAAATGAACTATCATGCCTACCTATGATGTCTCTCAACTTTGTTCCTGTCTATTGCCAATTGACTGTCCAAAGTTTTGATGGGAATTTGTTATTAGTTCTGTCTTTTATAATTTACCTTTTTTGCATCTTTGTATAGAAATATTTTCACCCCCATTCCATAAATATAGTTCCTGACTTTTAAACAATATTCTTGATTTTTGTAATTCTCATTCATGTCTTTTAATGTAGCTGGAAAAACTACATATGTACACATTTTCCTCCTTGGAAGTTAAGGATGTATTATTTCTAGAATTGAAACTTAGCTGCTTGCATTCCACTTATGTTTAGTACCTCATTGTTCCTCCTGCTGGACTCTATTCCAACATACATAAGGGTCTATGTTTGTAATCACAAGGTTGTTCCTTCAGTTTATTTTAATACCACCAGCACTAATACCACCTTATTTTAGAAATAGGTTCATTTTTTTTAATATCTGGAAGAAAAATTATCCCTTCCTATTCTTTTTCCTGACTGTTGTGGCTATGCCAGAATCATAATTGATTAGATACTGTCAAATCCATCCGTGGGTGTCAGTGTGATACAAATGAAAATGTTTAATTGGCATTCCTTTCCCTGACCATGCAGGTATATTCTTGATTAATTTAGTTGTTTTTTGTGTAATCAAAGAATTATCATTTAATTTAGTATTTATTTGTTTCCGTGCAATTTTTCTCCACCATAATCCTCTTAATCTGCGAGCCTTCTTCATAGAAATGCTATTTGGGGGGCACCTGGGTGGCTCAGTTGGTTAAGCGTCTGCCTTCAGCTCAGGTCATGATCCCAGGGTCCTGGGATGGAGCCCCACGTCGGGCTCCCTGCTCAGCGGGGAGCCTGCCTCTACCTCTCCTGCTCCCCCTGCTTGTGTTCTCTCTCTCTCTTGCTCTCTGTCAAATAAATAAAATCTTAAAAAAAGAAATACTATTTTGTTCCTCTATTAAATATTAAATAAACTCTTTTTATCAGTATACATTCTAATCTGTAATTGTTTAAATGAATGTCATTCAATATTTGGATAGTGATCCTGCATCCAGAAAGCAAAGCCTATTACCTTGCTCATCTTACTGGCTCATCTGTGAATCCTATAAAGCCCTGAATCAATCTATAGACAAATACTACAGTTTTCTAGTTTTAGAGCTTTGCTACTGTAGTGTACTATTGGAGATAAGCCAGAAAACAGCCTGGCAGATTCTTTCCCATTTCACCTGCCATTTCAGAATTTTGTTGGTACCTAGTTATTGTATACCTAGGAGACCTGGAGAGTCCACCAAAATTATTTAATATTAATTAATGCAAATATGCAGGACTTCCAATCAACCTGTGCTCTCTGCTTCATAAAATAATCACTGTCCTAACTCTGAATTCTCAAGTTCAGTTTTATGTGTTTTAAAAACTTCTATAAACAATATTACCTGATATTCTTTCCTAGCTGGCTTCTTTAACTCAGCATTTTGCTTGTTAAATTTATCTATCTTTTTGCATTAGCTAGAGTTTACTCATTTTTTTTTCTATATACCAGTATCCCCTGGTAGAAACAAAGGATTAATTTATCTATTCTACTGTGGATGGACATTTTTATCAATGTCATTCGGTGCAATGGGTGCTGCCCATTCCTAGTTTGCTGGGAGTTGTTATAAGCAAGTGCTAAACTAGTGTAACTACTCACATGATTTTACTTCTTCACTCTGTCAATGCAGAGTGGAGACACTGGGCTTGCTCTGTGCATCACCCAATCGCACCTTCCATCACTAGCGTACAGAGAGCTCTCTTGGTCCACATCTCTGCCAACAGCAGGTTTTAAAAGCCATTTATTATATTACTTTAACTAAAATGGTGGGAATGCAAACCACATCATGATACGTTGACTTGCACTGTCCTACTAACCAAGTATCACGTCTGCTGTCTGAGCACATTTGCACACCTTGTATGAAGCAACCACCTAGAAGTCTCTTGTTTTGTCAATTTCATTTCCATGGGAACTTTTGTCTTTTCCTTAGTGATGTCAGAAGTTCTATAGATGTTCTGAATATGAGAACATGTGGTGCTATATCTCTCAAGTGTCCTCTCCCAGTCTCTGGCCTCTGCTTTCATTCTCCAAATGCCATCTTTTAATAACAAGAGGTTTTTGGTTCTAAGGTATACTGGAGTTATGCATTATTTCTTAAAAGGTAAATGTTTCTCCTGTCCCATGTAATAAATCTCCTTACCAAAAGAAGATTTTCATATATATATATATATGTATGAAAATATATATATATATTCATATCATATGGCATTTGATATATGAAATTATATATATAAATAAATAATATGTGATATATGAAATTATATATATAAATGAAATTAGTGGCTTTATTGCTTTGCCTTTCACATTTAGATTTAAAATCCACCTGGAATCAGTTTTCATATATAACATGAGATAAAGGTCAAATTTTAATTTTTTCTATCAAACTGACCCAACAGTATACATTGAAAAGATCTTCCTTTTGACCACGGTTTACAATGCTACCCTAATTTCCGCATATATGCGAGTCTACTCTTACATCCTCAATTCTGTGTGTATCTGTAGAGGTACCAGCACCACAGGGTCAAACTAGTGGAGAACTGAGAAGTGACATCAAGCGGTGTTGAGTCCCTTTACTTTTCTTCTTCAAAACGTTCACAGTCATTCTTGGTTTTTGGCTTATTCAATTATATGCAGGTGCTCAAACATCTTACAAACATGTTGGGATTTTGACTGAGGCTTTGTCAAGTCTGTAGATAAATGGGTAATTGAATACATTTACAAAGTTGAGCCTTCCAATCTATGAACATCCCATATTTCCTCAGTTATTTTTCTTGTCTTTGTTTCTGCTCAGTAATATGTGATGATCTCTGCCTCACACACATCTGGTTGGGTGCTTCCAGAGGTGTTGGGTATACTTTCACGTTACTCCAAGGGCTTTCTTCTCAAATTTTAGCTCCTGGCTGTTGGTGCCAACATATAAAAATACAGTTGTCTATATGGACCTTGTGTGGAGCAGACTTGATAAATCCCATTGTAAGCCTGACTAGAAATATTTTCAAAAATTTTATGTGCATATCATACCATCTGCAAATAATGACAGCTTTGTTTTTCTTTCCATCTTTTTGCCTTTTATTTCTTTGTCTTGCTGCATTTCACCATCTAGTGGATGTCATTGTCTTGTTCCTGCTACCACAGTGAAACCCTGAACATTTCACCCATAAATATGTCTAGTACTGTGAGGCTTTCTTAATCAGATTAAGGGAGGTGCTGCCCATTCCAGGTTTGCTGGGAGTTGTTATAAACAAGTGCTAAACTAGTGTAACTACTCACATGATTTTACTTTTTCACTCTGTCAATGCGGTGAATTTAATGAATGATTTTCAGTTAATAAACCAATATTGCATTAACAAGACAAGTTGGTCATGATGAAGTGTCCTCCTTATATATGGTTTCATTAAGTTTGCTGGTATTTGGTTACTTCTCGCATCTTAATTCATGAGCGGCATTAATTTCCTTTCTTTTACTCTCCTTGAGTGATTTTGGTGTCAGGGACAAGCTGGCCTCACTAAATGAAGTCAAGCCCCTCCTTTTCTGTGTCTTTCTCTTTTCTTTCTTTTTTTTTAAGATTTTATTTATTTATTTGACAGAGAGAGAACAAGTGAGCATGAGCGGGAGTGGCAGAGGGAGAAGCACACTCCCCGCTGAGCAGGGAGCCTGACGCGGGGCTTGATCCCAGGACTCTGGGATCATGACCTGAGCCAAAGGCAGACACTTAACCGACCGAGCCAGCCAGGCATCTCTTTGTCTTTTTCTTAAAGGATGTTATTATTGCTTTTTAAAAATATACTGGTTCTAGGCTCACAGAACAACTGAGGGGAAGATAACAGAGATTTCCCACTTAACCCTTGCACCCAGACACGCACAGCCTCCCCCACTATCAGCATCCCCCACCTGATGATACATTTGTTATGACTGATGAACCCACACAGACACGCTATCATCACGCTGACTCCGGGGTTTACATTGGGGGTCACCACATACATTGCAGTATGTTCTCTGGGTTTGGGCAAATGTATAATGATGTGTGTTCATCATTATAGTATCACACAGAGTATTTTCACTATCTTAAAATCTTCCCCCTTTTTTTATTCCTTGGAAATATTTATGTGAAACTGGAAATTTTTCCTACTTAAATATTCAATACCTTTGATGGTAAAGTCATCTAGACTGGGGGATGCATGCTTTCTTGGGTTTCCCACGTCCCTTTTTACAAAATGATGTTAAATTATGGATTTGATTTTTTTAAAGCTTTGAATAGTCATTTTTTTTTTGCGTGTTATTCCAGGTAAATCATATATTTTAAAATACCTTTTGAATTTAAAATTTCCAATTTGCTTTCATGTAGTTTTTCAAATTTTCCTTCTATAATCTCTTCAAAAGCTATAAGAGCTGGTTTTGTTTTTTCCCTGCTGACACTGTATATTATGAGCCTCTCTCTATATTGTGTCTTTCTCAAAGCCTAATTTTAATCAAAAATCAATCCCTCTCCGTTTATTGCAAAATATTTCCCTATCTAATACACAAGACTTGTTACACTGAAAAAACCATTTTGTATATTAAACTTAATGATATTCTAAGTGCTAAAATGTTATAAAAATCTGTTACAATATTACAATCTCCCATGTCTGTTATCAGAACTGTCCAGCAGCTATTTCTGGCATGATGGAATTGATCTATATCTGTGAAGTCCAGAAGCAGGCCATAGCCTCAAATGGCTGTTGAGCCCTTGAAATGTGACTAGTGACTATCTTTAATTTTATTTAATTTTAGTTTATTTATATTTATCTTTAAATAACCACATGTGGTGTCAGTAAGCACTCTACTTAATTTTGCAGAATTTTCAACAATGAAACATGTAAACAAAATAATCAAAATAGCCAAATCCATATTTATTCATTTTTAATTTCCAAATATCTTAGTGAATTTTGAGGGAAAAATAAATTCCATTGTACAAATATGTTCAGCAGGGTTAAAGTACTATCTTCGAATTCTTTAAATGTTAATAATGTAAAATTTGTTGATGTAAAATTCTTAATCCAATTCATTATTTCATAAGACAGAACTGCTCATTGATTAGGTAGAAATGTATATCTGAAGTTGAGACTGAGATGTTGGGAAACACCTTTATCTCAGTTTTTTTTTTTTTCCAAAATTTAAACGTCCAAATCCGGGCACCTGGGAGGCTCGTTCGGTTGCGTATCCGCCTTTGGCTCAGGTCATGATCCCAGGGTCCTGGGATTGAGCCCCAAGTCGGGCTCCCTGCTCAGTGGGGAGTCTGCTTCTCCCTCTCTGCCTCTCCCCCTGCTTGTGCTCTCTTTCTCTGTCAAATAAACAAATAAACAAAATCTGAAAAAAAATAAAAACTTCTAAATCGTTTTGAGCGAAGTCCAAAAATCACCTTCTGACTGCCATCCGTGTCCGTGTGAGTGACGTTGTAAGGTGGGAGAAAAGCTGTTTTGGCGGATGGGTGTGGCCACCTGACTTCTGAGCAGGACAGAAGACCCCAGGTGGACACAGGAGGTGCTCGAGGACATTGTCTCGGACTCACCCGCACACTTTCATAGCCCAGCTCAGTGCTTACAGAGCAGGGCAGAAGATGTTGCTTCACCCCGGAAAGAGCAGGGTGGCTCCTGGGGGTCAGGAAGGTCCTACAACCCTGGCACAACACCATTCCGTGCCTGTCGCAGGGGAGGGCGCCACGTTCACTCAGAGGACAAACCAAATGGACAAAAGACCTAAGGAGAGTGGTAGGTCTGGAGTCCCACTGGCGAACGAAGACCCACCAAGAGGCCAGGGCACATCCTGAACACAGGAGGACCCAAGAACCAGAACCCAGTGCCAGGGCCGGATGCGGGGAGGGCAGGAAGTCTCTGCAGTTCCCACAGTGAATTACACCGGTTGTCTGATACTTTGTTTCCAGAGATGTAAAATCACCCTATGGGCATAGAAGGACTGCTTGTCCTCTCTGTCCTCCATCCCAGTCACTATACATCTGCTATGTCTGGATCGCTCGGCCTCTCTGTCCACGTCCAGCAGTGCATGCAAAGCATGGCCACACTGAGGTCATTTCTCTCCTTCTGTTGCCGTCAACCAGCCACTCTACACGTGTTTGTCCTATTAGCAATAACTGCATTAACGACCCATTTTCAAAAGAAGTAGAAAGGCTGTGTGGGCTGGGAATGACCCGCTGACCTGTGCCAAGGAGCCATGTAGCAAAACTACAAAACCTGGCTTAACAGAAAGGCATAAAATTAGACTCACATTAAGTATCATGCCATGTTTCAATTCAGAAAACCCAGCCGTTTGGAAGAGCACAAGTCCTCTCAAATCATATATTTGAAAAAGAAGACCTTACCTTAACAAATAGGAAAACAACATAAGAAAATTAGAAAAAAAGTGAGAAAAATTTAAAAATCCCCCAATGCTACATTGCTAAAGTAAGCAGAGCAGAGAGAAGTTGAGTAGCAAAAATATTTAATACATGCAATCTCATTGTTTATAATGCCTCATTTTACATATAAACCTTACTTTAAATATGAACTCCATTCTATATTGTAAAAATGAGGCAGCACAAAACAGCACCGGGCTTGAATTATTTAATAAACGTGGCTAGAATATTGGTTTTATGGAAAAATATGTACTCACACTATTCATAATCTAATTCTAGATGGGTTAAAGAGATAAAAGGGAAAATCAAAGCATAAAAAGAGAAGGAAATGTTGATCAATATTTATCTGATTTCTAGGTGGGGAGAGCGGGCTGAGCATAAAGAAATGAAACTTGATTTAAAGTGGGATTTAGTTGTAGATTATTTCTGGTGATGCCGGCTTCTCCCAGAGCAGAGCCTGGGGCTGGTGCAGCACAGCGCATGCCCCCACCTCTGCCCAGAATGGTCCGTGTGGACCTCCAGCCCCAAAGTTCTGATGACCCACAAAGAAATGCATGAGAACTCTTCCTTTCCCTATCACTTTTGAGTGGCAACAGCAAGCAGATGATTTAAGAAACGTGTAATTCAGTGACGTCAAGAGGATGTTAGCATAACTTTTGGTAAAGGAATTTTGGCAAACTCAACCCTGCTAAGCAACAGATTCAAAAATCACTTTGTCTCTAGGCAGGATTTAGGATGATCCTCTTGTGCCCCACAAAGTGTCTGAGGCTAAAATATACGTATCCTGGGGGCAGGCTGTTCCTTCTGTGTAACTCTGTGCAGGCTTTATATAGAACCCTTGATTATTTCCAAAAGTGAAAGATAAGGAGTCAGATATGCAGAGACTGCTTTTCCATCGATGTTGCCAGGGATATTTTCTACCGTGGGAGAGTCAGGAAAAGAGGACTTCGTTTTATTTATTACCGTCCATATTAAGTAAATACCAGAACAATGATGTTTAAATATCTCTTCTGTGTGTGGGGGAGGGGGGAGGGGGTAACATCAAGCATGAGTATCTCCTTTGTTGATTTTCACTGATTGATGTGTCCTACACTTGATATACATATAGAAACTCAAAGTCAAAAAGGAATCAGAACTTAAGCCACAGCCTGGGATTTGCTGTCCTCTCTCCCCTGAGCTTGCCTGAGGGCAGAAGAGAACACAGACTAACCCCATTACAGGACAGCCAAGGGTGAGGTCTGCACGGTGTGGGTCACAGGCTATGCCACCTAGAATCTTTTTTTTTCGATGAAAAATGTTATCTGTCTTAATTTGCAAGTGTGGAATGAAAAGCACTTTCAGCACATAATGTTCTGTATTGGTAATTATAAAAGGTATGCCAAAATTCCCATCAGCCCTTGGCCTCCTTGGAATATTTTTTAAATCTCAGAAGTGGAACTTGAGCCAAGAGGTACCACCCCACTTGTCCATGACATGACTTTTTTTTTTAGAAATTTGAGATATAAATTGACAGTCAAGCATGACTTGTGGTTAGGTGTGCTATTTGATGACCCCATGTGTGCGGAGCTGTGGATAATCACCACGGTCCAGCCAACACGTCCAGCTTCTCGCAGGTTTCACCTTGCGTGTGTGGGGGGAACTTGTAAGACCTGCCGCATCAGCACGCACTTGGATGGGGATGGCAACCACCCCTCCCAGAAGAGGCAGGGAGAGCTGGAGGTTCTCTAGCCGGGCACCTGGCTGCTCCAGGACCCAGGGTGTGCAGGTGAGTGCAGGTGAGAGCGCAGGTGAGCGCAGGTGAGCGCAGGTCAGAGTCCAGACAAGTGCAGGTGAGAGTCCGGGCTAGCGCAGGTGAGAGTGCAGATGAGAGTCCAGGCCAGCGCAGGTGAGCACAGGTGAGAGCGCAGGTGAGCACAGGTGAGAGTCCCGGTGAGCGCAGGTGAGAGCGCAGGTCAGAGTCCAGGCGAGTGCAGGTGAGGGCACAGGTGAGCACAGGTGAGAGTCCAGGCGAGCGCAGGTGAGAGCGCAGGTGTTCTCAGGCGAGCTCAGGCCTGCGCAGGTCCACACACCGTGTCCTGAGGTCCTGCCCCTCACCCAGCAGCCTTCTATCACATGGCTCAGTGTCTTGGCCCAGTGAGTGCAAATCAGTCCCTACCCAGCCTCCATTGACCCGCCTGCCTTCCCTTGTCTGGCCTTTGCTCAGTCCAGCCTGACCTCAGCTCGTCCCATGCCAGCCTCCCCCTTCCTCTGCCCCCTGAAGGTGAGCAAGACCCCGAGGGGCTCCATGAAACCACGCCTGCCGCTACACTAACCCTGGCTGCCTCAGCACATGATGCTCCCGACGGCAAAGTCTTACAGCGTTCTGACTTATTCCAGGAACCCTGTAGTTATCTTGCCTTTGAGGAGACCACGTCACCTGCTTACTCAGAAGTCTTTTCTTAGTATCTAACACCAAGCCCCTATTCAGAGCGCACATCACTTACCTTCATGACGGACTGACTCGCCTGCCATCCCGGCATCCGACGTCCAGCACTGAGTTCTCTGGCCCACTGCACATCCTCCGTCAAGCAGTCCGTTTCCCCGAGCCCGATGCTCTTGGGTCTCCGCTCCCAGGGCAGCTTCGGAGTCAAAACTGCCTTTGTTCTAATTCCCAGCAACACCTCCTTGTAAATAATTTAATTTCAGGCCTGTGGGGGCAACACCAATCCTTTCCCCATTCCACCTCAACCATTCCGGAGGACAGAGAGCTTTATGTGTCTTTATTACTTGTCAGCCACCCCACGTGTGAGGAGAAAGAAGGTGCACCCTGTGACTCGGGTAATGTTTCCTCGTTAACCGCCCCCCCCACCCCGGCCTCCCTGGAGTTTGCGAGGGGTCAGCCATTCCGGAATTCCAGTTAAATAAGCACTTCGGTGCTCCATTTAGGCTCCAAGGCAATCCATTCCCACTCTAAAGTGCCATAAAATGTTAGTGGTATAAATTTAGTAAGAGTGAAACAGGCAGCACGGGAAAGAATGCTGATGGGGTCGGACAGAGATTAAATAAGACGATGGAACCTCAAGGAACTTCTGTACCGTGGACGCTGGGTGCGCCTCCCTTCTCTTCCATCAGCAGCAACAGCTCAAAGACTTTCATCCGGAGCATCCTGAAAACGCACCCAAATATGTAACATGTGTTTCCCTAAATAACAAAAGATTTAAATGTGGAACATATGAATATATATATATAGATGCTACGCGTACGCTAACCACCCATTTGCAAAACCAGTCATTTATGATTTTTTTGAAGAAAGGGGTTAATATCACAGGTGAATTTAAGTAAAACAAATCAAGCCTTACGTCATATACTGACTTCAAGCTTTAATTTCCCTTTCTTTATGCAGTAGTGAACTCTTAAATCTATAAATAAAATGCTTACAATGTTTTATTTTATTTTGACTTTCTAACATTGTTGCATAGCAGATAAAGTCAAAACTCTTAAATGTGAGAGTTAAAACTCACCATTGGCATATCTTCTTTTTTTTATTAATTATAGTAACATATCTGTACACTCAAAACAAATGCCTTACCCAAATTAGAACTTAGGTGAAATAATACTTCTTACAGGAATATTTATGCATTAGTGAATCTGCAATCACCTACGTCCCTTGCCAGTAATGATAAGTATCACAACTCAGAGCAAAGATACTGTTTATTAATACAAAATACTAAAAATGAAAGCGATGAAGGGTGTTCTATTCCATTGAATTTTCTTATTCTGGAAGCTACTATTTTTTTCCCTAGATATCAAGTCAGTGTCCCACAATCTAGGCATCAGCATGTATTTTATAGGGAATCTACCTGCTCTTACACAGGCAATATTGTATATTATATATTTCTTTTATATATCTTTATATATGCATTCTTTCTATATATGTAATATCTACAGAATGTACATGTTCTTTCTATATACTTACATGTATATTTCTTATAAATTCCTTTTTCTTCTTTCTGTATTTTTCAAATATCTTACAACCTACAAAACTTGTGTAATTTAAGAAGCTCAATTTTCAAAACTTTCTAAAAGGAACATGGTGTAAAGACAGCAGAAATCTCCCTTCATAGAACCAAGAGGCCAGCAGTGTGGGTTGTTGCTGTAATTTCCTACATTCTAGAGTATAATAGGCATTATTAATGTTGTATGTGCTTTTTTTCAGCTTCACTGAGGTATAACTGACAAAAATGTAAGGTATTTAAAGCGTTCATCATGGCGGTTTGATGCGTGTACGCATTGTGAAAGGGTCCCCCACTGAGTTAATGAACACATCCATGACCTCACCTGTTTACCTTCCCCTTTGGTGAGAACATTCAAGTGTTACTCTCTTAGCAAATTTCAATTCCACAACACAGTGTTATCAACTATAGTCACCATGGTTTACACTGGATCCTCAGTCCTTACTCATCTTATAGCTGAAAGTTTGCACCGTTTGACCAACCTCCCCAACCCCGAGCCCCCTGGCAACCACTTTTCTACTATTTCTATAATTTGACTTTTTTTTTTTTTAGATTCCACATATGTATTACCATGCAGTCTTTGTCTTTATTTGTATGACTTAACTCACTCAGCATAATGCCCTCAAGTCCATCCATGTTGTCACAAATGGCAGAATTTTCTTCCTTTTAATGACTGAATAATATTGCTTTGTATCCAAACAGCACTCTCTGTCTCTGTCCCTCCATCAGTGCATACTTCAGCTGTTTCCAAACCTTGGCTATTGTGAATAATGCTGCAATGAACTTGGAAGTGCAGGTAGCTCTTTAAGATAATCATTGTTCTTTCTGGATATATACCCAAAAGTGGGATTGCTGAATCATATGGTGGTTCTATTTGTAATTTTTTGAGAAACCTCCATGCTGTTCTCCAGAGTGTTTATACCAACTTATTCCCACCAGCAGTGCACGAGGTTCCCTTTTGTCTACGTCCTCACCTGCATTTGTTATCTTTTATTCTGATAACAGACATCTTTACAGGTGCGAGGTGATATCTCATTGTGGTTTGATTTCCATTATCCTGATTAGAGAATCTTCTTATGTGCCAGTTGGCCATTTGTGTCTTCTTTAGAAAAATGTTTATTCAGGTCCTTTGCACACTTTTAAATTGAATTACTTGGATTTGTTTTTGTTTTGTTATTAAATTGTAAGAGCTCCTTGAATATTTTGGGGTTTGGGGGTTTTTTTGGGTTTTTTTATTTTATTTTATTATGTTATGTTAGTCATTAGTTTTTGATGTAATGTTCCATGATTCATTGTTTGCATATAACACCCAGTGCTCTGTGCAGTATGTGCCCTCCTTAATACCCATCATCGGCTAACCCATCCCCCCAACTCCCTGCCCTCTAAAACCCTCAGTTTGTTTCTCGGAGTCTTTTAACCCCTTATGGGGTATGTGGGTGGCAAGTATTTTCTCCCATTTCACGGGTTGCCTTTTCATCATGTATATTTCTTATAAATTCCTTTTTGTTCTTTCTGTATTTTGCTGTGCAGAAGCTTTTTATATTGATGTAGTTCTACTTGTTTATATTTGGTTTTGGTGCCTCTGTATTTGGTGTCAAATTTTAAAAATTATTGCCAAATGTAGTGTCAAGGAGCTTACTCCTCATGCTCTCTTCTAGGAGTTTTATGGTTTCAGGTCTTATGTTCAAGTCTTTAATCCATTTTGAGTTAATTTTTGTGTACTGGGTAAGACAATGGTCCAATTTCATTCTTTTGCATGTGGTCCCAGCACAATTTATTGAAGACCATCCTTTCCTCATTGCACATTCTTGGCTCCTTTGTCATATATTAGTTGACCACCTATGTGTGGGTTTATTTCTGGACTCTCTCTCTCCAGTTCCATTGATCTCTGTGTCTGTTTTAATGCCAATATCAAACTTTCTTGATTACTATAGTTTTGTATAGAGTTTGAAATCAGGAAGTGATGCCTCTAAGTTTGTTCTTCTTTCTCAAAATTGTTTTGGCTATTTGGGGTCTTTTGTGGTTCCATACAAATTTTAGGATTGACGGTCCTATTTCTGTGAAAAACACCTTTGAAATTTTGATAGGGATTGCATTGAATCTTAGATTGTTTGGGGTAATATGGGCATTTTAACAATATTAATTCTTCCAATCCATGAGCATGGTATATCTTTCAATTTATTTGTGTCTTCCTCAATTTCTTTCATCAATGTCTTATAGTTTTCAGTGTATGGATCTTTTAAACCTCCTTGGTTAAATTTATTCCTAAATATTTTATTGTTTTTGATGCTATTGTAAATGGAATTTTTTTCTTAATTTCTATTTCTGATAGTTTGTTGTTGGTGTATAGAAACACAACTGATTTTTGTATATTGATTTTGTATCCTGCAGTATACTGGATTTGTGTATTAGTTTTAGCAGTTTTTGGTAGTGCCTTAAGGTTTTCTCTATACAATATCATTTCACCTACAAATAGAGATAATTTTACTTCTTCCTTTCTTATTTGGATGCTTTTTATTCATTTATCTTGCCTAATTGCTCTGGCTAGGACTTCCAGTACTATTTTGAATACAAGTAACAAGCATAGGCATACTTTTTCTCAGTCCTGATCTTACAGGAAAAGATTTTAGCCTTTCACCATTGAGTATGATATTAGCTATGAGCTTGTCATATGTGGCCTTTATTATGATGAGGTAGATGCCCTCTATTCCCACTTTGTTCAGAGTTTTTATAATAAAAAGATGTTGAATTTTGTAAAATGTTTTTTCTGCATCTATTGAGATGATCATATGATTTTTATCCTTCATTTTGTTAATGTGGCCTGTCATGTTGATTGATTTGCAAATGTTGACCCATTCTTACATCCCCAGAATAAATCCCACTTGATCATGGTGTATGATTTTTATAAGGTATTATTGAATTCATTTTGATAATATTTTGTTGAGGATTTTTACATCTATGTTCATCAGGGATACTGGTTGGTAGTTTTCTTTTCTTGAAGTGTCCTTGTCTGGCTTAGTATTGGGTAAACTGGCCTCATAAAATGAGTATAGAAGTTTTTGGAACTTCAGTTTTTTGGAAGTCTGAGAGGATTGTTATTAATTTTCCTTTAAATGTTTGGTAGAACTCCCCAATAAAGTCATCTGGTCCCGCACTTTTCTCTTTTCTTTTCTTTCCTCTCTCTTTGTTTCTTTTTTTTTTTTTTTTTTTTTTGAAACCCAAGGGCAATGTAATCTTGGAAGTAAACCTTGCATATTCCCACTTCCTTATTACAAAAAGGGGCATATATAAAATGATGGAACCTTAACTGAGAGCCAATAGATACACAATCAGCAGCATCAACTTTTACTAGTCAGTATCCCTTCATACAACAATAACCACTTCATGTTTCTTTAACAAGACACAATTAGCATATAATTTAGATGTTCTCACCATCTCTCTAAAAAGAGAAAATGCAAAGACCCATGGTATCCACTTCTGGGAGATAGTCATGGTATCCATCTTTGGGCAACTTTAATTCTTCCTTTCAAGTTTGGCCATAAACCCACCTGAATATTCTGTAGTCTTTGTTCTTGCTTCTCCTTACATACCCCACCCTGGACACTCTCTTTTCACACTCAAAAAGACTCTTTAAGAGTCTTCCTAAAAATGCCATTTGTTAAATTCTCTCTATATATTTAACTCTAAGACATTACTGAGCTTCTATTTATTTATTTTTCCTATATAGGAGGCTGAGGAGATAAAAATGAATAAAGTTCATTGCCTTTTTATAACTTAGGCTTCTCTCTGCTGTGGCTGTAACATCTCCTCTTTTGTTTTGGGTGATCCATGGAAACAGGAGTATCCCAGTCATCACAGGTTTCAGGTGGTCTGATTGTCTGGCACACTGGCTTCTCAAATCGATGCCAAGTTCTGTTGTCTAGAGTCTCAGAGCAATTGTTTGCTCCATTCCAGGTCCTGAAGATCTTTGGTCTGTGGTCAGTCTTTGCCCTCCAGGTTGGTAGACCACAGCAACCTGGAAGAAAAATGTCTACAGACTCCAGCATGATGTCCCAATGGTGTTGTTTCCTTGCCCTTTGCCTTATAAGGGTTACATTGTCTCTTTTGAAATTAGAGCACTAGACAGATGGTGCCTGTAATTTGCCTGGGCCCTGATATCTTGAGACCTGAAGGTGGGTGATTTAACTTTTCTGGATTTCATGTTACTCACTTTTTCCTAATATAGGGAACTGTGGTGATTCTCCAGCCTGTGAATCTATGAATTACCCGTTTACACCACATGGGAGAGACAGGAGTGTAGGTGAGTATAGGTAAAGTGTCTCTGTTATGATACTAATTTGAAATGACAGGTTGTTCCCCTGGGGTTCAACCTCTGTCTTCTTCAATGGCACACAGATATGCAGTCAAATTCACTGGACTCCTATTAGATTCTTGAGATGATGAATAATATTGGGTAAAAAATAGACAGGAGAAGATTATGCTGCACATTGAATGATTATTCTCTCTGCACAAGATAACACCCCCCCCCAATATTTCTGACCTCGTCAGAATCTCTTCCCACCCAGATTTTTAAGAAAAATAATCTTTGAACCATTGCTCTGATGAGACCTCATTCAGCTATCTTGGACATGGTGGTTATCTTACAGATTTCATGCAAGTAGGAGGTTGGCTTTACCAGCACTTAACAGATAACCAGCAAGGTGGCTAACATTGACTTAAACATTTGCTATGGTAGAAAATGAGACTCCTGCATCATAATGAAAACATCAAGTAACAATGGGAATTCTTAAATGCCTAGAAAAAGCCAGGGAAACACATGGTTATATGACATGATTCTATTATTTAAGCATTTCAAGTACTGTTTGGAGAATAAATAAATACCGCAATTAATTCCAGACTTCTATCATTAAGAATTTATTTTGTACTCACTTGCTATTCTAATGTTAAAATTCATCTACGGAGAGAAAAATTGTAATAATAGAGTTTACTATTATGCAATTAAAAGCATAGTGTAAACAAGTGCTATTCTATTCAAAGAGTCCTAGAGATGGTTATTGGTTTCTCAGTCAATACAGTGGCCTTCTCAAACTGCATGACACTACATATTAGCCAAAGTGCATTTATTATAGCTTTTTACCAACCCATGCAACTCTGATTTAAAGTCATGCATTCTAATGTGTTTTGACAAGTAAATTGCTTGCCTTTTTTCATGATAGCCAACCACATAAATAATGCATGCATGGTAATAGCTGAAGCAATAATGTAAAAGTCAACCATGAAGCACATGCAGCATGTTAATGATAAAGGTGCTTTAGCCTTTGAAGAAGCAAGCTACAACCCAAAGAAAGTCAGTGCACCTAAATCCATATATTCTTTTCCACAATATGCTTAAGCTCACAGTTTCACTTCTTTCTCCTTCCTCTCCTCCCCAATTAAGACCCAATTTTTCTTAGGAAATATCAAGACTCATGATATTGTTCTGATTTTATAAAATACTTGATTTTGCTTGGAGTATTTTCTGAATATAACAGATGGGACAGCACACTAAAAATGTTAATCAAGGTAATTATATAGCACAGGAGATGATTTTATCCTAAACTGAGTTATTCTTCCAGCATATCCACTACAGTGGTCCAGCCTCCTACCTACCAAACAATAACATGAAGCAAAATGAAAATTATCAAAATTATCCTTCTGTATCTCCCACTGGGTCACTTAAGGTGCACATTTCTTCTTCTTTAGGTTCTCTACCTTTGTCTTCAGTTCTACACTATGGATCTAATTTGAATAATGCACATACCCACACATTCACTATGATTATCATCATTATCATCACCATCATCATCACCATCATCATCACCATCACCACCATCACCATCATTAATCACCTCATAATCACCACCATCAGCAGCAGCATTATCATCATTATCATAATCATTATGATCATCATCATTGCCAGTACTGTTGTATCAAAGGCAAATCAAACAGTATAGACAGTCCCACATCCTTCCTTCCTAATCCTTGATTTTGTGTATATCCCTAGCCCAAAGGAAACAAATCATGATGCATTTGTCTAACACAGTAGTTTCTCCTACTCCATTATTGTTTATTAACATTATAGTGTTCATGTATGCCAAAAATATTTTACTCACCAAATATTGATATATTTCCTATATATTCCAATATCTGTGCCATGAGGCAGGGCCACGTTTCTGTGCCAATCTTTGAGCAGAAGGGATATGTGCTGTTACCAGGATGAAAGCATTTAGATCCAGTGTGAAAGCCTCTGGCTCTCTTTCCATGGTAACAGCATGCCCTGAAGTTATCTGTTGAGGTTTCTGAGACAATATCATAACATGGAAATGGTCTGGATCTGAGTGCAAGTTTGGGAGGAAGCTACTCAGGAGAGCCACTGGACCTATAGTGGGTTTTGTGTGAGTGAATAATAAATTTGAATGCATTAAACATCAGAGAGAGAAAGTTTGTCTGCCAACATCCACACTTCTTGTTAAGTAAATAAAAAATGACCTTATGGTTTCAGTCTCTGGTAGTCAAGCATTGTTTTACTTGTAACCAGAGCCATTATACCCTTGCTTTTGCAAGAGAGACCACTAGTCATTGCAAACAGTGGTTTATTGAGAAAATCCTAAGCATTTCCTTTCAAAATCTATATTTCTTCTTGCTATTACCCTACCACACCATTATTATGGCTCACTCTTTTTGCTACTTTATCTGAAATAGTTCCTCAAAAATGAAAGTCTAGCACAGATGTATTTGGAAGATAAGGAAACTGAGATACAGACATTTAGAATGACTTAGTGAAAATCTCAAGGAAAATTATATAGGGAGTCCTATTTTTTCAGTTCCTTTATAATGCCCTGTTCAAAGCTCAATTTGTACCCCATGTGCTGCCCAAACAACAGTTTGTCATATTTTCGAACACTTTAGAAATCTGATTTCCATTCTTAAAAGAGAAAACCAGGAGACATGTAGTTTCCAGTCCACCCTGGCAAATACAGAGATTCACAACTTAGCAGAGCAGAAACTTCTAGAGGAACCAGTGTTAGCACAGGAAAAGCTGAACAGTAATTAATGATTGCCAGAGGCTTCATGTGGATAACTCTTGAGAGATAAAAATTCCAGCGGACTCAGTCATGTGGGGACCCCATGATTTTGTGGAGTTTTTTTCCCTCCAGGAGCCCCAGCAGGTTCTGAAGGTGAAGAAATAAGAAAAGCCCCCAGTGTTTCTGGCAGGGAGAGGAAAAAAGTAACCATTTTGAAATATGCCCAGAGCACTCTGTTTTTCTTAACAAGATCTGCCCTCAGGAAAAACCATTTTACCAGAGTTTGTTTTACCAGAGCCTAACAACTTGGGCAAAGGAAAATACCCACCTCCACCCACACTGCCAGCCCCCCTGTTATACCTAATAGGGAGGAGACTGAGAAATATTTATAAAGGTCACAGTCCAGGGGCACTGGCACAAAAAGACTGAGACCTAATCATAGGACTACAACACTTCCTACTTCCCCACGTCACCAAATGCCTATTCATTATAGACCCTTTTACCCAATACATTATGCCCAGCTTTCCAACAGCATATTGCAAGACATACTCAAAGACAAACAAAACAAAATAAAAACATAGTTTGAAGAGATAGAGCAAACATCAGAACCAGACTCAGAGATGACCGGAATGTTGGAATTATCACACCAAGGATATCAAAAGCCTACTACACCGAGGCACATCATATTTAAACTGCTGAAATTCAAAGACAAAACAAATCTTGAAAGAAGATGTGTGGAGAAACATACCTTAGTTATAGGGGAGTAAAGGTAATAGTTCTAATGAATTTCTCTTCAGAAACTATGCAAGTAAGAAGACAGTAAAATGATAGGTATAAAGAGTTGAAAGAAAAACAGGACAAAATGCCAACCTAGAATTTTTGTATCCAGTGAAATTTTCCTTCAAAAGTTAAGGAAAAATAAAGACTTTCTCAGAAAACAAAAATTGAGGGAATTTGTAGCTAGTAGACCTGCCTTGTAAGAAATGTTAAAAAGAATTTATTCAGAGAGAAGAGAAGGATATAGGTTAGAAAATACAACCCCTATAAGTAAAGGAAGAGGATTAGAGGAGTAAATGAAGATAAAACAAAACCTTTTACTTTTCTTATTCTTATTTGGTTAACAGATAACATTGTCCATAATAATAATAGCAACAATGTATTTGATGATTACATCTATGGCTAAGTAAAATGAAAGATAGGAATGGAAGGCAGGAATTAGGAATAATTTGCTTAAGGTATTTGCACTACACATGAAGTGAGGTAGTGTTATATGAAAGGGGACTTGGGGGGGCCCTGGGTGGCTCAGTTGGTTGAGCATCCAACTCTTGACTTCAGCTTGGGTCATGATCTCAGAGTCATGGGATCAAGCCCCACATTTGGCTCCACACTGAGCATGGAGTCTCCTTGAGCTTCTCTCTCTGCTCTTCCCCCACTTCCTTTCTCTCTCTCTCTCTCTCTCAAAAAAAAAGTGGACTTGGATGAGTTGTAAATGTATATGTAAATGCTAGTGAAATTGTTAATAAAAGATAAAAATATGACTGATATGCTTTAAAGGAGAGAAAAATAAATTTTAAAATGCTCAATTAAAATCACACATGGCAGAAAATTAATACATAAAAAAGAAACAAAGAACAAGGGCAGCAAATAAAAACATCACAAATATAGTAGATGTTACTCCAACTATATACATAATCATTTTAAACATCAATGGTATAAATATACCAATTAAAATACAGAGACTGTCAGAGTGCATCAAAAAATATGACCCAACTGAGGACTTGAGTGGCTCAGTCACTTAAGGGTTCAACTTTTGATTTCAACACAGGTCATGATCTCAGGGTCATGAGACTGAGCCCTGTGTTGGGCTCCATGATCAGCATCGAGTCTGCTTGAGATTCTCATTCTCCTTCTCCTTTGTACCTCCCCCTTGCTCTCTCTTTCTCTCTGAAATGAATAAATAAATCTTTAAAAATTACATGACCCAACTATGTGCTGTCTGTAAGAAACCTACTTTACATATATAGACACATATAAATTAAAAGTAAGTGGATGAAGAAAAATATACCATGCTAACACTGATCTAAAGAAAGCAAGAATCTCTATATAAATTTTAGACATAGCAGACATCAAAGGAAGGAAAATTATCTGAGACAAAGACTGACATTACATGATTATTAAAAATTCAATTCTCCAAAAAGACATAATAATTTTTAACATGTATACACCTAACAACAGAGCATCAAATTACTTAAGGCAAAAATGGATCAAACATCAAGAAGAATAGATGCATCCACTATCATAGATGCAAATTTTGGCATCCCTCCATCAGTAAAGGACAGATCAATTCAGAAGTAATAAGATCAATAAGGACATTGTTGGACTGAACAGCATGATCAATCAACTGGATATAACTGACATTTATAGACTATTTCATCCAACAAGAGCAGAATACACATTTTTCTCAAGCTCACATTTATCATTTACTAAGACACATCACATTCTTGTCCAGAAAACACATCTTAACCAACTTAAAATAATAGGAATCATATACTGTATGCTTTCAGACCCCAGTAGATTAAACAGGAAAGCAACTACAGAAAGCAATTGGAAAATCCCAAAATACATGAAGAATACATACACACTTCTAACCAACTCATGGACAAAGAGGAAATCTCAAGACAAACTTGAAATAATTAAAATAATTTCAACTAAATTAGAATTAATATATAATCTATCAAAATATGTGGGATGATGCAAAAGTAGTGTTTAGAGGGAATCTGAGAGCATTGACTGCACATACTAGAAAAAAGAAAAATCTAAAATCAATAACCCATGTTTCCACCTTAGGAACTAGATAAGGAAGATAAAATTAAATCCAAAATAAACAAAAAATAAAGAAATAATAAAAATCAGTGAATAAATCAATGAAATTGAAAACTGGAAATCCATTAAGAAAATGAATGAAACCAAAAGCTAGCTCTTTGTAAAGATCAATAAAATTGATAAACCTCTAGCCAGGTAGCTAAGAAAAGAAAAGAGAGAAGACACAAATCACTAACATAAGAAATCAAAGAGAAAACAACACTACTGACCCCATAGTCATTAAAAAAATTATAAAGGAATATTATTGATAACTCTATGCTCACAAATGTGATGACCTCGATAGAATGTATCAATTCCTTAAAAGACATGATCTTCTCAAACTCACACAAGAAATACAACCTAGGGGCGGCTGGGTGGCTCAGTTAGTTAAGCATCTGACTTTGGCTCAGGTGGTGATCTCAGGTCCTGGGATCAAGCCCCATGTTGGGCTCTGCTGCTCAGCAGGGAGTCAGCTTGTCCCTCTGCCCCTCTGCCCCCCCCACCCCTCCAAATAAATTAAAATCTTTAAAAGAAGGAATTACAATCTGAATAGGTTTATATATTAAAGAAATTAAATCAATAATTAATATCATTCCAAAACAGAAAGTTCTAGGCCCAGAGGAGTTCACTGGTGAATTCTTCCAAACACTAGAAGAAATTATACAAATTCTCTATAATATGTTTCAGAAGATAGAGGCAGAGGTAATATACCAGACGAGAATTACCTAATATCAAAATCAAACAAGGGCATTACAAAAAAGGAAAACTATAGATTAATATCTCTCATGAATGTAGATTTGAACAACCTTTTCAAATATTAGTACATCAAATCCTATAATACTTAACCCCACCTATGACCATGTGAGATTTATCTTAGGTCTAGAGAGCTGATCCAACAATCAAAACATAATGTAATCCATCATATTAACAG
Source organism: Neomonachus schauinslandi (assembly GCF_002201575.2). Taxonomy (NCBI): domain Eukaryota; kingdom Metazoa; phylum Chordata; class Mammalia; order Carnivora; family Phocidae; genus Neomonachus; species Neomonachus schauinslandi. The sequence continues at coordinate 135,545,132 of NC_058407.1, forward strand.
ACCAAAAAAGAAAAATCACATGATCATATCAATAGATGCAGAAAAAGCATTTAACAAAATCCAACACCCATTCATGATAAAAACATTTAGTAATTAAGAATATAGTAGGGAACCTCCTCACTCTGATAAAGAACATCTACAAAAGCTATACTCCATGGTGAGAAACCAAATGTTTTACCACTGAGATCAGGAACCAGGCAAGCACGTCCCCCTCCTACAACTAATTTCCAACATTGTAATGGAACTCCTAGCTAATGCAGTAAGAAAAAAGGGAAATAAGAGATAACAGATTAAGAAGGAAGAAAGAAAACTTTGCTTGAAGATGACATGATTATGTATGTAGAAAACCCCAGACTTGATTAAATAATCCTAGGGTTAATAAGCAATTACAGCAATGTTTCAGAATATAAGGTTAATGTACAAAAGTCAATTGCTTTTCCATTTTCCAGCATTAAACATTTTGGATTTGAAATTTTAAAAAATGCAATAACATTGCCATTAGCATCAAAAGAATGAAACATTTAGATAAAAATCTAACAAAATATGTTTAAGATTTATATGAGGAAACTAAAAAACTCAATCAAAAATAAAAGAACTAAAGAAATATTCCTTATTTATGGACAGAAAGATCCAGTTTCTTCCAACTTAATCAATAGATTCAATTAAATCCCAAATAAATTCCCAGAGTGTAATTTTGTGGCTATTGACAAATGGATCCTAAAGTTTATAGGTAAAGTCAAATGACCCAGAAAAGCCAACACGATATTGAAGGAGAACAAAGCTGGAGACAATACTCGACTTCAAGACTTATTATAAAGCTTACTATTAAATAAGACAGCATGGTATTGGCAAGAGTAGACAAATAGATCAATGACCAGAACATAAAGCCGAGAAATAAACCCTCACATATAGAGTCAATTGATCCTTGACAAAAGAGCAAACACAGTCTTTTTAGCAAATGGTGCTGGAACAATTGGACATCTACATGTGAAAAATTGAATCTAGACACAGACTTTGCACACTTCACAAACATTAACTCAAAATGGGTAACATACTTAAATGTATAATGCAAACCTATAAAAGTTCTAGAAGATAACTAAGGAGAAAATCTATGTGACTTTATGGGTATGCAATGACTTTTTAAATACAACACCAAAAACATGATCCACAAAAGAATATTTGAAATTGATAAGCAGGACTTCATTAAAACTTAAACCTTTTTCTCTAAGAAAGACAGTGCCAAGATAGCGGGAGGACAAGCCACAGACTGTGAGGAATTATTTGCAGAAGACATATTCGATAAAGCACCATCATCCAAAATGTACAAAGGGCTCTTAAAATTCAACAATAAGAACACAAACAAATGGAGTAAAAAAACGGGCCAAAGACATTAGCAGACACCTAGCCAAAGAAGATACACAGATAACAAACATGTGAAAACCCATACCACATCATATGCCATCAGGGAAACACATTAAAACAATGAGGTACCACTATACATTTAGTAGAATGGCAAAAATCAGAAACACAACACCAAATTCTGATAAGATCCTGGAGCAGCTGTAACTCTCACTCACTGCTGATAGGAATTCAAAATTATGCGGCCACTTTAGAACTGAGTTTAGATGTTTCTTACAAAATTAAACATACTCCTACCATACAATCCAGCAATGTGATCCTTGCTATTTACCCAGAGAGGTGAAAACTTAGGTCCACACAAAACCCTGCCCATCGATGTTTAGAGAAGCTTTATTCAAACTGTCAAAACTTGGAAGCCACCAAGATGTCCTTCAAAAAGTGTCCAGCAGTAGGTGATGGACACGTAAACTCTGGTGCATCTAGACAACAGAATATTATTCCACGCTAAAAGAAATGAGCCACCAAGCCATGAGAAGACATGAGAGAACCTTGCATGCATCTTCCTAAGAGAAAGAAGCCAATCTGAAAAGGCTCCACACTGTATGATTCCAATTATATGACATTCTGGAAAGGGCAGAACTATGGAGGCAGTAAATAGATCAGTGGGTTGCAGGCACTGAGAAGGGGGTGGATAGGTGGAGCACAGAGGATTTCCAGGGCAGTGAAAATACTCTGCATGATACTCTAATGAGAAAGACATGTCATTATATGTTTGTTCAAACCCACAGAAGGTACACCACCGAGGGTGACCCCTAATGTAAGCCATGACTCTCGGTGCTGATGATGGTGTGGGTTCATCGGTTGTAACAAAATACCACTCTGATGTGGGTGTTGATAGTGGGTGGCTGCAGTATGAGTAGGGAAAGGGTAGGTGGGAACCGCCTGTACTTTCTGTTCAGGTTTCTGTGAACCTAAAACTTCTCCAAAAAAATGAAGGCTATGAATTTAAAGCAAAGAAAGCTAAAGTAGAAAGCTTCAGTCAACTATTTTCATGCAATGCACAAAATGCATTTTTATTTGCTCAAAATTAGAATACATTGATCTGTTAGGAAATTAATAAATTTTGGTAACAGCTGTGCTTTTCAGAAGCTAAAATTCCCTTTTGATAAGTATCTGACTGACTTTTTTCTTACTTTTCTAACATTGGTTATGTCTCACAAGATCCAGCTTATGAGACTATGGTTTCCATCATTCACACAGCATGCTATGCTATATTATGTAATGATACTGAGCCTAAATCTATCTACAATCTGTTGTTTTAATAACAACAAAAATGCATTAAGCAAATGGAGTAAAATAGAACCACTGCTACAGATGCTCATTTCCACAGCTTTTTGTTTTGTGTTTTTAATACCAGGCTGCCAGTGTTCCTCTCTGATCAGGTTTATCAACTAGTAATTATAAGTGTGTATTTTAAATGTTCATATCTTTCTACAAAGCAGTACATAACAGCCTAAATTTCTCCATGTGGCCCTTTGAAACACTCAATAAATAAACCAACTCCATACCTTATCAGCAAAGTTCCCTTTGTGATTGATGCTGTTTGATTCTTACAAAATTACTCACGTGCAAATTTACTTAAACTATATCTATAATCTACTTTATCCAGCTTAAACATGTGTGCCATTTACATTTTTTCAGACTGATAAACTGACATATGATTATGTCTTTGTCCTTGATAAATGGCATGATTCCAAATAAAGTGAATACAGGTTTTTTAACCACCACCAGCCCTGTGAGATACGCAGGCTGCTCACATTCTGTCTCTGGAGTGCACTTCACAGAATCCAGACACTGGTAAATAGTAAAAGGTGAATATTCACATCCTATTTTTAAAAAAATTCACATATATTGGGCGCCTGGGTGGCTCAGTTGGTTGAGCGACTGCCTTCGGCTCAGGTCATGGTCCCAGAGTCCTGGGATCGAGTCCCACATCGGGCTCCCGGCTCGGTGGGGAGCCTGCTTCTCCCTCTGACCCTCTCCCCTCTCATGCTGTTTCTCTCTCTCTCTCTCTCTCTCAAATAAATAAATAAATAAAATCTTTAAAAAAAAAATTCACACATATTTTTGAGTAAATACCAACAGTGGTGAGATATCAAGTTCTGTTGTATTAACTTTGTAAGAGATTATATCAGATAATATTCAGCATTACAATAAAATTTTATATACATCACTAAATGCTTTAAACTTGAACTCATCCTTATTTAGTCTTTTAACATTTTATAGCATGAAAGTAATGCACAGCCATAAGGAAAAAAGGGGACAGAGATATCTTGGAAGGAAATAATATAAATGTATTATTCCTCTGCTCAAAAATGGTTTCATGCCTATTACTCCATGTTTATTTAAATGTATGATGAAACTTACATTTTATCAAAAATAAGCTCTGTTCTTCCATCCTGTAAATTGCAACTACCAAAATTTAACTAGTCAACCTATAGTTCTAGGACAAAAGATTGCTCCTACCTTCTATAGGCTGAGAATACTGCTCAACCAATGCAGAGAAACGCCATTTCCTCTGAATAAAAAAAGGATGATTGAAATAATGGAGCGAGGACCTCAGTTAAGAGAATCCAAAGCTGAAGAAAATCTGCCCTCTGGGATTCTCAGGAGTTCCTATAAAGGGAGACCCCTTCTCACTGAGCAGATGAATGGGTAGCATGAGCTCAGCTGGGTTTCCAAATCGCCTGAACCTGGAGCTACCATGGAGCAGCGATCTGCAGGATTCTTGCTTTCCCCGTCCATTGTAGTTACCATTCCTGTATCCTCCATGGGAACCAGGCATGTGAGGGGCAGACAACTGGTCACTTCACTCCCAGGTGTCTTCACCCCAGGACCTACCCAGGAGAAGTTGTTGTAGGGCATTGCCCACACTCCTCCCCACTGGGCATGAGGTCCCAAACCTTGACCTTCTGCTTGAAGGTACAAAGGGGCAGGGGTCTTGTGGGAAGAAAATAGATCATGATGGGCTAAGATGGCCCCAAATTCCTTGTCACTCCATCAATGAGTAGATGGTGGCGACTTCCCTCACCTAGAATCTAACCTTACTCAGGACCCTGACAAAAATTGCACTGTGTAATTTCAACGCTGGCCTTGAATATTAGCAGCTAGGGATGAAGGGGTGAACACAGGGGATGTTAGTGCAGTGAAACTATTCCGCACTACTCTATTACTCTGTATTACTCTGCATTACTCTGTACTACTGTGAAGGTGGTAACATCGTGCACTTGTCTAAACCCAGGGAACATACAACCCTAATGGAAACCATGGACTTTAGTAATCATAATGGATTGATATTGGTGCATCAGTTGTAACAAATGACCATACTAATGCCAGATGCTAACATGTATACAAAATAAATGTTATAACATATAGATGTTAATAACAATTACGTGTGTGTATTCAGTGATGAAAAGTATAAGCATTACAGATAATTACGATTGCTATATATATTATGTAGAGATCAGTACCGAAGCAATGGCTGGGTATTGTTGGAGCATGAGATATTCTGTAACTTAATTTTGAGTGCTATGAATGAATTAAAAAAAAAAAGCCTCCAATACCAGAAAATTATCTTCAAGTGTATTATCAACAGAATTAAGAATTCATCCAACTAGTAGGATCATTAGTGTTTACACATCACCAATTCGAGAAATTCTGTTATAAGGCTGATATAAACATCATCTCATTTACAGTTTCTGAAAGAATATGAGATAGGTGTTTTGTCTCTGGAAAACACTTTTAAGCAATTTTTAATGAGGATGAGTTAGAAGACAGTTGAAATGCACATGAAGACCAAAGTAAGATTGAAAACTGGACTGGGTTTACTACATTATTTATTAACAAAGCATTTCCTTTTGATACTAATTAAATTATGACATTCTCATCAGCTCTAAAGTCATAAAATAATTCCATCATACTTGTTTAATTATTCATTGTATAAACAACCCATTATTGATCTCCTAGTATGTTGTAGGCTGTATGCCAGGATCTAAGAATAGAAAGACAAATACATGTATAATTTTCAGTTACATGCATGTGTAATATGTATACCTGAATAAGAGAGAACAGGGATGCATAATATTGAAGAGAAAAGTGGATTTCAAGTAACTATCCAATCTGACAGCAATTCTGTAACTCTCTTGTAACAATGCCCTGACTATTTTGGGTATGTGTGTTTTCCGAGCTCTGGAACATTTATCATCCCTCCTACACATCTGGCATGAACAATTAGTCGGTGGTGAGTGGCTGTGCACACCCATATAAATAGGGGCCTTCATGCTTCATTTTTTAAAACTGCTACTGTAATTTACAATGACATCATTTAATTTTGACATCTTAATACCGTCTCCATAGGTTTGCTTTGACAACGTTTTGTTGTGTTTTGACACTGTTTGTAGTTTTATCCCAAAGGCTTAGAATTTTGATTCTTTGTTTCAATCAGAGGCACAATGGCACTCAATTAAGCTTTTTCTTGCCTTTGGAATGGAGAGCAGTCCTCTGGGATTTGATTGATGGTTGCATTGCCATGTGAGGGAAATGGCATTTACATTATGACCCTAAAGGCTGTTTTTTTTTTACCCCCATTTAGAGTTAAGCTAAAATTAAGGGTTCAGGAAATAATATGGAAGCATGCAGTTTCATTTTGGAAAGTTTGGAACCATGAGCTCTCAGAAGGTGGAACTTGGTGAATAATGATATTTACTTTTCCAGAGATCTGAGCATTAACTCCTACAAATAGACAAAAGGCATCTTTATATGTGTCCAAAGGTATCATGTGCTTACAACAGAGTATTCGACATTGAACTTGTCTTAGGGTCAGGCTTGGCCACCAGCCTTGAAACCATTAACCATGTGATAACACTCCTTGTCTATGTGTTTATATTATTGACTGACCAAGTTGGAGTCTCTAGTGATTGAAAAGAACTGTAAAAGTAAGGACTAAGTCAGTGTTTAAGTTCTATCTTAAAAGGCTTTCATATCTGATAAGTTGGCAAGGGGTCACACCTCATTTTCAGAATACATTAAATGTATATATGTAAAAGTTTTTTTCCCTTCATACGAGCTTATCCACATTGAGTAAACATCGTTCGACCTCCATGGAACCATGCAAAATAAAATTTATTGATATTTTACAGTCTACATGAGACAGCTGTCCTAGGATCCACACCTTTTCTTATCCAGGCAGAATAATCCACATACTTTCCAATACTTGTGATGTGTGTGTATGTATAGGATGTTTTAGGGTCTCCTACAATCCTAAAAGATGTTCTGTGAACATTTCTGTTATAACATCACATTTTAATATTTAAAAATATCTAATGTTATACCTTATTTATTTCTATAAAATATTAAATACAAATTGCATTCAACTCATTGTACTGGACTAGCAAAACCTTTTTGAATACTTACTCTGCCACCCTGTATGTTCACCAGTCCTTTAAATATAATGTCATCCAGGGGTTGAATAAGCCGGACCTCTATGTTGCAATCAAATATTTAAAACAGCATAAGGAGGAGGGCACTAAGAACAGTGTCCATGCTACCGAAACCTGCGGCTAAACCCAGGTGGACATCAACCCCCTCCTGCCAGGTCACTGCTCAGCCTGCTGCAGTCCCGGCGGCAACGATCCTACAGTCCATACTGCTCTATTTTAAATCATCTCCAGTCCTTTCCTACCATTTCTCAGCTTGATAAATAGTCTTTTTCTAACTGTTGATGTTTATAATACTACTGACTATCTTACAGAAACCACACGAAGTAAGAAACGGCTGAAAAAGTCGGGCAGCCCTCCATGTAGGAGACACGGATGAGTTCTAGTGTCATGAGGTAAGGAAGCTTGATATGGCCAGGAACACACATGAACATCAGATCAGTTTGTCCTTCCTCCCGAAGCTGTACACGCTATAGCCAGACGGTTCACCTGTGACCGAAGGTGAAGACATGTGTGTATCTGAATCAGCACAAGGTTTTAAAGAGTGTGTGCTTGCTTTTCTTCATTGCACAAGTACCGTACAAGTACTGTGTCACTGGAGACAAATCAAAAAAATTAAAACACGGAGGTGATAACATGAGATGTTTCTTCAGCACACCATCCCATGGCTCATTTTCTAAAAGTCAGCACCGCTAATTGTTGGATGTGTTTCTTTATCTAGTTCTTTCAATGCATTTACACTTCTATAAACATACAGAACTGCACAGTTGTTGTCCTTAAATGGATGTTAAAGCCTACGTATGTCACACATCTTTTGTTATCCACGTAGTTGTCATTTTACACCTTTAAAATAAGATTTTTGATACTTCAGAAGATGTTTGGCAGCCAGGGTTAGAAGCGTGTGCATGTAAGTCAACCATTTACTCTACAATCCAGTACGTTCTTTTAAAGATTTTATTTATTTATTTATTTATTTGTTTGTTTATTTATTTATTTGAAAGAGAGAGAGCGAGCGGGGAAAGAACAGAGGGAGAGAGAGAAGCAGACTCCCCGCTGAGCAGGGAGCAGGACTCAGAGCTGAATCCCAGGACCCTGAGACCATGACCTGAGCCAAAGGCAGATGCTTAACCGACTAAGTCACCCAGCCACCCCTCCAATATGTTACTTTAAATTAATACTAATTTAAAAATTAAAGAATGATAATTAAGATGAATTTGTAGTCTTTCCAAGGTAAGCATACCCAGAAAGAAAATTTGATTCATAATTTTAAAATTAAATTTCCATACATTTGATTTTATAAAGGCATATTCCTCATTAGATGTCTTGCTATCAAATGCATACCTTAGAATTTTCTTAAACCAGATTACTGTTTGCATATATGTGTGTTTGTGAGTTTCTGTAGCAGACACTTGAATAGTAATCATTGACTTTCTACCGTTTACATGTTCACGCAAACACATTTATTGGGCTTCTAGTATAAAATAAGCAGACTGCTAATCATGTGTTTTCTAAGGAGAAATATTTCCCAGAGCAAAAGGAATATACTATGACAACATAAATTGTTCCTATTTGGAAAACGCCAATATGGGAAGGTACCATAAAGTGTTACTTCCTACTTCTCACTTAAAGGAGATTATACACACATATGTTATTCAAGATGGGCCAATTTACAAAGCAACCATTTCTGAAGCACTTAGACATATGGTTGACTTGCTTTTGTTTCAAGAACAAATAATAATATTTAGGCTGGCAGACAAATATATTTTTATGTGATCCAATTAATCTGCAAAACATAATTGGTAGTAGTAAAACAAATCTCAGATAATGAAAGGGAATGCCTAGAGTAAGTCTCCAAATATGTGGACCTCTCCCTGCATCCAGGCTGGTGAGCTCTAGCCCCGCACAAAGGAGCTAGAGGTGGGGAGCCTGGTGCAAGTAAGGTGGTGCTGTAGGAAGTCCCATGCACTGCTCCCACACAGAAACACCGGCTTAGCTACAAAATACAGCTAGAAACCCAACAAAACATGAGGAGTAACTGGAACCCTTGTAAGGTGTTGATCAGAGTGTAAAATGGTGCAGCCGCTACAGAAAATGGCATGGAGAGTCCTCAAAATATTAAAAATAAATGATCCTATAATCCTGCAGCCCCACTTCTAAAAGAATTGGAATCAAGACCTCAAAGGGATACCTGCATTCCCAGGTTCACTGCATCATTATTCACAATAGCCAAGATGTGGAAGCAACCTAAATCCATTGATGGGTGACTTGATAAAGGAAATAGGTTGCATACCTACCAGTGTGTCATTATTCAGCTTTAAAGGAAGGAGGAAATTGTACCACAGGCTATCACATGGATGAACCTGGAAGACCGCATGCTGAGTGAAATTAGCCAGTTCCTGAAGGTCAAATACCGCCAGATTCTCTTATATGAGTATCTAAACGAGTCAAACTCGTAAAAACAGAGAGTAGAATGATTGTCGCCAGGGGCTGAGGGCTGGGGGAGCAATGGGGAGTTGCTGTTCAACAGGCAGGAAGTTTCAGTCACGTGAGGCGAATACTTCTACAGGTCCGCTGGATGACGCTGTGTCTTAGGTCACAAATACGGCATTGTGCCCTCAAAACAGTATGAATGGGGTAGATCTTGTGCGGTTGTGGTAATGAGACAGAGAGCAGGAGAGAGGTATCAGATGCACAGATGTAGACCACCCCTTGGAAAAGCATAACAGAGAGGACAGGGTGTGAAAAACAGAGAGAGGGACACAGGGGACAACACTCTACTGACAGTGAGTTGATCATTTTCTCAATTGTGCTGCCCGTTTGGGGCAAAAGCGATACTACAGCAGTAGATTTGTCCTGGTGCCCTTGTACACTTTAGGTTTCAAAGTTGACTGGGACAATGTCTCCTACCCCACATCTCCTTCGACCAGAGAACACCTTTCCATCACGCTGGGCCCACGTGCTTGGGTCTGGGAAGGCCTGAGACTTTCAGCAGAGCACCACAGGAGTGATGCTGTGTGACTTGAGCAGAGTCACAGAGGCAGGGGAATCTCTGTCTCAGCCATGGGAAAAGTACACAGCGCTACGAGAGGACCTGGGCATGTCGACGAGACAGGAACACCTGCCAGCTGCCATGTTGTCAGCAGACCACATGTTCAAGTGCTGATGCTCCGGCTAACTACCATGGTGTCGGAACCATCCCTGCCCAGGCCGGAGACGTGTCAGTGAAGAAGAAAATTCAGTGATCCCAGCCACCCCCAAATCTAAAACACAGGGCACTGGCTTTGCACCAGGTGGCAGAGAGAAGCTAGGAGCTATTAGTGAGAGGTGGACACCCTCACAGGGGGTGTGACTGGCAATCCAGAAGGTTCCAAGGAGGCCGTCAGTGAGGGCTTATAGGAAAGTGAGGAACAATGGTCTTGAATCTGGAGAAAGGCAGCCCCTCATTAGGATGTGGTGGAGGGTGACAGGTGCCACGTGAGCTAACACAGACGGTAACTCAGTCGCGTGGCTAAGGACACGAGCAGCGTTCGGGAGAGGAGCTGCCTTCATTTCTTCTCACTGCTCTTGGCAAAATATCAGGAGAAAGAGGAGCAAAGAACAGCTATTCAGATTTCAGGCAGGATCTTCTAGAAATAAATGAGCCAGAAATTGTGGGGCCTGGAAATCAAGCTACAGCTCATCCCCAGTCTCTCCTTCAGAGAAAGACAAGACCTCGGAGGAAACACCAGAAAAATATGGCCTTGGGAGTGCCTATGTGGCCAAGAGCTTGCCTGTAAACCCACTTCCAACCTCAGAAAGACGGACGTTCTCCCCTCACAGACCCTTCACTAGGACAAAATCCTTCTGAGATATGAGGACATGGTTCCTAGGCGCTCTCTGTTAGATGCTGTTAGATACAGGGCACCTCAGAAGACAAGGGTCCTGTCCCGCAGCCTCTTCACAGGGAGCCCAGGACAGAGAAGGCCTGTCTCAGGGTCAGGGATCCAGCTTTTGGCTCATGGAGTGAATCCTGTATCTTCTAAAAATCACACAACGTTTGTAGAGAAATGGACCAGCAGCAGTAAAAGCAACTGAACCAAAGTGAACAGAGCAAATAGAAAAATAAAAGGAAACTTCTCCTCCCTCCCTGAGCCCGTCATGACAGGAAGCAGCTAACAAGGCTGGTCATTGCAAACATGGCCACTTCCTGTGGAGTCCGTGGGCACACACAATGCTTGTGGAGCTGTCAGTAAGCTTCGGGGTTATTTGCTACACATCAGCAACAACCAGAACAGCAACTGAATCTTTTGCTGATACTGATTTAATAAAAACGGTCCAAGTGATGCCGGCTCCTGCCCTAGTCTCTGGGGGAAGTCTCGTCCACCCAATGCAGAAAACAACACAAAGTATCAAGAGTTGAGTGTGAACTTCCTCCAATCCTGATGGCTCCGGGCTCTGAAGGGATGTTCAGTGGTCAAGTTCAATTACAAATACTCTGCCGTGTCACAAACACACAGAGTTGGAGAGGCTTCAGGAAGAAAATACACAAAAACAGGTCAAAGAAAAATACATTAGTCTTTCTTAACCATTCATAACAAAACATTTCTGCGTGCACTGCACCCTACTTACATTTCTGTCGTTTTTTTTTTTTTAAGATTTTATTTATTTATTTATTTATTTGAGAGAGAGAGTGAGTGAGAGAGAGCACAAGCAGGGGGAGCGGCAGATGGAGAGGGAGAAGCAGGCTCCCCGCTAAGCAGGGAGCCCGACGTGGGGCTCAATCCCAGGACCCTGGGATCATGACCTGAGCCGAAGGCAGACGCTTAACTGACTGAGCCACCCAGGCGCCCCGCATATCTGTCATTTCTAATAAATATTTTAAATAAATGAAGAAAGTCATTTTTATATGAGACTTCAAGTTCAATAAAGTTTCATCTCCTTAGGGCTCATGAAATGCAACTTGAGTAGCAAAAAGAATCTTTTTAATGTAAACATGACCTTCAGTTTTCCTTAAGTTATTGGTTGGACTATATTTTTCATCCTTTAGGGTACATTTTGCTCTATTGTGAAGTTTTAGAGGATGTGTACGCCCTGGTTATCTGGTATTCTGTGAACGTGTTCCTGTCTGTGGACGAATACAATCAGCTCACCCAAGACGCCGCTTGGTATATGAGAGGGACCAACCCAACAGTTGTTGATAACAGTCTGCTTTGGTCCGGGTTCTGCGATGGGCTCATCCTTTTTGTGTCCAAGAAGATGTGCAAATAATAACTCAATATCTTTAATCGTTTCGTGTGACAATGCAATTATCCAGAGGCACGATCCAACACCAGTCTGTATCGGTACCTATTTTTGTATAATCACTCAGCAAAAGCCAACAGTTAGAATTACTGAGGGAAGTTGTGATAACGAGAATAATAATTCTTCAACGTTATGCATTTTGGCATTGGTTTTGATATGTGCACCTGCCAACAATTACTTTTCAGCCCGGAGAAAAGCTTCACACTAATTACACGATCCATGGTTTAGAGAGGGCCCTCTGTCATCCCTCCCTACCTTATCAGATCAAACAGTTCCTAAAATCACAGGCGGAGGTCTGTGAATCTGTATTTGCTCACAAACAACACTACAGTTGACAGTTCACAGAGCATCACACATAGTAGGCACTGCAGAAGGAATCACTGAATTATTTAATTACATTCTTCATCCACAGTGCTGCGAACGTGCTCAGTTTACTATAACAAGTGAAAAACTCACTTGAACACAAAATAACTCAATTTGGTTGTAGAATCTTTGTTCAGCTTTAGGATTTGTCCTGTTCTCATATGCCTCCATCCGGGCACAGACCATTCCCAGATCAGAAGAAATTCAGACAACTCTCTCAATATTAACCAGCTAAAATCACGGAATCGGGTTTTAGGTGTTATTTTTGTTGTGGGGTTTTGGCTTTCTTTTAGTAAATCCACCCTTCTTTTTTCTAACAGGGACACTGGTCATCTCCTGATCCTAGAAGGACTTTTATGACTGTACTGGAAGGGGAAATGTACCACCAGCACCCACAGGACCAACTTCCACTGCCTGGGATCACCGCATCCTCGTGCAGGGAATCAGAGAGTGGTGAATACCCCTCAGCAGAGAATGTCACGGAAGTATATCAAACGCTCAGTGAAGAAAATAATGCTTAACAGCTAAAAACTTCACCTTTCAAATTTTTGACCTTTCTACTAATCTATTTTCATCCATACAGCATACATATAATCAGCTTCCATAACGCAGGAGTGCTTGCTGAATCCACAAGTCAACTTCCCTCAAAACTGGCCTGATGCAAGTTTTGTTCATGGACCCGTCCTTTGAGAAGAATGCCAGCTCACTGATGGGGGCTGAGGATGCACAGATGGACGAAATGACGTTCTTTCCTCAAGGACCTCTCTATGCAGGGGAGGGGATCCACGTAAGTGGTTACAAACCCCTGGCCCCCACAACGGTGTGCGATGAAGCGAGCCCAGGCGTGAGCACCGTGAGCTTCTGGGGTGCCCCGGGAACTTGTCTGGAAGCTGGGTGCCCGCAGAAGGAGGACCCAGAGACACATGCCATCCCTGTCCAAGCGGGGACACGGATTGCCGGCTGGCCCCTGCAAGGAGGTGACGTAGGTAAGGCTTCCTGACCCTCCTCAAGGTAAAATGTGGTAGGTGGAACACGCGGCCTGCTGAGCGCGGCTCTGTGGCCTGATGCTTGTACGTGAGCTTGGGGTGGGCCTATTTGCAAGAAAACTCATACCTCGTGTGCACGGGCCCCCATTACTCAGGGTAACCTCAGCGATTGCAAAATCCCCAGCAACCTGATTTCACCTCGTACTTAATTCTGTTTCCTTTCACAACAAAACGCTTTACCAGACTGTCCCGGTAACAGGGTGTGACAGGCACTCTGCCTTCCGTGTCTCCTCGCCGTGGTGGCTCCGTGGACAGCCACAAAGGCCACCGGCGGAGGGCCTGGAGCCAGGGTGCGGTGGTGGAAGGTCCAATGGGGGTGAGTCCTACCGAGTAGATGCTAGAAACATGCCCCAATTAGCAGATACTGTTCTGCCGAGTTTCGATGGTGGGTGTTATTAACAGAAAAGCCGTAAGGACAGCAGAAATGGGAGGCTGTGTGGTTCCACACACGGGGTCTCACATCTTCCGTCACTTCCCTTGCCAAGAAGGGTGCTTGCCTACGACTCCTTCATAGACTCTCCAATGTTGTAAGTTACGAACTGGAATTCTGTTGTTTTACAGAGCTTTACGTATTCAAAATAGCCTGCTGGATTCAAAGACATTTGAACTTTTGGAAGTTTCTGTTCAGGTAACAAACGGTTCGGGAATACTTGCAGGCCGCTATTTCGTGCTGTGCACCGATTTCTGAAAATTATCCTACTGTTCTAAAAATACGCCTGGTATATGTGCTCTAAAAAGGTATTACTCTTATGGATAAATTGGCTAAAATCATCTTCATTGTTCACAGATCTCTGTAGCAGAACCAGCTTCAAGAATTTTCCAGCTACTTCAATCAGACACAAAAAGGGAGATTGTCTTCACCTGATAATGACACATGATAAGCCAAGGGAGTCCTTCCATCTACTTGAAGTCTCAAAAATTTTAGGGTTGCACTTATTTTGAAGGTCATATTTTAGCAAAATTTAAAAATTACATTTTATACACTAAATCAGTGAAGTAAGTAAATATTACAAATCTATTTTGAAAAAATTTGCCTTAGTAATTATTATTGAGGCATTATAAAAATTCTACATGGCACCTTACCATATACAAAATACAGAACAATAAATGTTATACTCTGGTGAAAACACAACTCAAAAGTAGAATTTGCAGGTAGAAAAAAACAATCCTAAATTCACTTTCCTTTTGTCTGACCATGGCCGTTTCCTGGCGTGCACGTAGGGTGCACGGAAAGCATGGGCATTCGTGCGGTGGCAGGGGGCCCACATTTCACTCCCATAGTTGTGTCTGCGTGCATTCCTCCAGAACTAACTGTCCCGTCTTATCATCTTTATCTGTCCCGGACCCACTTAGCCAGATCATTTGCTGCTGCCTTGGAGCCTGGGCACGATGTGACTGCAGATGAATCCACACACCCACAGCTTGGGACCAGAGGTGCTGTTCACAGCTCTGCCCACTGCAAGAAGTGCTTCTCCCTTCTGCTTCTCAGGGGTACCTGTCAGCAGGGCAAGCTATCCAAGCAGCTCACATTTGTCTTCCACCAATCTGAGTCCATACTGTGATCTTGAAAACAAAAGAACTTTGGAGGATAATTTGGGAAAGAGGACGAGTTTGCAAAGAGAAAGATCAATCCAGGGCTTTGTAAACATCTGCAGAGAGAGACGACCTTACTTAGTATGTCCACTGGTTTCCCTCCTGACGTCCAAGTGGAAAACTCACAGGACACACATGTCATAACTTCTTCATGAATCACAGGATTATCTGCACTCATTTTGCTTTGGGTAACAAGATGATTTAAGTGAGCTAAAATTAAACGTTACCTTCCCTCTAATGCCGAAGTCCTTCTGATTATTTTAATAACATGCAAATTGCATCTTTAAAACTCAAAGTACATAATTACCTGAGAGTGCCAATAAGAATTCAACTTATTAATTACATTAAAATTTATTCTATTAATTAAAGCCAACTCCTTGCAATTATAAACCTGCAAATAAAGCTTCCATGAGAAACACGAAGGCATGATTACAAAATGAACGCTTTAGTTGCTTTTAAGTTTATTTATTAAGTCATTAATACACGCAGATGGTTTCGCAAGACCCCTCCCGTGATTTATTAGTGCCGACGGGTCTGGGCCAACTAGTAATACAAAGGCGGTTATAACCACAAGGGAGAAAGAAAGTCCCTGCGCAGGACTGTTTCTGTGCTGGTCTTCATGTCAGGTTCCTCTGTGGGGGCAGAGCTGGGTGGGGGGAGACAGGGGCCAGTCAGGGGTCTGGAGGCAGGCATCGGGACAGATGACCTTAATCTTTTCCAACGTGTCTGCACTTGGACAATCCAAGGATAGCTCTCACCAAGACCGCATATTCCCACTGGGAGGATGAGTGCAGAAACGGTAACTAAAGGAGGGCATAGAAGAGCTTCCAGAGTTTTGCAGTGGGTATTGCTCTCAGAAGAGCTGAGCATTCAGGAGTCAATAATGTAGCTATAGTTTTAGGAACACATTTAACTGAAATAAAACATGGAAGCTTTAGCTGCACACATAAATATTCAGGATGAAGGTTCAAAACTGCATGGGTGCCCCCCACAGACCAGCCCCAGCGCATTAGTCAGAGGGGAAAGCAAGACCACACAAAGTCTTGTATTAGAAATAGAGGGTCTGGGCGCCTGGGTGGCTCAGTCAGTTAAGCGACTGCCTTCGGCTCAGGTCATGATCCTGGAGTCCCTGGATCGAGTCCCGCATCGGGCTCCCTGCTCGGCGGGGAGTCTGCTTCTCCCTCTGACCCTCCCCCCTCTCATGCTCTCTCTGTCTCATTCTCTCTCTCAAATAAATAAATAAAATCTTAAAAAAAAAAAGAAATAGAGGGTCCGAGAAAAGGAGGCGAATCCAAGGAAAAGAAAAGCAGCTTGAAGTGTCTTAGAGATCTTTTCTCCAGCTGTGGATCCTTAGGGTGAGTCTCCTGGCTGAGCCCTTACCTATGTGTCCCCTGCACATGGTGGTTAACATTACTGCTGACTAGTAACCCCCAGGGAGGGGTAGCCAGAAGGCATGGGTCAAGCTAATAAGGAGGAGACAGGAGCCTCTGAAGGCTCTGGGGGCAGGTCCTTCCTGCCCTCCCGGCCTCTGGTGGCCCCAGCACTCCATCCCTGCCTCCGTGTCCATGGGCCCTGTGTCTCCCCACCACCTGCCCTCTGGGCACATCTGCCTCCAAGTCCAAATTCCCCCTTTCATACGACACCAGTCATTTTGGATTAGGCCCCAACTTAATGACCCCATCTTAACTTGTTTACCTCTGTAAAGACCCTATTTCCAACAAGGTCACACAGTGTGAGGTACTCGGGAGCAGGACTTCAACATATTTTGGGGGGGGCTGGGGGCACATGTCGTGTAGTTTGATCAGGCTGCCGTAACAAAGCACCACAGATGGGTGGTTTAAACCACACAAATTTATTTCCTCACGTCCCAGAGGCAGGGGGCCTGAGGTGCAGGTGTGCGCAGGGCGGGGGTCTCCCGAGGCCTCTCTCCTGGGCATGCAGACGCCATCCCCTCCCTGGGTCCTCATGCGGTCCTCCCTCTGCACGTGTCTGTGTCCTGCTCTCCTGTTCTGTCAGACTAGATTAGGCCTCACACTAATGACCTCTGTGAGAGCCCAAACTGCATCCTAAAACCTATTTTGGTGAAAATAATAAATCAAGAGTGAATGAGAGAACATCACTGTCCTTGCACTAAAACCACCATAAGGCAGAGAAGAGTGCTCATAAAGCCATAGAAGCATTCTGATTTTCAAATAAAATTACTCGTTCCTTAAACATGTAGACATCTTCCTTAGGTCTTTCTTAAATTCATATATATATATATATATATATATATATATATATATATATGTTTAAAGAGACTGAGCACGATTTGAAATTTTATGCTTTCCCACCCAGAAAAGTCCTTACATACTGAGTCAGAATCACATTAGATCACAACCTAACCAAACTCTGTCACACAAAGTCAGCGTAATACCATGATCCTCTAAACGTGATGAATGTAGTCAGCGTTGAACTGAGTGCCTCACACCCTGCAGGCATCTGGTGGGGATGCTGCTCATGGACAGCAGGTCCACGTGCAGAGCCACATGCAGGTCCACGTGCAGCCACGTGCAGATACAAAGGCATCATTCTTGGGTCGGGTCCCATCTGGTTACAAATTACGTCGGTGTTGCTGTCCATACCATTCCGAAGTCAGGATCATTGCCGCTCGCTCTTCGAATTGAATCATCAATAGTTTAAAATCGTATGATCAAAAAACATGGAGGTGTGTATTTTAACACTCTCCTATTTCCTGTTTCAACCCTATAATGACCTTTGGATCCCTCAGTCTTCATCCAAACGAGTATCGTTGTAACAGACGTTGCTCTTAAAATGTGCTGCTGATCAGAGCTTGCTGGTTGCAACTTCGATTTCAAGCATTATGGATCAGTCCCATTAGAGTTCCGTCCTTTCCCAGCTTCTGGAAATGGTGTGGAGACAGCTCTGGGCAAGCCCCCCTCTAACTCCCCCTCGGCTGAAGACAGCCAGCTCACCCGAACCAGGAGCCCTTCCAAGGGCAGGAGGCCCAGCGCCCCCGGCTCAGGCGGACACCCCACCACCCGTCCTGGCTTCCCGGCTCCTGGACTCTGCGTCACCTTCAGATTCTCCCCCCACCAGCCTTCTCCCCACCCTTGTCCCCCCAGACGCCTCGCTCCCCATCAACTCCTGCATGCACCTCCGTGTCCCGGGACGCTGACTCGTCTGGGTGACGGGAGTGGGCATAATGCTGAGTTAGCAATCATGTGTGGCTTACTTTATAGGCAAAGAAAGAAAGATATTATTTGAAACACATTTCACTTCCATTAACATTTTTTTTTTTATCTTTCAGAAAGTTCTTGCCGAAATAAGCATGGATGAGAAACTGCCATATGAGGAGGAAATAAAAAGCTCTCATAAAATGAAGGACAGGGGCGCCTGGGTGGCTCAGTTGGTTAGGCAACTGCCTTCTGCTCAGGTCATGATCCCGGAGTCCTGGGATCGGGTCCCGCATCGGGCTCCCTGCTCGGCAGGAAGTCTGCTTCTCCCTCTGACCCTCCTCCCTCTTATGCTCTCTGTATCTCATTCTCTCTGTCTCAAATAAATGAATGAAATCTTTAAAAAAAAAAAAAATGAAGGACAGGCTGTCGGAAACAGACGTAGACTGATCATTTCACTGAGGATTCTAGAACCTCACGGTCTCCGCAGATGCCTGGTTGATTCTGTTGTATGTAAAGGACCGTGGCTGCCCAGGTGTCGTTCCAGACCCCACAGCGGTGGCCTTATAGACATTCCCCGTTCCACCTGGTCGGATGGAACACCCTGAGCTCCTCGCAGGTGTGAGGATTTTCACCTGGGAACTGATCTGTCAAACGCTCCTGGGAATTCACTCTGTTTTTATTGCTATTTGTTTTCTTGTTTTGTTTTGTTTCTCTCTTTAAACACTGAGACAGGATGGTTGTTCCTTGTTTTTCACCAAAGGATGGCCCTCCCTTACTAAAAATTTTCACAGCATTTTACTAATTCAGTATTGATGGCCTCTGATTAAGAACAGGAGAAACAAGGCTTCGTGCACTCTTGCCTGTGATTAAAAGCCACGGGGAAAGTTTGGCAGCCACGGTGCAGTGGAAAAGCTCTATTTTTAAAATCGTACATATTCATTAATAAAGGCTGGTCTGTCGGTAGCAGCACTGATTCGGCTCTGTGAGGCCGAGGCCTGCATGCTAGCCCGGGGAGGGTGCGCTCTGCCCCGACAGGTGCACAAACGTTTGGGTTGGGGGTGTCGGGGGTTGAATACGGGTGGACACCCACCCCTATATCTGCATCCATCACTTACTTCGGGGCACAAGTATTATTTGGGGCTCTACTGCCCGCTAATATAGGCATGAGCCATATAAGTGGCTACTGAAATTTGAATTTATTAAACATACATTAAATCAAAAATAAATAAAATGTGGTTCCTCTGTTTCACTAGCCACATTTCAAGTACTCGAAAGCCACATGTGGCTACTGACTTTCTAGTGGGTGGCCTGTGTATAGAACCTTCCCATCATCATAGAAAGTTCTACGGGGAGTGATGTCCTAGGGGAATAAACGTTGAGACAGGATCAGACCCAGACCCTGGCCTCTGAGGCCCATGTTTATGAAAATACGTTCTGGGAACAAAGGTGTCTGCAGACAGTGTAGATGCCCGGAGGGTACATGTGGGCGTTTTGAAAGAAAACCCATCCTGGGCTGTGGGGAATCTCCACTGGAGGCCAGATTCCAAGGACTGAGGTTGGCTCATGGTCTGTGGCGGAGCCCCTTTCAGATGGGGAGCGTTGGGCAGTCACTGGGCAGAACGGTCTCGCAGGGAGTGAGAAGATGCATCAGGGAGGTCATAACCCACGCACCATGCCTGAGAAGCAGGTCTAGCTGGGTCATGACCCAGTGGGAGCTGACCCTTGGCCGCCATGTAAGAGCCCCCACCTCAAGGACACCCAGACGGTCTTGAACTTGCCAGACGTCAGCCTGGAGGTCAGCAATACGGGATGGCAGGTGGTGGACATCAGCCATTTCTGGGTCAGAGTTGAGAAGCCAGGGAGACAAATCCAGCTGTGCCTTGTTAAAATCACTCTGCATTTCATGGACCAGAAAGAGCTCACCACTGCTTTATTTTTCCTGTCCTAATTAGACTCCAGCAGGACATGGTGCTGGCTTATGTAAATACACGACAGTTACACTTAATCTAAGTGATATGTAGGGCAGTAGATACATTTGTCATTTCCCCTAACAGTTAGTGAATCCAGATGACAAAAACTGCAGATCTGTTTATCTGTTTATCTCTGTGTTTCTATCATTTCACTTGGAATTAGTACGGAAAAATGGATTATTCCTTAAATAGCACTGAAACTTGTAAGTTGGGATATTGGAAATACATATAAACTGTGGAGTGTATTGAGGTAAGGTAACTACCATAGCCTCACAACCTCACGGGAGACAGACAAAGGGCACTCTGCTCCCAAGGTCACTTGGGGACCCAGCCGGACTGCATTGTTCTGGAAGGGTAAGTCCAGCCGGCAGACGGGGAAGTCAGGATTGGGCAGCCAGTGTGGGTGGCAGGTCGAAGATCGTGATGTGTCATTCTGCCTCGGTCCCGTGAGAGACTCTGGCTCATGGCTCTGTGGATCACAGGGCCAACTCAAGTGACTGCTCTGCCCTGTGCTCAGACCAAGATGCATTCAGGGTGATGTGCACAGAACACCTTTCCTGCTACAAGCAGCACTACCTGACACCCGATACCATATTAATTCCAGATGGAAGATAGGACTCCTATAAATATAAAACTATAAAAATAACACTGGATAGATACTTGAGATTTTAAAAATAATCTGAAGATAGAAAAGACTTTTTAAGACTGGCAAAATACCCAGAAGGCAAGAAAGAATACTGATAAATCCAACCATGTAAAGATCCAAAATTTCCATATAGGAAAAAAGCCACCCTAAGCAAAGTCAAAAGACAAGTGACAACTCAAATAACTCTATCTGCAATGTGTGTGTATTGACTAGAGCTAATTTAATAATATGCCAAAGATCCCGTTTATTTGGGAAAAAATCCAAAAACAATAAAAAAGAAAAAATATAAGACAGCGAGAGCTCGTAGGATATAAATAGAAACGGCTCTTAAACTTTTGATAAGATTCCATAAGAAATGAAAATTAAAACTATGCCAAGACGCCATTTTCATTGGCTTATGGAAGCAGGACACACCATACGTGGTAGAAATTTGAGCTGATAATCTCTACAGAGGATAAGTTATTAATAGCTCTCAAAAATACAAACGCACATCCTGCACCTGGACTTTTCTTCCTGTCTCACCCACGGAAGAGGACAAATGTGCATGTTTGTTCGTTGCTCCATCATTTCTAATACTGGCAGCACCCTACTTGTACATCAACCAAAAAAATTAGATGTATTGTTTTATCTACACAGTGGGATACTATGTGCATATAAGGAGTGAGGAAGCTTTTATTACAGTTATATGCATTTGATATAAAAGATACATGATTAGTAAAATAGAGTTTGATAAAACATCTATGGTACCATTTACATCCTTGTAAAACAGATGAAACATCTGTAAGAAATAGTACTCTCATTGTCGACATCTGTATTTTGGGGCTCATCTGCGAGGTGGAAAAGGGGGAGCCCACCTGTGGGGGCCATCCTGGAGACCGCTGGTGGGGGCACACCACGATGCATCTCAGCAACCTCCCTGCCTCCCACCTTGCACCCCGTGATCCAATCCTGTGTGGGAGTCTCTAGAAAACACTGTATTATGGAAAATGGCAAACACACGGAAGTGGAAGAATGGTATGGTATCCCCTCACACGCATCACACAGCTTCAACATGATTGGCTCACAACCATCACTTCATCATTATTCCCACACACTATAAAGCAAACCCTGTAATATCTCCTGTTCTTTCGTCTGCAACCATGCAGCGAGCGTATCTAAGGGGTGGGCACTCTTCCCAAAAACATAATCTTCACTCCATGTACACACCTAAACTTGAACAATATTTTCTGAATCATATCAAAATTTTTATCAAGGTGCAAATTTCCCAATTATCTTAGAACTTTTGATTGTTTGCTTGTTGTTATCAGCGGCCAAGTGAGATTCATATATTGAAATCACTTGTATTTCTGAAGTGTCTTCTCATTTATAAGTTCCTCTTTTAGGGCACCTGGGTCACTCAGTTGGCTAAGGATCCAACTCTTGGTTTCGGCTCAGATCATGGTCTCAGGGTCATGGAATTGAGCCCCGTGTCAGGCTCCGTGCTCAGTGGGGAGTCTGCTTAAGATTCTCTCTCTCCCTCTGCCCCCCCAAATTAATAAATAAATAATAAAATATTTTTTAAAAATAAGTTTCTCTTCCATCTTACTCTCTTGTATTTTATTTTTTCCTAGCAAATTTATGAATCGAAAGAACAACATTTTCCCGCAGAATTTACCACTCTGGGTTTTTTGATGATTACATTATTATAGTGTTGTTAAACATGCCATGTTGTTGTTGTTGTTTTAATGAAAATGCTATCAGATCATTCCCCTGCTTATTATGAATACTTCCATGGCACACCTGTTCACCTTAACATGCATTCTGTTTTTAGATGTGGGTCCCGAAGATTGTTCCGACTTTGGATTCACAGCTTCCTTCTCAGCACCACGATCTTCACCTCCCTCAATCCTGCTTTTCTGCACTCCCATGCTCACCTGCAGGGTTGTGCAGGATCCAAGTTCTCTCTTGAGCTAGACTCCTCGGAACCTGTCTCAGCTACAGCTCCCCTGACCATCCTTGCCATTATTCCCTTGTTATCTTTCAAATCTGACTCAAGTTGGCATCTCAAATGTGTGCAAATCACCTCCCTGCACTTACCCTCTAGCTGAATAACTGTACAAATAGAAATCTCCAAATCGTTTGTCTATATTGTTAAGATAACGTGCTTAAAATTCATTCTTCAATTTGTGCAATCCACATCAACTTTACATCTATGATGTGTAAAGGATAGTTCTATGCTTGATGGACTTTAACGTGACTAAAGATGGTTTCCAAGAGCACGAGCAGCCAAGAACACAGCAGGGCAGGCTGATGTATGGCCAGCTGAACCCGCATGACCCGGGCAGAGCCTCAGATGGGGCGTCTGGTGCAGACGGGCAATGCGTCTCAGAAGGGGTGAGGGGGAAAGGAGCCAGTAAAGCAGCAAGCATGCCATGTGGTCTGAGGTGAGGTTGGTGTGGTTCTGCCCTGGGAAGACACGGGACACAGTACGACCACTACCTTGTTCTCACTTTGAAACAGGGGCCTGACTTGTGTACCCGCCTTACCAGTCAGGCCCTGGCATGCTGTGCATTCCAGACAACCACAGCTAGCAGGGGAGGGGGCCCCCATCACGTCCGCTCTCCAGGGAGGCAAGGGCTCTGAGCTGGCAGCCCACACTCCCGGGGAGCGCTGGGGACAGAGCATCCCCTGCACAAGGCATGACATCTTCCATGTCAGCTATGACCTAAAAAGAGACACTATTTACCTTTTACCTGTACTCATTTCCTGGGAGGTGAACTCAGCTCCTCTCCCTCCCCCTCCCTCTCCCACTCTCCTCCTCCTCCTCCCCCCTCTCCCCCCTCTCCCCCCTCCTCTCCCTCCTCTCCCTCCTCCTCCTCTTCCTCTTCTTCTTCTTCTTCCTCTTCCTCTTCTTCCTCTTCCTCTTCCTCCTCTTCTTCTTCTTTTTTTTTTAATGTCCATTTCTTAAAACCTCAGTGGGAAAAGCCAGACACTTAAGCCAGTAATACTCTAACTCCTGGAAAGCGGGGCTCCTGATTTGACCCCATGTTGTCCAGGGCCCATCCCAAGCTTGCCCCCAGACCTTCCCCATGGGTGACACTCCCTAAAGCTGAGGACAAGCCACGTGGAGCCCTGAGCCCCACACCAGCTCCAGATACGTGGGTCACGGGTGCTGTCCAGTGGTCCCAGATCTGCCCCAGAGAAGGCACAGGCCTCTGCTCAGTGCCTTCTCCCTGACCCCAGGCTCCATCAGCAGCCTGTAGGACCCCAGTCTGGGTGGGGGGGGCAGGGGTGGCACCCTAGCGTGGAAGGAGAGAAGCTTCAATATGCAGGTGAGGGTGTTCACATTCATGTGTATGTGCACATGCATGTGTGTGCACATGCATGCCTGTGTGCAGGCCCCTAAGTGCACATTTGCATGATTCTGTGTGTGTGTGTGCAGATACATGTATGTGAGTGCATGTGTGTGTGCAGATGAAAACAACTGACCAAGACACACAGAGAAGCGCCCCCTAAAGTCCTCTACTAACTCAAACTTGCTCCATCAGATTGTAGCTAAGAGGCTGAAACATATTTCAAATAACAATTGTTCGCTCACTGAAACATTTAGATACATACTAGGTGGATTTTGATCTGTGTTCTTGCCTTTGGCCTCGGGAATATTAGGAACAGTAATATAAAATATTGATAAAATGGACCTTTTTGAAAGTTTGTGGGGGGATTACTGAATTAAAGTAAAAGTAAAACAATATTTTCATATGAAAGCAATTTTAATTATATTCAAGAGTATATAGAGCACTCCTAGAAGGTAACCACATATATTACCACATACAGACTCTAGGAAGCTAAATGAGTGTCACAGATTGGTGGTATGATGTCTACAAATGAGGTCATGTCCAAACGACCTCATGTTCCGGCAGAAATTGAAATAATTTTTGGTTGGTTTGAAAAGTCATTTTTAATTTTTTTTATTATTTTAAAAAATATTCTTTTTTTCTTAAAGATTTTAGTTAGTTATTTGTGAGAGAGAGAGCACATGAGAGAGCAAGAACACAAGCAGGGGGAGTGGGACAGGGAGAAGCAGACTCTGCACCGAGCAGGGAGCCCGATGCGGGGCTCAATCCCAGGACCCTGAAATCGTGACCTGAGCCGAAGGCAGACGCTTCACCGACTGAGCCACCCAGGCGCCCCAGAAAAGTCATTTTTTAAAATGGTGGTATTAAATATATCTTCAACAGCGACCTGTAATAAAAAGGGACAAACCCCACCTCCCCAGCTTCACTTGCACGTCATCGGATGCTTTCCTCCTAGCTAATTCCTATGATATTACCTCCCCACATTCCCAGACACAAAAATAAAAGCTCCAACCAGTGTCTCCAAACACAGCCTGGCAACGACACGTGGGGCTTGGATTTGAACATATAATACCACAAAAATATACCCATGACTCCACTCACATCCTGATGCACCAACGTTTTATGGTCATTAAAAATGCATGTGCTCCCAATCAGCAGATACCACACTTCTGGAAAAAAAAAAAACAAAAACAAACCCTACTTGTTTCCAAAACTAACTTTTTTTCTAATTCTACACAAAACTTGAAGAAGTGAATTTTTAAAAAATTTATCCAGGTGTTATCTCTAAGCGAGCAGTGTTGGTATGGATGATTCTGAGAACAGATATAAAATGAAATTGAGCCTGAGTTTTAAGACATGAAGTGCACACATGTTTTCTTGCCTCTAGCATGTTTGCATGTCTGACACCACAACGGATAATATACCCCACCTGGTAATTTTTCTAAAATGTGGTATCTGGGTAAAATATTCTCCCCTTCACAAACTAAAAAGGAAAAAAATTAGAAACCTTTCCATGTTGAATTTTCAACAAAATTTTAATACATGTAAAACAGCTGATATTTTGTTCTATCATCAAGATTTTTAAACTCACATTCTGTATAGTATGTTAAGGACCTAGAAAATAAATATCTTTGTAAAAATCCATGCCTGTTTATGCCACTTCCCAACCCAAGTTAGAACATTGAGATCAATGTTGTATTTTTGAGCAAGTAAAAAGTGATGAATTAGAGAATAGATCTCCACTGATATTCTATAATATTTACATTTCTCTTAAAATTGTGAAGCCAAAGTCCTTAACCCACACAGAATAATTTCTGAAATTTCCAGTAGAGTTATAAATATAGACAACCCATTGTGGCTGTTAACTACAGCCATAAACGGTTTAGAAATATCCACTAACACTCCCTTTATGCCGTAATGCTCTTGCTCTATCCTTAGAGATCTCTGAAAATGAATCCTTGGTCAACAGATTTATGGAAATTCTTTATACTAAATCTTCTTCTTGGCAATTGGTAATGCAGTAAAGTTTCTGGTAAGTCCTGCAGTGGTGGGGGAAAGGCTCCCAGTTAACCTCGTGTGTCACAAACTTCCTCCAGGACAGTATTCTGTGGATCTACTTTGATAGAGGACAAGCTTTCATGATGAGGAACACCCCTGTTGCTTAGGGGATGTTAAGATGTTGCAGGGTTTGATAAACAGAAACCATTCCCAATCTAACTAGAATAGTAAAGGGGGGTGGGGAAGGAGAAGAAAAAAAGAAAAAAATTTTCCTGTCTTTTCAGCTGACCCATGTCAGAGCTGTTGTTAACTGCTAAATCTCACAAAAGACATGAAATAGTAAATGAGTAAAATATTGATCAATGGTTTCCACTGAATATGCTTAATGATGTTGCACAGACAGTACCAGAAAAATCCATGTTTGTGCGCGTTTAGGAAAGTCATTGGAAGTTCGACTCCAACGGGAAAGCGCTAACATAACAACACAGAACAAAACATAATCTCCCCAAAACCATAGACTATGCAGAAGGAAAAGGGCAGAATTTCAACACGGGGGCAGCAAACGAGAAAAAACTAATTCAGGTCGAGGACAGACCGCGCTGCTACAGAACGCCCACTGCAATGTAGAAGGAAGATGCCATACTGAAGCTTTAGCGGGAGAGGAAACAAAAGTGTGATTTCAAATTTGCTAAGACTTGAGCTTGACTAAAAGTTTTTGGAGATGAACACTAAAATGGAAATGCGTGCAAAAAACAGATGCTGTCTAAGGTAACACTATTTTGGTACCAATTACTGAGTCTCCAGAACAGCTAAAATTGTGATTCAGGGACTAGTAACAGGCATGAAGAATTTTAAGCGCATTTGAACAAGACGGGATAAAGATGAAACCATCATTAACAACCAGGATCGCTCCTTTTCCTCCAAACACCCCTTTGTGTCAAATACCCACGGTCGTTTTGCACATTTGTTTTGCCATGAACATCAGTAAAATACAAGAGCCAGTGCCGTCCACTCATTGCAAATATGGCTTGTCCTTCTTGTGGGCAACACTGTAAGACATCGTGTTGTAGAGAGTGTGGTAATAAAGCTAGTCCACAGAGTCTTTGCAGAAGCCAGGCTTTATTAAAACCTTGTACTAATTATCACAATACCAAAACTCCAATAATCATTGTAAATTGTTTCTGTTAGGTTGTAGTTGATGATGGTAAATAATACTCCCAAAGGTGATTTTATAATAATAATAAAAAAAAAAAAAACACATGCCTCTGGTGCATTCCAAATAATTTCCATGCTCTTAAAATAAAATTTTAAAGTAACTTCGACTACTTTGGTTTAGAATCCTTAACACTAAATATGCTAAAAACTAAATATATAGAGTTCTGTTTAAAGGGAACTCTTATGGATACAAATACCATCTGGAAAAAAAGCTATATTTTTAAGTAATATATTTCTAATTTTTTTAGACACTTAGTGATTCAAATATTTCTGTGTTAAGTGAGAAATCTATTTATATCTGATAGCACATATTCCATTTGAAATTGCACAGATAAAATTCAGCTAATAAAATGATAAACTTTGTTTAACTCTGTTATCTCTCTCTTGAATGTATCGTCTAATGAATGATCAAATTCAATATTGAATTTTACAGATGAACCAACCCTTCTCTACTCAAACTTCTTCATGTAATTTAAGGAAATGCATTTCAACCTGTCATAATGAAATGTTTTGTAATTAGACCTAAAAATAAGATATGGAATTCTAAAGATCACTTCATACGCTACATATGATTTCTTTCTGATATGGTTTGCGGTGCCTTCTACACAGTATCCAAGACATAAGCACCAGACACTAAGGATGAAAATTAATTTGCATATTTGCACAATTGTATTGGGATTGCATCCAGAAAGTGTACATGCAATCCCCCTATGCTGCATATCAATGCTTCTTGATGTGGTGAGATTTGTAGAATAACATCAAAAAATAAGTTTTGTGTAAAAAAAGAAAGAAAGAAAGTGTACATATAAAATATCACTAGCACCTGGCATGTTTATTATTATTATTACTTGAGACTTGGGATCATCACCTACCTCCTCTCTTTCCCATATCCCTGCTTTTCTGTAGAGAAAACATTACAAGCGTTGTGATGCTCCTTGGGGTGTCCAGCCATGTTCCACACCACCGAGGATGCACCTTATCTCCAAAACAGGCTTCACTCTTGGGCACTTGGTAGGGTCAGCAAGGCTCAGCCAGACCCCCTGCTCACTCCTTCCTGACCTCTGATTGCTCACACTGCCTGCCCGCCCCCACCCAACACACACACATACACACACACACACACGGGAAGGAAAATCTGCCGGTAAAGCCCCTTGTCATCCTTGTATGGGGAATGCAGTTCCTCAAGGTGGCATTAGCAAGAAATGAGACTGAGGACAGATCCTGATGACTTGAACTGTGGCCACGTGAGGCCGGGCCCTAAGAGCCTTAGACTTCCCAAGCCTGGCCAGACCTCACCTGGAACAGGAGCTGGACCCTCTCCCACCGGCCAACTGTAGCTTCTGTGAGATCAGAGCAGATTTGCACAGGTTCCCCATTCATCCCCAGCCTTGTGTCTCCTGCTATGCTTTTTGAGAATACATCCTTTGTGTTTATTGCAGTAAACTGCTTCTTTGATAAAACCTGTACATAAGCATCCCTATGCATCATCCAGTCTGCTAAGTTGCTACTTGAAAAGCCTATCACCCTTAGTATATGCTCAGTCTGTACTGGATGAAGAGAGGAATCCTCCAAATTTCTCCTGAGGCTTACTGTGAACCCAAAGTTGAGCTAAGTTTTGTGACAATTTTAATGGCTTACAATATGATCTCCTCAAGGAGTTAACAATGTATTTAGGAGGATGATTATAACGCATGACACAAAAGTGAGTGTAAGACAGCATGTAATTGAGTGCTAAATTGTGTGGGGCATTCCGTCTACGCACTGTCAAAGTGGGAAGGAGACAAATTAGTGATGGCAGAAGGAGTGAGGCAAGGCAGAGCACAGAAGGAAATGAGCTGTCTCCAAATAAGGTCTGGGTGGATACTGTCAGGGGCAGGGACTCAGACCCAGGGATGGAGGATAAGAGAAATTCACTCATGCAGCAAGGTGACAAATGAACTCTGCTTTGCAAAGTGCAGGTTCAGCCCCCAAGGGGAATTCAAAGATAAATCAAGGGCACCAAAAACAATGGTCATGGCCAAGCTGGTCACTCGGTGCAAAGCGTGCTTCCAGGTGATTTGCAAGCATGACCCCACTCCTCCTTACAAACCACTTGAAGTGGGCACTATTGTCCTGTTTCAGAGACCAGAACTGATGCATGGAGTGAACTGGCCAAAATGATGTGGTGAGTAGACTGTGGCCGTGAGACTGGAACCCATAGGGTCGTACACCATCTGTTAAGAGAGAGGGTCAGAACAGAGAACAGAAGGTCTCAAAGGACAAGGACACACAGGCTAATTCTCACTGGCATTAGCAGGGGGGTCATGAAATTTAAACAGGGTCTTGTAGGATAATATGAAATTTTATGGATGAAATGGAGGGTCACTAAAAAGTACAGAAAATAGTGTAACTCTATACTTACATAAAGAAAAATATAGGCCAAGGTAAAAGTACATAATATAATAAGATATAACAAGTTTATATATTAGAGCATATGACATACACTTATATAAATATATTCAATATGATTATATAATATAAATAATCAAACAACCTGCAGCCATTGGCCCCATTTCAGATTCCAGAACAAACTATTTTCTTTTTTCCTCCATTCATTTGGACACTTGGTTCCCTCTACCTGGAACTCTAATTTCAACTAGACCCAATTCAAAAATATTTATATTTGTCTATGTGTTTAACATCTGTTTCTTAAGTTCCAAGCAGGCAAGGGGTGTCATTATGCATTGCCTACAATTTTGGGTAAGGAAGGGGGGAAGGGAGAAAGGAAGAGAGGAAGCCCAATTTATTTGGAAGGATATTCAGAAAGCAATATGAAGAACAAATCAGATACACAAGACACTATTAAAATCTGGAGTGACGGCTGGCTGATGCTGAACTGCATCTACAGGAACCACATCTAGCGGTGGGTGTACCCTGCACCCCTCAACCACGACCCAGGACATTGATGGAAATGTGCAGGTCATAAAAAGCTCTCTGGATTTAAAGAAAGAAAGGCAATTTATGAAGGTTTTTGTGTTGTTGTTTATTCAAGGGCAGGTAAGCAAATAGAGACTTACTTCACTGGGAGAAATCTAATGGTCTTTCAACCTAATGATGGTAGGACATATGGGAGAGTGTGTTGGGCTTGTTGTCTTTGTTGCAAGTACTGAGTGATGCTTGTGGCATGTGAGGCTGGAAACCAGAGACTGATGGGCCCACACAATGAAGTCCCGCCAAGCCCAGCACCTGCAGTCAGTCCCTGCAGGTCAAGGAATACTAGGAGCACATAAGAGATGATGGTATTTCTATAGAGCAAAATGCCCTTGCTTCAATAAAATGATTCATTAAGGATTAAAAAATAAGAAGGTGGGGCACCTGGGTGGCTCAGTTGGTTAAGCGACTACCTTCGGCTCAGGTCATGATCCTGGAGTCCCAGGATCGAGTCCCACATCGGGCTCCCTGCTCAGCAGGGAGTCTGCTTCTCCCTCTGACCCTCCGCCCTCTCATGTGCTCTCTCTCTCTCTCTCATTCTCTCTCTCAAATAAATAAACAAGAAAATCTTTAAAAAAAAAATAAGAAGGTAAATTTCTTGAAAAAAAGTAAATCCTAAAAATTATTTATCTGGGATCGTTCTCTCCAGCTTAACGAGGATAAGAGCTGCCATTCAGACTCACGGGCCCTGCATCTCATGCAACTGGTGAGCTTCTGCAACAGATGCAGAAGCTTTCCTTTATGATATCCTAGATAGACCCCTGTAGGTTTCTGTTCTGCTGTTTGGGGGAACCATTAAAGACAGTGAGTGTTAAACATGCAGTTCAGGAACAGAATAATGACGTGTTTCATTTGATTTTAGGGAGTTGAGCTTTTTCCCACTTCTTACAAAGCTATGGCTCATCATGTTCCAAATCTAAGTCATTTTTCAAGTTATAACTTCTGCTGTTGGCCCTGCCCAACCCCAGAAACTATTCTTGATGGATTAGGACAACGCACTTCACAGTTAAGTTTTTCTGGTGGGAGTAAAAAGTGTTACAGATTAATTTATCATAGATTAGTTCATAAGAAATATCCAATGTGTCTGCGTTGAGTGCCCTATTTTTCTTCACGTTATCATGCTTTCATGTTAAAGACCCATCCATTCACAACTGAGCATCTTTGGAAACAGCATGAATACAAAAACTAGTTTGGACTATTTCCATCCAGAGTGATCTGTAGCCTCGGGCTGGTTTTTGCTGATTGCGGGAGGACATGGCTGCCTTCCCTTCGGCATGACCCCATCACAGAGCACACACACTACCTGCTCGGTGTTGCATCTGCCCTCCGCCCTGTTGAAGTAAGGGAGGAAATGCCACCCAGTTTATAGCTCTGCCAACAAAAGGAAACACTGAGGCCATTTCCCAGAAAATCTAGATCCTGCGTTTTCTACTTGATTTTGATGACAGAAATTCAAACTACAAAAGTACAGAATTATGTGATACTGCGGTGAAAAATGGATTTCTTTACACCTCCTCCACGTGATAATCTGTTAATAGCAGTTCTGTCTGCAAAAGAGCAAGGGGAGAGAGCTACTGAGGAAAGCCTGTAGTATGCATTACAGACAAGATCAGAGTCCCATTGTGTTCTTCGTCAATAGGCACCCTTGTGCTATGCACGGCGATCATGTTTGGATATCTATATGACTCCCTGTATCTTTACACACCTGCTTTATATTCCTTCCCACAGTTAAACTCCCTAAAACTAGACATCTGAGGACATTTATCACAAAATTTAATTCCTACTGTGAACTTTCCTGCACAGTATTCTTCCTTTCAAACCTTAGGACAACCTAAAATAACAAGTTTAGATAGTAGTCATGTTTTAAAATATAATGTATTCAGGGCGCCTGGGTGGCTCAGTCGGTTAAGTGTCTGTTTTCGGCTCAGGACATGATCTCAGCGTCCTGGGATGGAGTCCCGCATCAGGCACCTTGCTCAGCAGGGTATCTGCTTCTCCCTCTCCCTCTGCCATCCCCCCTGCTCCTGCTTTCTCTCTCTCAAATAAATAAATAATCTATTTTATTTATTATTATTGTATTATTTTAAGGTGATGGATGTATTATTTTAAGGTGATGGATGTATTATTTTAAGGTGATGGATGATGACCTTATAACTTTTAGCAGGACAGTGTTTCCCCAAGGAAGGGAGAGAGTAGAGCCACGGGTGATCAGGCTCTGCTTCTCAGCGCCCTGAGATGTGGACATGCCCACAGTGGCAGACCCCTCACCTGGTGTGGGGAGTGTGAAGGGGATGGAGGGACGAGAGTGTCCGCACGTGAGCAGGTGACTGTGCACTGGCCACAGAACAAGGAAACCACAGTGGTGCTTTCTCTCTCTTGAGACAAAGTGCCCAACACCTCCCTGAAGACCCAGCTTCCCTCATGAGCTGAGTTAGCAGATCCCAGAGGGAGGATGCCTAAGAAAGAACTGTCCAAGCCTGGAATCAGCGAGAGGGAAATGAAGGACCTGAGCATCAGACCCACTGTCTTCCCCTCAAGATGGTTGCCCTTTGGGGCGCCTGGGTGGCTCAATTGGTTAAATGGCTGCCTTCGGCTCAGGTCATGATCCCAGGGTCCTGGGATCGAGCCCCGCATCGGGCTCCTTGCTCCATGGGGAGCCTGCTTCTCCCTCTGCCTCTGCCTGCCTGCCGCTCCTTGTGCTTGTGCTCTCTCTCTCACTCTCTCTCTCTCTGTGTCAAATAAATAAATAAAAAATCTTAAAAAAAAAAAGATGGTTGCCCTTTTCCTTTCTAAACGCTTAGGTAGCGAGCATTTAGTTTGATCAGTCCATGGATGGAGCTTATGAGGATGCGAATATGCATTAATAGTCAGTGACTTTGCGTCCCCCCTCCCAATTTCTCTTTCCAGACCCAAATATGAAAACATCCTCCCCTTGACGATTTCCTGCTTAGAAGCAATGAAAATGCCGTAACTGATTGTATTCCACTGTTAGCATTTAGCTTGAAGCATAGAGGCATGTTTCGGGTTCAAATTTAGTATCTGTGAACCAGGGCACCATGCAAATAATTAAATAGTATTTTCTTTTACTATTAAAATAAAAAATACGGTATTCCAGATGTGCAATTATGGAATAGACCTCCTCAGGAAAGGACATAATCCTCCTGCAATCTGCCCTTAGACTTTCAGATATTAGCTCACGAGCTGAAATGAGGACACTAATCAGTAGGATTTCACGTCAGGGTAACAAACTTACCTCTATCCTCTTACTCCTCTCTACAGGATTCGAGAAAGGAGTTAATTCTTTAAAACTATATCCCCACTTATCTTCTGATTCTGTCTCTCTCGTTCTTCCATGAAAACTCCCTCCTTTTGTTAACAAGAACACCAGAAAGTAATGATCGATCCCCAGAGTCTCCAATGAGATATTGCAATTTCTACTCAACTCCTGGATGTTGCAGGATTAGCCTCACTTTCTTGAGAGCCTGCCCTTGGCCTCCTGGCACAATGTTCCTGCCCCACACTCCCATCCTGCTGCCTCCCCTGCATTTGTCTAGGGATGCAGCATACAAGTGGGTAAAATGTACACTTTGCTGTCCACCAGCTGGCATGGGGGCCTTAGCTCTGTGCCTCGTCCATTCAGTGCAACCTGAGAAACAATGTCTTTCAAATCACTTTCCCCAAATGCATGATAATAATGACAGACACTTAAACAGTGTTCAGACTCAGTAAATGTAACATGTTTGTTCTGGGTCCATTTACACCCTTCATTTTCTTAAGGTAGATTCTCCTTGAGATTCAAGTCTTTAGCGTGCTCATTCCCCAAACTATCTTTCAGAACCTCCCAGAGAGCTGCTTAAAAAAAAATTCTGAAGTTTTCAGCCCAAACCTGCTGGGTCAGTGTCCACACATGGGGTAGAGATCTGTGTTTGAGCCCCCGCTCTGTGCTGGATGTGCATGATGTGGTGTAACTGTGAGCGCTGACTTGTCTTCTCCTTCTCTGCCCCTTAACCAAATATATCTTTGCCTCACACAAACCCTGCCCATCCCCAGAGAATTGGCACATATTTTTTGTTTCCTCCCATATGTTATAAATTACTTAGCATTATATAATACTATGCAATATAATCTTCTCCCAAACATCCTGAAATAAAACTCAACGCCTCCTGTAATATGTGATCTCTGGTAATGAAATTTGTAACAATGATGTGACGCACTGGTCAAGGTGAATACACAGTCAAAGCCAGATTATCCAATTTTGTAATGGTGGTGCACAAATCACTCTCAACTCTAGTTTAAAAGTTAAAAAACAAACATAATGAAAGTAACTGTAACTGTAAGCATTTGATATTGGATGCACAATAAAAAGAAAAAAAACTATAACATCAGTAATTTAAGATGTGAAGTAGGGAGATGACAAAGTATAGTGTTTTTGCATGCTATTAAAGTTAAGTTATGATCAGGTTAAAATAGGATGTCATAACTATCAGATATTTCCTGTAAGCCTCACAGCAACCACAAAGGAAAGACAGGTAGTAGATACACAAAAATTATGATAACGAAATCAAAATATATCACCACAGAAAGTCATCAAATCACAAAGGAAGACAAGAAAAAAAAAGAAAGAAAAACCCTATAGCCAGAAAACAATTAGCAAAATGCAATAGTAAGTCCTCATCTACCAACAAAATTACCTTAAATGAAAATGGATCCATTTTCCAATCGAAATAAATATAATGGCTGAATGGATTACAAAAAAAAAAAGAACAAGATCTAATGATAGGCTGCCTATAACAGACTCATTTTAGCTTTAAAAACACACATTGGCTGAAGGCGAAGAGATAGAAACAGACAACGGTAAGCAAAACAGCAAGAGTGGCTATACTTACAGCAGAAAAATAGATTTCAAGCTAAAAATGTTCATAAGAGACAAAGAAGGTCATTATATAATGATAAATGGGTCGATTCATCAAGAAGATAAAACAACTGTAAATATTTATGCACCTTACATTGGAGCACCTGAATATATAAAGCAAATACTAATAGAACCAAATGGAGAAATAAATAGCAATACCATGATAGTAGGGGACTTTATAGCCAACTCTTTTTTTTTTAAAGATTTTATTTATTTATTTGACAGAGAGAGACATAGTGAGAGCAGGAACACAAGCAGGGGGAGTGAGAGAGGGAGAAGCAGGCTCCCCGCAGAGCAGGGAGCCCGACGTGGGGCTCGATCCCAGGACCCTGGGATCATGACCTGAGCCGAAGGCAGACGCTTAACAACTGAGCCACCCAGGCGCCCCTTAATAGCCAACTCTTAACAAAGGATAGGTGATCCAGACAAAGAATCAATAAGGAAATAATGGATTGGAACAACACTATGGACCAAATGCATGCAAAAGACACATCTAGGACATTATCTCTAACAGCAACAGAATATAGATTCTTCTCCAGAGCACATGAATCATTCAACAGGATAGATCATATTTTAGGCCACATAACAAGTCTCAACAAATTCAAGAAGATGGAACTTATATTAAGTATCATTTGTAACCAAATGGTATAGAATTAGAAATCCATATCAGAAGGAAAACTAGAACATCACAAATACATGGCAATTAAACATCACACTCCTGAGCAACCATTGGATCAAAGAAGAAATAACAAGGAATAATAAAAATATATTGAGATAAACAAAAATGGGAACACAATATACCAAACCTTATCGGATGCAGCCAAAGCAGTTCTTAAGAGGAAGGAATATAGCAGTAAATACCTACATTAAGAAAAAAGAACAATCTCAAATAAACAACCTAAATTTACACATCAAAGAAGCAGGGAAGAAAAAGAACAAAGTAATCCCACAGTTTGTAGAAGTAAAGAAATAAAAATATCAGTCCAAAAATAAATAAGATAAAGATTAGAAAGACAATAGAATAGACCAACAAAATGAAGAGTTGGCTTTTTGAAAAAATTAATGGAACTGGCAAACTTTTAACTAGACTGAGAAGAAAAAAGAAGAATCAAATAAATAAAATCAGAAATGAAAGAGGAAAAATTACAACTGACACCACAGTAATATAAAGCATCATGAAACCACTGCAAAAATTATATGCCAACAAATTGGATAGCCTAGAAGAAATGGATAAATTGGTAAAAACACAACCTCCTAAGAATGAATCATGAAGATATGAGAAACGGACAAATCAATAACGTGTAAGGAAATTGAAGCATGAATCAAAACTTCCCAACAAAGAAAAGTCTAGAAACAGATAGTTTCACTGGTGAATTCTAGGAAACATTTCGAGAAGAAATAATGTCAATCTTCCTCAAAATCTTCCAGTAAACTGAAGAGGAAGGAACATGACCCAGTTATTTTACATGGCCAGTACTATCCTAACACCAAGTCCAGATGAGGATACTACAAGAAAAGAATATTACAGGCCAATCCTCCTGATAGATACAGATGCAAACATTTCTCAACAAAATACAAGCACACCAAATTCAACAGCACATTAAAAGGACTGTACACCATGATCATGCAGGATTTATACTTGGGACATAAGGATGGTTTAACATATGCAAATCAATAAATGGGATACATCACATTAATAGAATGAAAAATAACAATCACATGATCATTCAACTGATGCAGAAAAAAAGTATTTGATAAAATTCAACATCTTTTCATGATAAAAATTCTCAACAAATTGGGTAGAGAAGGAATGTGCCTCAACATAAGAAAGCTCATATATGGCAAGCCCCCCGTTAACATCATACTTGATGGTGAAAGGTTGTAAGCTTTTCCTCTGAGATCAGGAACAAAACAAATGTGCTTATTCTCACAACTCCTGGAGGTCTCAGCCAGAGCAATTAGACAAAAAAAGAAGAGAAAAAAGAAAAGAAAGAAAAGAAATGAAAGGCATCCAATTGGTAAAGGAAGAAGGAAAACTGTCTCTGTTGGCAGACCTCATGGTCATATATATAGAAAATCCTGACCACTCCACCAAAAACTATTAGAACTAATAAATTTCAGTAAAGTTACAGGATACAGAATCAACGTCAAAGATCATCTGCTTTTCAGTGAATCATGGAACACTACATCAAAAACTAATGATGATGGTGATTAACATAACATAATAAAATAAAATAAAATTCAAAATAAATAAAATCATCTGCTTTTCTATACACCAACAATGAGCTATTTGAAAAAGAAATAAAGAAAACAATCCAATTTATAATAACATCAAACATAATAAAATACTTTGGAATAAATTTATCCAAGGAGATGAAATATTTATACACTGAAAACTATAAGACATGATAGAAGAAACTGAAGAACACACAAATAAATGGAAAGGTATTTTATGTTCATGGATATCTTTTATATTAAAGATTATTAAATTATAAAATTACATATATTGTTATATTAAATATTGTAAATATGGCCTACTACCCAAAGCCATCTGTAGATTCAATGCAACCCTTATCAAAATCAATGGCATTTTTCACAGAAATGGAAAAACAATCCTAAAATTTATATGGAACCACAAATGATCACAAATAGCCAAAGTAATCTTGAAAAAGAAGAACAAAGTAGGAGACATCACATTTCCTCATTTCAAACTATGTGATGTAGTGTATCTGAAAGTTGCTAAGAAAGATTTTAAAAGTTCTCATCACTAGAAAAAAAAACTGTAACTATGTGAGGTGTTGGATGTGTCAACTAACTTTCATGTGAAAATCATTTTTGCAATATATTATATATTAAATCATTATGTTGTACACCTTAAACTGATGAAGCTATGTGTCAATAAAGCTGAAAAAATACAAAGCTGTAATAATCTAAACAACATAGTACTGGCATAAAAACAGACAGGTAAATGAAAGTAACAGAATCAAAACCTCAGAAATAAACTCTGGTACATAAGGTCAACTAATATTTGACAAGGGAGAAAAAAAAAAAACAAACCTCAATGGGGAAAATTCAGTAAATGCTGCTGAGAAAACTGGATATTCACATACAAACAAGTCTTAATAAGTCTTAAACCACTTATAAAAATTAACTCTAAATGAAATACAGACTTTAATGTAAGACCTAAAACTATAAAACTCCTAGGAAAAAACAGGGAGAAAGATCCTTGATGCTGGTCTTGGCAAAGATATTTTGGATATAATACCAAAAGCACAAATAACAATAGGAAAAAAATAAATAAGTGGGACTACATCACACTAGAAAGCTTCTAAAGGCAAAAATAAAAAGGCAATCTGTGGAGTAAGAGAAAATATTAACATCTGTTTTATAAGGGTTAATACCCAAAACATATGAGTAATTCACAGAACTCCACAGAAAAAATAGATGATATATAGAGAGATGACAATGGTAGACAGATAGACAGATGTTAGATAGATAGATAGATAGATGATATAGATAGATGATAGATAGATGATAGATAGATAGATAGATGATAGATAGATAGATGATAGATAAATGATAGATAGATGATAGATAGATAGATAGATAGACCCATTAAAAATGGGCAAAGACATGAATGAACATTTTCCCAAAGAAGGCATCCAAATGGTTAACAGGTACATGAGAAATTGCTCAACATCACTTACCATCAGGAAATGCACATCTAAACTACAATGAGATATCACCTCATTCCTGTTAGAATGACTACTATCGGAAAACCAAAAGATAACAAGTGTTGGTTAGGGGGGAGTATAAATTGGTGCAGCCACTGTGGAAAATAGTATGGAATTTCAAAAATTTAAAAATAGATCTACGTTTGATCCAACAATCCAACCTCTGTGTATATATCAGAAGGAAATGAATTCATTATTTTGAAGGGATATCTGCACCCCTGTGTTCACTGCAACATTATTTTCAATAGCTAAGACATGGGAACAAACCAAGTATCCATCTTTGAATGAATGGATAAAGAAGATGTGGGGGGGTGTGTATATTACATGTGTGTATTACACAGTGAAATACTATTCCACCATAAAAAAGAAGGAAACCCTGCCATTTGCAACAACATGGATGAACCTTGAGGATATTAAGCTAAGTGAGATGAGTCAAACAGAGAAAGGCAAATGCTGTATGATCTCATTTACATGTAGAATCTAAAAACCTGAACTCATACAGAGAGTAAAATGGTGGAGGTTGGGGGAATTGGGTGATATTGGTCATAAGGTACAAACTTTCAGTTACAAATTGAATAATTTCTGGGGATCTCATATACAGTATAATGAATATAGTTAAGAATAATATATTGCATAGTTGAAATATGCTAAAAGAGTAAATCTTA
This sequence comes from Neomonachus schauinslandi, assembly GCF_002201575.2. Classification (NCBI taxonomy): domain Eukaryota; kingdom Metazoa; phylum Chordata; class Mammalia; order Carnivora; family Phocidae; genus Neomonachus; species Neomonachus schauinslandi. The sequence goes on from NC_058407.1 coordinate 135,584,892, forward strand.
AATGTTCTCACCACACACACACACATGTGAACTATGTGAGAATATGGATGTGTTAACTATATTGTGACAATCATTCTGCAATAAAAATGTATATCAAATCATCATATTGTATACCTTAACTTACACAATGACATATGTCAATTATATCTTACTTTGTGATTGGGACAGTAAGGCCTTCATGAATTTTTTGGTTAATGGGAAAGGTAATGAAATAAACATAAAATAGTAGCATTATCAAGTAGTAGTTTTATGTATTTTAAATTATATATACATATTTTAAATTATACACACACACACACAAATATATGTAGGTTTGATTTAACCACTAGCTAGAAACACTAGGTAACTTTCACATATGGTTCTCTACATACACCAAGCTGGCCCCATAACTATGCAGAATATTGATTTGTACTTGTATATTGACAGCACTTGAAGGATACTGATTTGTACTCTTTTTGTCTATGTAAAGAACAACCTTTATGTATAACCTCTGAAAATTCCTTTCAGCATTAGAAAAATATAATCCTCTTGAAAGCAAAATAAATAAATAAGTAAAAATTAAAAAAATAAGCCACTCTACCAAATGATAATTTAATTCATACCAGAGGTTAACTTTATCACTATTTATTCACCCATATTTTCTGTGCTTAATACTCATGTAAACAACTGATTAAATTAATGAATACTTTAATAGTACTTTTACATGAAAACTAGAGTACACATACTAAAATATTCAAAGGAAATATTTTAAATTCAGTATTACTAATGTATTCAAAAATCTAGTGATTGGAAAGGATGAATACCCAACTTTTACATCAACATGGATGGGACTGGAGGAGATTATGCTAAGTCAAATAAGTTAAGCAGAGAAAGTCAATTATCATATGGTTTCACTTATTTGTGGAACATAAGGAATAGCATGGAGGACATTAGGAGAAGGAAGGGAAAAATGAAGGGGGCGAAATCGGAGGGGGAGATGAACCATGAGAGACTATGGACTCTGAGAAACAAACTGAGGGTTTTGGGGGGGGTGCTGGGTTAGCTCGGTGATGGGTATTAAGGAGGGCACGTACTGCATGGAGCACTGGGTGTTATATGAAAACAATGAATCGTGGATCACCACATCAAAAACTAATGATGTATTGTATGGTGATTAACATACATAATAAAATAAAAATTTTTTTAAAATCTAGAAAAGAGATGGAAGACCATTTTTATAAATTAGATAACTTCAGCGTAGAATTGTAATCAAAATTTGTAAACTAGAGAAATAACTCTTGAAATTCCAGAATTGAAAAATATCTGAAATTAGAATCGATTTAAAAGGGTTAATAGCAAATTAGACACTGCAAAAGGCAATACTCATGAGGTAGAAAACAAAAAAAAAAATGAAAATATGCAAACTGAGGGTCAGTGGGAATTAAAGGAACATACAAAAGGAAAAGGATAGTAGGAAAGCAGGACACAGTACTGAGTATGGGACACAATAGATAATGGCTAGGAACTTTATAAAGTAGATGAAAGACATCAATACACAGATTCAGGAAGTACTTAAATTTGTTCTTATTATTCCTTTGACCACTGTGTGTGTGTGTGTGTGTGTGTGTGTGTGTGTGTGTGGTCTAAGAAACCTTTTAAGATTTTGTTTTTCAGTACATTTTCTATTTTGTTTCTATGTGGTTTTCTTATTATGTTCAATTAGGCAACATATAGTACATTAGTTTTTGATGTAGTATTCAATGATTCGTTAGTTGCATATAACACCCAGTGCTCATCATAACACGTGCCCTCCTTAATACCCATCTATGTGTGGATTTCTTTTAAATTGACCCTGTTTGGGGTTAACTGAGGTTCCCACCGCATAGAGTTTCACTATATTACAGGAAAAACATCATCAATTCACACCCAGAATCATCTATGCCCCTGAGGAAGAAAATGGCCAGAAACTATCAACTTACTGAGGCATAATTTCTGTCTTTGAAATTTTGGTTCCCCTAGTCCCCACTTGCACAACTTTTGAATACCCATAAAAAAGGAGTTTCTATTCTACTTGCTGCAGTAGACTCCTTAGCCTGTTTGGTCTATTACATTCTTTTTGCATGTTTTTGCTCCAAATTTTCATAAGGAAAAGATAAATATCTGTTTATTCCACATCCTTATTCTCTTGAAAAATTATGGTCGTAAGGTATGGTGCTGTTTTTCTGAGATTTGGGAGCTTTTCTTTCAATTAACACTTTGATTATTGTCCTTCCCATATTTGGAAAGTGGGTTAAGCTAAGGATTTTATTTTAGGCATGCTTAAAACCATTTAGATTCAATAGCTAAAGCTTGGAAATTTAGAGAGACAATGAGTAGCGAAGTGTGCAGAATATGAAAAAAAAAAATGAGCAGGAGAGTATTGGGAAGTTGGTGGTGCAGGAAAATTTTTAAAATGACAAAAAAATGCCATGATGTGCCTCCCTTTCTCTGCACTCTCCCCACATGCCTAACAGCATCCTTTTTATTCATGCATGCAAGCCACATTGATAGGGGTGGTGTTGACATCTCAAGAGGCTGTTCATAGAGTTGATGGGTGGAAAAAAACGTCTGGGAGGAATACACATGTCAAACAGAGACTGTCAGAGCAAACCCCTGAGATGAAGTCAGCCCAACATATTTGGGGGATAGCCAGGACCCCACTGGGCTTTCAGGGAATGAGGAGAGAGGTACTGGGAGGAGAGGTCTGAGGGATCTTTGTGTTTGGGGGCAGCCTAGGGTAGGCTATTGGGAAGACTTTGGTTCTACTCTGAGTGAAATGAAGATCTCCTGCACAGTTTTGGTCAAAGCAGTAACATAACATGACCTCAGGTTAAAAGATGCTTCTTCCCCATTTGAAAACGGGTGAGGGGCATAGAAGTGGGAAAAGGTATTTAGGGGAGCATTGCAGAACCATGAGAGAGAGAATGTTGGTGTGGAGCAAAGAGTGCACCAGAGGCTGTGAGAAACCACGCATTCACACAATCTGAAGGCAGAACCCATGTGATTTCTTGACAGACTGAGACAATGATCAGCAGGAGTATAAGACACAGCTATACACTTACAGAAGTGACTCAGCAAGAAGGGAAAAAAAAGTGAAAATTCAGTAGCAAACGGTGTTGTTAGTTTTTGGAGAGCAGTAATTGCAACAACATGTTATTCCCAAATTACTCATCCCTTGGATTTAAAAGAACACGTTATTTGGTACTTGAATGTTTTCACAGGGATATTGGCAGTAACAGCTTCTTTCTATTCACACATGCCCACGTACACAGAATTTAACAGATTGCATGGAGCACTGAGTTCAATTGGCATTAGTGTTCTTTCATTGGCTCAGCTGAGCATATTTTGCAAAATAATTTTCTTGGCATGCCAGGTATGTGTGGTCTCTCAACTTCATTATTTAGAGGCATTTCTTTCTCTCCTGAAAAAGCAAAATCCTGGTTCTGAAGACACTGGATAGTATCTTGCTTTTAAAATGATTGCCATTGCAGCACAGTATGTTTTCTTTTTCAGTGCTTTTTATTAATATGACTCTAAACATGAATGTGGTAAATAATGTACTATATTCTAATTGCATTTTCTTTAATAACTTTGTTTTTCTCCTGGAGTTAAGCATTGTCTTTTTTGGAGGGGGTGGTATTGGTATGGTATAGATATTGCTTTTTTTAATATAGTATTTATCACAAATTCATCTCCAGACTCTCCATAAGAAGTGTTTAAACCACTTTGTTATATGTTCAAACACTTAAGGATATATATATATATATCCTTATATATATATATATATATTTTTTTTTTTTTATTGAAAACTTCCATCCTGGAGGAATATACCAAGCTGGTATCTTACTAACTACCAAGGCCTGTTGTAAAGCTACATCCTGGAATCCCCTTTCACTATTCAGAAATTGTCCTTTGATTCATCAACATTGAATGTTCTTCTTCCTGGATCGCATATATTTCTCCATCTTTATTTTTGCTTGTTTGATGAAACACCCTCGACGTTTCTCATCCTTTGATGAAAAATGATACATGAAAGTACATTTTTCTTGGCCCTAGAGTATTTTAAAAGCTCTATATTTTTTTCTTTATAAGTTGTGGTAGTTTGGCTGCATGTAGAATTTTTTGTTGAAATAGTGTTCCCTCTGAATCATCAAGGCATTAGAACTTCCTTCCAGTGCTGCTGAATTCCATTTGGATCCATGCTTTTGGGATGTGCCAAAATTACTACTCTATGCTAAATATCACCCCAAATGTACTTAAAGCAATGATATCATACCAAACTTAGCAAAACATCAAAATATCATTATGCTTAGAGGACACAACGGGGTCAGAAATTTGGGAAAGGCGCTGTAGGGATAGCACCTCTCTGTGCCATGATATCCAGGGCCTCAGCTGGGAAGACTTCCGTGGCTGGCAGGTTTCCTCGGGGGGGGGATTGTCATCACCTGGACATGGCATCAAGCATGAGTCCAGCTGCCGGGCAGGACTGCTGAAAGAAGCATCTACACATTGTCTATTGTACTTTTACTTTTTCCTCCAGCTTTATTGATGTATGATAGACAAATAAAAATCGTATACATTTGGTTGCACAAGGTGAATTTTTAAGATGTATAACATGATGACTTAACATATACATTGTGTGTATATATATTTATATTGTGTGTGTGTGTATATAGATAGATAGATACACCACAGACACACATTGTGAAATGATCACTACAATCAAGTTAATTAACAAATCCATCACCTTACATGGTCACCTTTTTTTGAGTGTGTGGTGAGAACACTTAAGATCTACTCTCTTAGCAAACTCCAAGCATGTAATATGCTATTGTTAAAACTTCAGCCACCATGCTGGATATTAGATCTCCAGAACTTATTCATCGTCAAACTGGAAGTTTGTACCTTTGACCCACCTTGCCTCATCTATCTCCCCCACCCCACAGCCCCTGCACCCACCACGTCACTCTGCTTCAATGAGTAGAGCCGTTCAGATTGCTCATAGAAGTGACATCATACAGTGTTTGTCTTTGTCTGAATTATTTCACTTAGCTAAATGCTCTCAAGTTCCATCCTGCTGTCACAAAAGGAGGACTTCCTCTCCTTTAATGGCTAAAGAATATTCCACTGTGTGGCATAATGCTTCAGTGAACACAGGGGTGCAAATATCTCTTTGCTGTACAGTTTTCATTTCCTTTGGATATATTCCCAGAAGTAGAATAGCTGGGTCATGTGGTATTTCTATCTTTAATTTCTTGAGGAGCCTCAATACTGTCCACAGTGGCTGCACCAATTTACATTCCCACCAACTGTACATAAGGTTCCCTTTTCTCCACATCCTCACCAATACTAGTTATCTTTTGATTTTTTATAATAGCCATCCTAATAGGTACGAGGTGATAGCTCAGTGTGTAGTTATACTTCGTAAATAGTGGCTTAGGGATTCCAAAAAGTGTCCAGCAAGCAAAGCAGAAGCCATATCACCTTTATAGCCTACTCTCATGAGGTATGCAATGTCCTTCCAGCCTTCTGTTGGTTGCCGATGAATTAAGTAAGAATAACCTAGACTCGAGGGAGCGGGGGAGGACCCTGTAGCCCAATTCTTGATGGAAGGAGTGTCAAAAATTTTCAGACATGCTTTTCAATTGCCACCACAGTTCTGTATCTATGTATTATCTGTGTTCCTCTCACTTACAAATCACACCTCCTTGCCCTAGGACTCAACCACATCTCTGAAATATCACAATATCAGTAGCAGCCCCAAGCCCATAATCTTGTCATCTAAGTCAAGGACCTGGATGAAGGTCCTTGAGTTTGAGTCCTCCTGATCTGAAGGCCCTGCACACACCCACAGTCTACTGGTCCCACAGGTGTATCACAGCTACTCTGGAGGCTTCTTTCAGAAGGCACATAGCCACCTCCAATTCATAGCAACTCAAACCCACCTGTGCCATGTTGTGCATTCCTTGCTTAAGGCTTGGTCCTGCCCCACTGGAGCTACTCTCTGCACTGCTTGATTCCAGCCTGAGTCATCCTCCTGTTGTGAAGGTCCATGTTTGCAGTGAGCAGACTTCTCAGCCTACTTCCTTCATTAAACCCTTTTGGAACCAATGCTCTCTTGTCATTTTCTTTTTACCATGTCTATCCCTTCAGTCCAAGCTGATTCAGTTTGCTTAAAAACAGGTAGACTTCCCATCTCAATTTTTATCCACTCCAGTCTACAAAAGCCACACCTACAAATTTCTTCGGGATCAGCCCTGTTTGCCTCAAGCTCCCAGAAGGGCTCCTCAGATGCCCTGATATGTAACAATGAGGACCTATAAGGCATGTCTTCAGATTCTCGTAAGACTTCCTGTCTATCTGAAAAGGACTGTGGGCCCCCATAAACCTTTTTTAAGGGGTCTTACTGTAAGACCCTATACTGTAGGGACAGCATGTAGATTATTCAGAATGCAGACTTCCCAATCCCCCTCAGCTGTGCCTGGTGTCTGCATCCTTTGAGGACCAGACCTCAGCAGGGAGGGAACCTCAAGTCATTTGCCAAGGTGTGAGTGGACCCTTACTCACTGCTGCAGGGATGGGGTAGGGGGTCTGGAGCTCTAAGGGCTTCACCTATAGATTTTCCACCACTCTTCCTGCTCTTGGGGAGGTCTGACCCTCACTCTACAAGGCATCTAATTCCTGGGCTCTGCAACACGAGTGGCTAGCCAGGCTCCAGCCTGTTCCAGGTGTTTTCTACCATCTAGACTGACACTTCCTGTCTCCACTCTAGTTCCACTGGTCTTTGCGGGTCTATGCATACTGGACACCTCTTTACTGTCATCTTAGTATGGTTTCAGAAGAGAACAGAAGTAAATTTGAGAATCAGGCATTTTGAACATCTTCTCTCTTCTTCCTGTAGGACTTTTTTCTCTTCTGAGACACCACACCTGCCACCTTTCCTTTTTATGGTTTTTATGGGGCACTTTCAATGGCCTATTTTTAATAAATGAAATTAAAACATAACTGTTATATGATAGCACAGAGTTATATAATATTTCATTTGTATTCCAATAATACATAAGGTAATTGTTTATGTTTTGATGATTCTTTTAGTGATTCTTTATTAATCTAAATCCCTGTGATATACTTTCGGGGGAACCATCTTTTCATGTAATTTGCTTGTTCATTTTTCCTTCAAGATGTAAGAACTCTCCAAAAAAAAAAAAAAGATATAAGAATTCTCCTTCTTTAGAGACAACAGTTAAAATCTGGAATGAACTTAAACAGAAAACAACAAATTTGGGTTTTCATCTTTAGTGTTCCTCACCCTCTGCCTGTTTTCACTTATTCATACCTGAAATTGTATAAAGACAATCTGAACATGCTATATATAGATATATAGATACTTTAAAAAGATTTTAATTGTGGAAAATACATATAACGTACAAGTTACCATTTTAAGCGTATACTTTAGTTGTATTTAATGACATTAACAATGTTGTGCAACCACCAGCCCCATTCATTTCCAAAACTTTTTCACCACTCAAAACAAAAATGCTGTACCCATTAAATAATATTCCCAGCTCAACCCACCCCCAGGCCCTGCTCACTGCTAATCTGCTTTCTGTCTCTAGGAGTTGCCTATTCCAGGCATTTCTCACACCATATTTATCATTTTGTGTCTGGCTTATCTCCCTGCGCAAAATTTTTTCAAGGTTCATCCATTTTGGGGCCTGTGTTAATATTTTCTTTTTGTGACTGAATAATATTCCATTGTATGTACACACCATATTTTGTTTTATCCACTGTACTGCTATTGTGAATTGTGCTGCAATAAACACTGGTATGAAAGTATCTGAGTATTTCACATGATTTGGGGTATGTGGGTCACACGATAATTCCATGATCAACTTTTTTTTTTTTTCAAGATTTTATTTATTTATTTGAGACAGAGAGAATGAGAGAGACAGAGAGCACATGAGAGGGGGGAGGGTCAGAGGGAGAAGCAGGCTCCCCGCCGAGCAGGGAGCCCGATGCGGGACTCGATCCTGGGACTCCAGGATCATGACCTGAGCCGAAGGCAGTCGCTTAACCAACTGAGCCACCCAGGCGCCCCATGATCAACTTTTTTGAGGGAATCTCCAAACTGCTTCCTCAGATGGGGCACCATCTCACATCCTCACTGGCAGAGTATGGACCACACACATTTAATGACACATCTATAAACAGCAAAGGTAAAAGGAAGATCATCCCATGCATTTTCCTCTTGCTCTTTGTCTGTTTTTCCCCTGCGGTGTGAGAACATCTTTGTGGAGGACAGCCGTTATCTGAGATGAACCCTGTATCAGGAAACAATAACTGGGCTTTCATCGTCAGTATTCCTTATTCTCTGCGGGGACGTGTGCATGCATGAACTCTATAAACAACACTTGAACGTGTGGCTTATGGGCACCTGGTTTTGTTCCAAGTTTCCTCCTCTGTAAAGTGTAAATAATGCCTTTCCCATCTCTCACAGATATTGTAAATATTGTAACACAGTCTTTCTCTGAACACAGGACTCTCATCTTTTCAACACCCAGGTGACTCTCAGAAGTCCAGCAAGTTTTCCTTAGTCCTTGTAGGTCAGGCCACAGATATTCTGGTAAGCATCATACATAGTAGAGGTAAGAGGAAGGTCACCTCACACATTTTCCACTCAGCCCTACTGTATGGTTTACAAGGGTGCTGTTTGACTTACGCATCACATTTAACTCACATATGTTCACTGCAACACATCCAAACATCCAATCTTCCTGATTGTAAAATTCAGGAGGAAAACTGAAAAACCAGTTTTACATAACCTCATGAAGGGTTTTATGAAGAATATACAGTAACATATGTGAAATAGATTATGTTATCAAAGGCACAAAGAAAATATGAATAATCATTTTACATTTTAGCCTGATTTGCTACATAACTACATTATAATGTCTGCACACACTGCTACTGTAATATTATTGCACCTAACAGCAATTTTATTGATTTAATCTTTTATCATTGCAATGATAAAGGAAACTGTAATTTCTACAATGATTTCATGAGGACTCTTCATTTTATACTTGAGGAAATTGAGACCCAAACATTTTGATCCATTTCTCCAGCTTCCATACCCAGGAAGTGACAAAGCAGACCTTAAACCCAACCTTGAGTTGGAGTCCATACATCTCACTGAAAATATGATATATGCAAAGGACATTTCATAGATTTTTAATTGAAAATAAATGTTATACATGTATTATTATGATTACTAAAACTCCATGAACATTGGCAAGATTCCTTGTTTCTTTTCACTACATTAAACATTGTCTTTAACCATATTAGAAGTAGTGTGAATCTTAGAAAAAGTATTCACAACTGATTGAGTGATAGTGATTCTAAATTTCATTTTGACCACTGCTTCTCCAAATACAGCTAAGCTTCACTGGAGAAGAGTTTATTGGGTGGGATCATTAATCAATAATAAAAATAGAAATTTTTTTTCAAAATGGAAACATGAGATACAAAAAAATCAACTGACTTGACATTTTACAACATATGAATGAAGCTTCTGACTTCATTATTCCATAACTTTTTGCTGGATAGCAATTTCCAAAATTAATTTAAAAAATTTTTTTTAGCATTTTTTTATTATGTTATGTTAATCACCATACATTACATCATTAGTTTTTGATGTAGTGTTCCATGATTCACTGTTTGCGTATAACACCCAGTGCTCCATGCTGTACGTGTCCTCTTTAATACCCATCACCAGGCTAACCCTTCCCCCCACCCCCCTCCCCTCTAGAACCCTCAATTTGTTTCTCAGAGTTCATAGTCTCTCATGGTTCGTCTCCACCTCTGATTTCCCCCTTCATTCTAATTAAATTTTTACCTAAAAAAATATATTGAAAATAAGTACTCTATGAACAGAATGAATAAATTGGATAGTTGGTAAAGTGACTCAAAAAAAGAAAAAATGTTTAACTCCAACAAAATATAATTTATGACATCTCCCTTCCTTATAAAATAAGTAACAATAAAATGATGATTGTGACGACAATGGTAATTGATGCTCCTTGTGATGACAATGAGGGACTGGAATGCATTTGCCATGTACTTGGAATCAAATAATTACACTGAGTTGTAGAGAGGCAGAAGAACAGAGAGATTAATTGAAAGACTTGTGTTCAAATCTTTATTCTTCCACTTAACTGGATGCATGACTTTCAACAAATTATCTCCCATAAGCCTACTTTCTCATCTGTAAAATTAGAATATTATCTAATGCATTTGTGAAAATTAAACTTTCATGACTGTAATGTGCTTAGCAGGATGGCCGGGCACACACTGAAAAGTCCACGCATGCTGAGGACTTTTATGAATGGTGGCAGATACTTCTTCCTGTGTCTTCCTATGCTTCCCTTTTCCCTCAGAACAGGCTAGAATAGCCCCCTTGAGAAGTGTGCTTGGTATTTCTTCCTTACGACAAACACACTTCATTGAAAATGAACATCTAGCGCTGGATGGGTAGAGTGACAGCGAGTTGGCTGATTTAAAGTATTAGGCAGGTGTCTGATGTGTGGGGATACTGTCACAACTTACCCACCCACAATGCACTCCATCAAAACCCAGGACCATAAAGTACACCTTGTTCTCAACAGACAACAAAACGATATTTTGCTTAATCCTTGAAGTGTGTGGTTTTCTAGCCTCCAAAGACACTTTTAAAATCCTAACATAGGAAATGCACACATTTCAACTATTAACCAGAATGCTCTGTGATGTCTGGTCTCACATTTGTCTCTCAAGTATGAACGAGCAGTTAAGGATCACCATGTTTTGTAGGAAGACTTCCAGGAAAGATCGTGATCCAAATTTAAAAGAGAGAGAGAAGAATGCAAATCAGAGTAAAGGCAGTTAATCCAGACTGCAGAGGAATATTTCAAAAATCTTTGATATTCTCAGAACCAAAATGGGACACTACGATGAAGAACACAGAAAAATGCTTGGAAGCTAAAAATAAGTTAGTGGGAATTTTAGAAAGTAAGTAGACGATTTGGAAGGCAGAGTTGAGGGAAACTTCCCGGCACAAAACAAACCATTGATTAAATAGCAAGTAGACATCAAAACTATTTTCAAAAGGAAAAGACCTATGCAATGACTCTGGGAAATCCAGCCAATAATAAGGAAAGAGACAACAGGAAAGAAAGGGACATGTGTCACCAGTGAAATCAGAGAAAGATAATTTTAAAAATAGAACAGATGTATTTGCAGATTAAATTTATTGAGACAAATGAATTTAACATTTCTTAAATCAAGGATATTATCATTAAATCCAAACACTAAGAATGAAGGGAGCAGAGAAAAAAAAAGTTCATATGTACAAAAACTGGAATAAGGATGACATACGACCTCTTCCCAAGGCTGCGATCTGGAAGAAAAATGCAGAATTACTTTCCAAATCCAGAGGGCAAGTTATTGTCAAGCTAGGCTTGTACATCCATCAGGTAGGAACAGACTAGAGTTAGTATCTGTGGTTAGATCAGGGCCTGGCGCAAATCGACACTCTATCACTGATAAGTAAGTGAAAGTGGGTGATTTTTATACATAAGAGGTATCAATTATGTACCATTTATTTGTCCTCTGGAAGCAAATGTGGACCAAAACACGGGAGAGTAAATCAATAAGAAGGAAGGCATTGGGTTCCGCCTGCGTGGGATGCTGCACAGGACAGATGAAAGCCCCTAGCTAAGACAGCAGGGTTGCCCTGCGAAGCCGTGAGCAGCTGAGGCCGCTGACCACCATCTCCAAGACAGGACACTTGGAGATCCCAGTTTACCTTATCATTCCCATCTTGATGACAGTTTGCTTCTTTAGTTTATCCATCTAAAAATGTGGGAATTAGAGACAAAAGCAAAATAAAGTGATGCAAAAGAAACAGCCAATATGTCACAGAGCTTAACTATTAAGGACATTTGCAGAGTCATACAACAGCAAACACGATTTCACGTAACCTGAGCTATCACTGCTTTGGGAGTATGGCAGGGGAGGGATGTCAGTGTGCATGTTGACGAGGACAGGCTACTGGGCATAGATCTTCTTCCACAACATGGAGTCAGTGGATACAGTCATACAACACAACAGAAGCAAACTCTGAGGAATCTGGAGGTGAGCACCAAAACTTTTGAAAGAATGGTGACTCTGATGAGCTGTCTATGATGGAGACAAGGCAGTGTCACTTGTAGTAATATTCAACTTTTAAAACTATGTTATATAGTTTTAGGGTGCCTGGGTGGCTCAGGCAGTTAAGCGTCTGCCTTCGGCTCAGGACATGATCTCAGGGTCCTGGGATCGAGCCTCACATCCGGCTCCCTGCTCAGCGGGGAGCCTGCTTCTCCCTCTGCCCCTCCCCCCTGCTCATGCTCACTCTCTCTCTCTCTCTTTCAAATAAATATATAAAATCTTTAAAAAAAAAACTATGGGTTATATCATTTTTATATTTTTCAAAATGTTTAAATTCTGCACGTGTAAAATTATGTACGATTTTCAAAGCTGTGAAATATGTTATTTCCCGTTATCCTCCCAAACACCAGTGAAATAGGTATTTACTCGCTGCTTCATGGATGAGAAAACAGGGCCCAGACTTGCCAGGCGATTTTCCCGGGGTCATCCAGGTAGTAAACACACACGCAGGACTTATCTTAGGGTTTTTAAATCCCAAATCCTCTGCTGTCTACAGGATGCTAAATAACAATGAATGCACTTAAAAAAAAATAAAAAATGCCTGTGTTTGTCAATTTTGTCAAGAAGTGCTTGGTTTGAGTCCCCAGTTTCCCTGCATGTTGGTGTGCAGCCTGTGGTTATCTCTTAGAACTACCACCGCGTCCATAAAGTTAAGGTGATAGAAAACCTCCCTATCTGCCTCAGAAGGACATCATGGGTACAGAACGAGAGCATATATTCTTAAGCAAATGCAAAACCGAAAGGGTCCTTACTCCACTGTTGGATTTGTGAGCACACTGGCAGCTCACGGAAAAAGGATGACAGGAAACTGTCAGCTGTGGTGGGGACCTCCTTCACGTGACACAAAGGGGCTGATATCCACAGACGAGCATGAGGCTCTCCCCTTTCATTGCTTAGCTCATTGGTGCAAGAGGCACCTGTTACATGTCCAAAGGCTGCGCTGGGACCCCTCCTGCCCCTGCCCCATTCCTGTGAAATCTCTTTCCCAAGAGACAGCACCAGCAAGCTCCCCAGGGCTCCTCAACAGCTTCTGGACGGATCCATGACATTGCAGCTTTCTCAGCTAGCATGTGCATGTCTCTCCACCACAGAATCCAGGCACTGTGAAACTGGGCATCTCCTCACCACTGCCAAAGCTCTCCTTGCACCTAAATATCCCCTGGCAAGAGGTACAGGTGCCTGAGAAGGCCACCCATGTTGCAGGGGAGAAAGAATGCCATCTTTCTTTGAGCAACTGTTAAAAGTGAAAAAGGCTGAAACAGCCTGTAAAGATAATTATATCATTTATCTATAGCTCTACAGCAAATTACTACAAATGCATGGCTTCCAACAGCACACATTGATTCTATCAGTTCTGAGGGTCAGAAATCCCGGCATGGTTGTGCCACAGGCTTGGTCCAAGTCTCTCCTAAACCGCAGTTGGGTGGTGACCAGGGCTGGAGTGTCTCTGAAGACTAGACTGGGGGTGGGTCTGTTTGCAGCATACTGTTGGTGGCAGGATTCAGTTCCTTGCTGGATGTTAGACTGAGGACATCTGTCCCTGGCTGGCTCCTGACCAGAGGCCATCCCTGGTCCCTTGCCACTTGGATGTCTCCAGTCTGACCACTTGCTCTATCAAAGGATGGAAGCTGAGAAGAGGGTAGGGAGATTTGCTAGCAAGTGGGAAGTTGCAATCTGATGCAGCCATTTATGGGAGTGCCATCCCATCACCTCAGCCCTAGTCTGTTGGCTACAAGGAAACCCACGGGGCAGGCATTCCACGCAGGCCTGACCATCGGGGGAGGGCTCTCCTGGCACATCTCAGAGCCTGTCTACCACAATGATGAAGCTCCTCACTTTGTGAGTGAATACACCAAGAACTAGTGAGTGAGGTCCTTGATCACTTCGTTTGTTAATCCCAAATATTGGACCCAAATCATATATCTCTTCTTTATTTTAGTGTTAAATTTTTCTTGAAAAATAGTTTAATGGGTTATTCCAAGCAGCCCAGCAAACTTTTGTTGCAGATCATATTTTATGTGAGAGTAGAAATGTGAGTTTGAAAATAATGGGCAGGGAGGAATTTTTTAGAGCACTGGGGGTTCTCTCATACTCCTGCACTTAGACAATGCCAATGTTTTATTCTGTCACTATGTGGTGGGTCTGTTTTTCCCCACTGCACACAGTTTTCATGGGTGATCATCTTCAAAGGGCATCTTTCTGTCTTGTCTTGCTGGCCATGCAAAATCATTTCAGTTAACCTAAGGTACATGGACCTTACCCAAAACAGACAGACATTTAATTTTATAGAGTACCATCTAAATATGAGGACATACAAATGCACTTATAGTAGCCCTGCCTCACTTCTTAGCTCCAAGAAGACACAATCGTGACTTCAGGAAAAAGATAATTCAGTGTATAATGGTTTCTCATGATGGAATACTTTAGCCAAGCATCAATGTTCCAATTCTATACATGGAAACATTCCTACAAAGAATTATATGGATTTATTTCAACATAAAAATTTTTAATATTACAACCAATTGATTATAAATGTGTTGGTTAGGATTGCTTAAAAATATTTGACCTGAGAAGGAGAATATGAATTCATCCTGAAGATGGAAAACAGCTAGCAGGAGAGTGCACCCTGAGATGATATGTCAGTCACCCTCCAGACCTGAGGATCACACTCATTTTTATTAATGACCCTGTTATTTGAAATGGAAAAAAAAAACACAATTACATAGGCTTTCTAGGCTTAAAATCGGGGTCTGGGGAGGGGAGCATAGATGGATTAATGTGACCTCTGGCTTAGAAGAGCACAATAACCAATCCAGTTAAAAGGAGTGACAAGAACTGTCCTCTGCTTGCGATAAACAAATCTGCTTCTTCTAATCTCATCCTCTGGGGCTCAGATTAAAACAAATATGACCCGATAGGCTTGGTCCAATTTATTTTCAGATTATAAGAACGGCTCCCCCTGTTATGTATCTGCCAGAAAAACCCTGCTGATGTTTTTAAACCACAATCTATGATAAACATCACACAGCATATGGTATAAAGATGGAAATGTTTGAAGGGAAAGAGAATGTTTAGAAGTGCACTGGGTGGGGAGAAAAGAGAAGGGGCCATTGCAAATTCATTCTCTGTATTTCAGATTTTTTCTCAGTGTCGGGTAAGTGATGGGATATTGAATTGCTTTCTAGAGGGCAAATTCCACCGTAGGCTTACTTCTCATCGACTCTGCATTTATATTTACAAGAAGGCTGAGAGCACCAGGGAGCATTGAAGCATTACTGAAAAGTTGAACCTGATACCTCCCCATATCATGGTTTAATAAACCGACAAAGTGATTATTGAATTCAGTTTCCATATGTAAGAAGAAACTTGAGGAAGTGAGCAAATCAAACCTGGCTTCATTTTAGAATGATCACACACTTAGAAATATTCAGAATAATGACATCTGAACTGCATCATTGTGAAATCGTTCTATCTTTTTTCTTCTAAAATTCAATTTAATACAAGATAATCAAGTGACATAGTGTCTCTTGAACCACACAAAAAATGGCATTAATACATACAACACACTAATAAATATAATGAGTGATATTAATAATAACATAAGTGAAATACAACCACTTTTGACTGTCAAAATATATCATATGTTACAAGAGGTAATATCTTTGGATAAAGGTTTTGAGAAAGCAAACAAAACAAAACAACGAAAACCCCTCCATGATTCTGTGTGGTGTGGAAAATAAATTTGAATTGATTTTAATATAATTATTGCTTGTTTTGTCCACTCAATCACATCCAGAAAAAAGCACAAAGAAATTACACATTAATTGCATTAAATAAGCAGTTAATTACTTTATTTATCATTCATTCACTCATTTATAAGATTCAATGAATGCCTATTATTTGCCAATCACTGGTTTGGTGATAGGTTTAAAGGTCAGGAGGAGAAACCTAATCTCTGATGAATAATAAAAAGTAAATAAGCAGTAAGAATACAAACTCTATTACAAGGATTTTGGGTGTGTGCAAGGGGGAATGAATGTGTTGATTACATGTGTGTACACACACACACAATCATGCAGAGAGAAAGAAAGGGCTTCCAGGTGTACAAAATAGGCTTAGAATCATGAAAATACTTCTGTCCTCGTGGGTTTCACCAGCTGCTCACACACAGCACCTCTTTCAGACCCTCCCTGTCTCCTCGTGCAGGTGCCATATTTCCTGGAGTCCAGGGAGGTCTCTTTGCCCACCGTCCTCCCTGGTGTTACCACCTGCTCAGTCATGGGTGTCCACTCTGAAGAATCATGGTGCAGTGGGGTGCTTCTACTTCCTTTTCTCCACACAGGTAAATGGAAGCAACACAACAATGACAGCATCCACAACAACAAAGAATGTAGTGACAGTCTGAGGTAATTTTATGTATTAAATGCACCGTACTCCTATTCCCAAAGCACCTCCATTGGGTTGTTACACACAGACTCCGTGTCATGATTAAATGTGAGTCCACTCCATCAGACACTTTGAACCCTGAGTTCTACTTCTAAGAATCTATTGTAACACAGTAATTGTAGACAGGGTGCAATGATTTTTAAGTGTGTATGAATCATACAACCTACAATCTCCAGTGGGTAAACCATGATACCAGCTCCTAATTCCTTTACTCCATCCCAGGGTGGGGAACTTGATGGTTGAATTTGTTAGACATTTAACTCATTGTTTTTGTGTGTTTATGACAAAACTTTGACATTAAGAATTAAAACTTGGGATTTTGAAATTTGAGAGTCAACTATTTGTCTTTCTACCTATTATCTCTTCTAGGGATTTTGAAATTCAACTCTGAAACTCAAGTGTTTAATATTGATCCTTTTCTCCTCTCTTGTTCTGCTGTGGATTCCCTTCCTACTTCTGCTGACTGAAATAGGGTCAAGGCAATACCAACAAACTACAATGACTAAGGTACGCACATGGGTTAATATTCAAATACTACCCCCTCACAAATTTTAATTAGAGCAGGCACCTATAAATCCCTAAGGAGAACAGCTGAATGAATTACGGCACAAACCAAGAAAGAACGCTTCTCTATACATAAAAATTGTGGAAGACAATTTTGTGAGTTCAGAAATGTTCATTACAAATCACTTATTAAAAAACAGCTATCAAACTAAATGCTCCAATGTATTATAATAACTGAAGTACACTAACTTGGGCGATATTTATATCTGGGTTTTGTTACACTGATTATTTCGAATGTCTTCTTTGGATACTTCATCTTTTTCTATGTCATCATATTATAATACTTAACCATTAACTGCACCAAACACCTCATCACTTTATTCTACAAAAACCTACTATTACCTGGTATTCTCCTATGATTGGATTACTTTTCCAGGGAGCTGGGAAAACTTCTCAGCAATATGTGAGATTTGCTACAAAGAGACAGGATAGGAAAGAAATTCTATTCTTCACCATGACCCTTTTCCATTAAAATAAAAAAAAAGAAAACAGCACTGTGTGTGGAGGATCTAAGAAAGCAAAATCAACAGGAAAGCAAAAGGATGAAGGTTTCACAATTGCATAAAAGGGAGTTCATGTTTCATCTTACTTATCTGGGACATAGTTTTATGTTTTCAGCTAAACATGTCTGCACATCATCAGCTCTATATTTAGATTAACCATGTAATTATAAAATATATTTCATAGGACACCTGGGTGGCTCAGTCGGTTAAGCATCTGCCTTCGGGTCAGGTCATGATCCCGGAGTCCTGGGATCGAGTCCCGCATGGGGCTCCCTGCTCAGTGGAGAGCCTGCTTCTCCCTCTCCTGCTCCCCCTGGTTGTGCTGACACTCTCTGTCTTGCTCACTCTCTCTCTGGCAAATAAACTAATAAAATCTTTAAAAAATAAATGAAAAAATAAAATATATTTCAGTACAAAAGTCTTCACTCTGATTGGTCATGCTCCATAACATGGTACATTTTAAACCACATCTCTGCAAGGCTACTTTCTTCCTTTGCTTTCACTAGAGCTAGGCTTAAGGTTAGCCGGGGAAGAACAGCATAGCACTCAGCAGCACTTCTTATTGGACGTAATCTCCCCAGTGGTTGCAGACTTGATTTAAATTCACCTGTGAGGTAAATGAAAACACGGCCAGTATGGGAGATCATATGAGGCCAGAAGCCACCTGGCTGAACAACCCGTATCTTAGTCCACCTGCCCTGTCACACTGGATGACTAACCCTCAGTTAGCCAGCAGAGGGTAGGAAGTGTGTGTGTGTGTGTGTGTGCACACACGTGTGTATGTGTGATTTCCCTTATTACTTAATTCTTTCACACCAGATACACTATGATGAACTTTTGAGTTATTCTATGTCAATGCATGTTCCTTGTCCTGTTTTGGTGACTGCAAAGTATTCCATTATAAGAAGGGACATGTGTTTTTGTCCCCCACTGGAGGGCACTTTGTTGTTTCGATGCCACAGTGAGTATCTATTTCTGAGCACATTCTGTCTTAGGTTCTTTTCACTAGCTGTTGTCTCTCCCTCCAGAATCTCTCCTCAGGTTTCACACCTCGAATCTTTTCCCTGGATCTCATACCTGGGATCTCTTCTCAAATCTCACACCTTGATGCTTTATCTTGATCTGACCTCAAAGGCTGCATCTTCAGACAGGTCTGCATGGAGCATCATGTGTCTCAATTTCCTATTCTTTCCGATTTTTTTCATCATAACTTTCATCATCAGAGATTATCACATCCATTGGTGTTCAACCTGTTTCCCCAAATGGAATGTCATCATTATGGTTCCTTTACTCACTGCTCAACAAATATTATCTGCATTCACGAGAAGGCCATGTGGTAGGGTTCGGAGGCAAAGGGCTATGCTCTGGAAATGCAGTCCACATGCCAGCCACAGCTTCCTTCCAGGTTCCCTGAGCAGCTACAACACTATATATTGTAGTACAACATGCATTATTACTAAACCTCATTCCAGGAGGGAGAAAAGTGGCCATAACAAGAGTCACAGCCAATAGCTGCTCACTACGTCCATGTGATCATGGTTACAAAATCCTCCCAGCAGCCCTTTGGCAGGTACCTGCCATTATCCACCACCGCATCCCCAGCAGACTGCACTTTCCAAGAACAAAGAAACAACATTCCCTGTTCACATGCTTTTCCCATACTTCATGAAGAGGGAGAGTTCATGCCTTCATCACCTTTCATCTGTGTGAGTCCTGAGCTGGTTTGACAACTAGGACATGGTAGACATAACTCCACCTCAAACTTGCCCGAGAGCTTCTATCTCCTGCCTCTTGGAAATCTTGATCTTGGGATGGCCCTCTTGGAAGCCAGGGGCCATGGCATTAGAAGCCAGGCCATCCTGAGTGGCTGAGCTTCAGCTGATAGCTCAGTTCACTTGTCGGCTGGGAGAAGAAAGCTGTCTTGGATGTATGATCAGTTTGACATCGGAGTCTCTTGCCCAGCGACCATCTCACCGCAGCCATGACAGACCTAGAAAAAGCCACCAACTGAGCCCAGTCAACCCAAGGAGCAGTGTGCAATATCAATAAAGGGCCATTTTAAGCCATCTAGTTTGGGGATGGCTTGTTGTATGGTAGGAGATAACTGAAAAATTATTTTGTACTTTAAAATGAGGTACTTTGAGGGCGCCTGGGTGGCTCAGTCAGTTAAGCGACTGCCTTCGGCTCAGGTCATGATCCTGGAGTCCCGGGATCGAGTCCCGCATCGGGCTCCCTGCTCGGCGGGGAGCCTGCTTCTCCCTCTCCCACTCCCCGTTTGTGTTCCCTCTCTCGCTGTGTCTTTCTCTGTCAAATAAATAAATAAATAAATAAATCTTTAAAATGAGGTACTTTGAAAACAAAAGCCAGAACATGTGACCAGTGGGCAGGCAAGAGTGGGAAGGTCTCTACAGAGATCATTGGGAAGGCCTGGAGGACAGTGTGTATTGTAGTACACGCCTGAGGTAATACATGAGATAAGAAAGATATCAGACGAACTTTTGAATCTGATTAATGATATTTCCACACAAACTATAGAATGTACCAACCAGATTCTTCTAGTGTCCCAAGATATAACACAAGAAGTGGAATGGTTTTCTAAGGAGCAATAAATAGAACATCCCCCCTCTATTGGAAGTTTGAAGTGAGAGGCGGTCCTTGATGGTTTTCGGGGGGATGGGGAGGATGAGTCTGCTTCACGGCACTGAGGACCTGCAGACCCAGGAAGGAGGCATGCTCATGCCCTACTGGGATCCAGATCAGAATAACGTCTAGAGTACAGGTCTGCAACTGGCCATGTCAAACTCTCTCCAGCATAAATGTCCTCACAAGTACCCACAGAAGTATGGATAACAGCGTGTGCCCCTGCATTATTTGGGGTAAGCATGGATCAGACACAGCCCTGGTGCCCATCACTGGGATGTTGGTTGGATGAACGATGGTACATGCTTCAATCCCATGCAGTGCAGCCTAAAAAGACAGCCCAGGATACCATCATCAAAACAGACAGCCAAAGCTTATCACTCAGTAAAGTAACACAAAGCAAAAGTGCACGATACGGAACAGTGTATCTAGTATCCGATACGGAACAGTGTATCTAGTATCTTATAGAATGTTTAAAAAAAAAAACACACACACACACATGTGGGTGTATGTAGCATGCACCGAGAATTACACAGAAAACCTGGCAAAAGTCATTGCCTCTGAGAGAGAGCCTGAGAAACTGGAGGCAAGTATGGCAGGTGGCCTACATAGAATGACAAAGCAGGCATACTACTCAGAAGCTAAACATATGAACTCAAGTGTTTTTTTAATGGTGAGCTGCTTGTGGCTCTATCCCCAGACCCACAGGGTGTGAGTTGCTATTCTTCAGTTTTGCTGCAGTGAAAAAGCTTGAGAAACACTGAGGCATGGTGGATGGCTCGTGGGTGGATCAGAAAGTCTCCCCAGGCCATCTGTAAGGACATCAGCATCCAGCAAGAAGAATACACACTACACACTCCATTGCCACCAAAGATACTTTCCTCCCGGGTACCTCCGTTTCTTACTTATTATACACTCCAGTACTTTGCCTTTTTAAATTTAGACTTATTTTTTTAAATGATTTATTTTATTATTTGATAGAGATAGAACGAGTGGAGGAGGGGCAGAGGGAGAGGAGAGAGAGAATCTCAAATAGACTCCCTGCTGAGCACAGAGCCCGATGTGGGGCTCAATCTTACAACCCTGAGATCATGATCTGAGCCAAAATCAAGGGTTGGATGCTCAACCAAATGAGCCACCCAGGTGCTCCAAGATCTTACATTTTAGAGCTGTTTTAGGTTCATAGCAAAACTGAGGGGAAGATACAGAGATTTCCCATAGACTCCCTGGCCTCCCAATGTTAATATCCCCCACCTGATGGTACATTTGTTACCAAGGATGAACCCACATGGGTACATCACCAAACCTAAGTCCATGGTTTACACTGGGGGTCACTCTTGATGTTGTACATTCTATGGGTTTGGACAAATGTATGACATGTATCCACCATTATGGTATGTAGTGAGCCTACACAGAATAACCTCACTGCCCTAAAAACCCTCTGTGCTCTGCCATCCATCCCTCCTCTCACAACACCTGATCCATCACTGTCTCCATAGTTCTGTCTTTTCCAGAGTATCATAAAGTTGAAATCATGCAGTGTGCATCCATTTCAGATCGGCTTATTTTACTTCATAATATGCACTTAAGACCCCTCCATGTCTCCTCATGGTGGACGGCTCACTTATTTCTAGAGCTGAATAATATTCCATTGTCTGGTTTTGTCTTTTTTTCAATCTTTGCTCTTATTTGAGGAAACAAATAAATAGTTTTATACGAGTTCACAAGTATCACAAACACAGATGAGAATGAAAGAATCATGGCCTTCAGTAACCTTTTGTAGTACGTACTCTCTACAACAGGTTAGAAAAAGTAGACTATAAACTGAGTTCAGACAACCACCAGCCAGCACTCCTGACATGTCTTCCCCTGAGCACTCTACACTCCTTGAGGAAAACCACAATGCCTGTAAGATCCCCTGCTGGGAGTCAGGTTCTCAATGTGCCTCTGAACCACTAGGTCACCTTGGTCAGATGTAGATTATACAAAGCTGACATCCCAGTGAGTGTTAGAATTCTGACTCCGTTACTCTCTCTCCCCTTTTGTGCCCTTCCATCATCAAGATGCTGCTAACAGTAAACAGTAAAGAGCATGTATCAGTAGAGCGGTTTATGTGACTATCCATAGGCATTATCTATCTCTAATAAACAGCCACCACTTCTCATAGAAGGGCTCACACCCATTTCCACTGAATTTCAGGAAATTGGCAGAAATATAAAAGTGATGGAGCAGCAGGGTTACTTTATCAATCAGCTGGCAATAAATGAGACATGGGTTAAGTGTGACGAGGAAAGTATACTGTCTCTGCTGTAACTGAATCTCCCTGCACTAGCCCATTCAATCTTTGCTCTTATTGTGTGCTGGGTGGACACCACACAGGAGACCCACGCTGGGTCGAGGTCATGCACGGAAGAAGGTAGTCTCACTACTGAGTTACAGCATTAGAATCACAAGTCTTTCCAAAATGAGACTTGCCCACAGGGGCTACTCTGTGGGGAGCACTGGGCAACTGGGATGAGCAAGTCTTCAAAAACGTTGGCCTGTGGTTGAAAATTACTGCGTCAGCCCTGCTGTGAATCACTGCTGCATGGATGAACCAGAAGTTTTTTTTTAAAAAGGGTGCTTTTCCCTGTTTAAAGAAGACACTTAAATAATTTGCTACAATATAACAAGTGTGCTAAATTCTGAAAATCAGAGCTGATTTCTCAACACCAAGATAAAATCAATCTACCAGTCGATGATATATATTTTATATTTTATATATATTTTATACAGACACTTCTACCTTGGTATTGAGAAATAACTCCTGATTTTCAGAATTCAGTAAATATGTGAATATATAATAGATAAATGCATATGTATAAGCACACATATACTCTTTATATGAAGAATAAACCACACAGTTGGTGAACAATGCTCATGACCCTAATAAAGCAGAACATTTTACTCAGTCATTGTGGACATGGACTGGAAGCTACTTCGAAGTCCTCCCCACTCTGCTCGCCTGCAGGCTCTCCTAGTGTCTGAGTTTGTCCAGCCACGCTGAGACACTGTGCATATCTCCACTCGGCTGTGTAATCAACCATGAATGTTAGGCTGGGAGAGTCTCTTCTAAAACTACCACTGTGGTTACGAATTCCAGGCTACGGAAAACCTGACTTACCGCTTGCTCACGGAGCACCTTCGATTAGAGAAAGAACTTCAGACTCAGAAGCTTGAGATCTGGGTTTTGAGATTGTGCCTTTTCCTTGTACACCTGGGCAAGTCTTGGGCCAATCACTGTCTGGACATCAGCAGCCTTGCTCACGAAACAGGACGGTTGGAACAGACGGTCCCCAGCATCACTGGTGGTTCCAAACCTTGTCTCTGGGCAGGCTTCTTCAATTTCAATGCTTCCCTTTGTTCTTTGTTTGCTCTTTCCAGAGGACCTTATTTTAAATCGTAATCACTGCTTTCAGGTAGGAGGTAAATCTGAGGAGGCATTGCTTTATTCGTGGTCCTCATGGAGGAAACCACAACACTAAGGGATTAATCTGCATTGTGGGCCAGGTTCTGCAGAGCCCAGGTGTGAGTGATTCAGGGAAAACTTGGAGGAGGACGGAGAAGGGACACAATTCAGACACCTGTGCCACCTGAGACCCGTGCCCTTGGGGGACAGCTGCTCTCTGATCTCGCAGGGCACCCTGGATATAAACTATATCTTTCAGAGCGCTACCCAGCCTGTGGCAGAGGGTGCCCCAGGGGACACAAACCTGCAGGTCTTCCCTGCACTCTGCAGACCAAGCAGCTCCAGGGGAGCAGGTAAAGTCTACCAGAAGCCAGAGTACACACGGCCCCGTGGAGCACAGAAAGAACAAAGCAGAGCCTGGAGGACCCGGGCTGAGTGCCCCAGAATCCACTGCACACTCTCCACCCTAAGTGATTTGTCCAAATTTATTCAACATTAGGAGTGAGCAGGAGAGAAAAGTCAGCTCCACGACTCTCTTCACGAGAGAGTGAACCCCACGACCAGAGTCCACTCAGCACATCTTTTCCATGGGGCTTGGGCGGCTTGAGTCTCTACTAAGAAAAAGAATTAAGAAGGTTGTGCCCAAACTTATTAATAGGATACATCATTTGAGGGTCTAGAGGCAGCAGTAACGCTGTGTTCTCTGTTTTCCTGTCTTCCCAGTCCTCCCCTTTTTTTCATTGTAATTGCATCAAATGCAACAACCATCCAACTCCATATCACTGCTTCAGAATGACCTGAATCCTGAAAGGATAAATGTTAGAAGATTTCAAACCACAGGCAGAAATCTTACCCAAGATTGTATGCAATTGTATAATCCTTTTAAATTACTGAAGACATGGTAAAACAGGAATTAATCTGAAGAAAATCCACAGCCTTCATTGCTCAGAGAAACTACAGTTTTCATGTAAAATACAAACATGTGGCCAATGAATCCACTATTTTCAGTCTCAGGAATTAAGACACTTCAACACAAGGAGAAGGACACCCATCACGTTTCATTTCACTTACGCAGGGTAAGCCGACCAGGTATTTATTCAGCGGGATTGACGACACAATGAGAACTGCTCACCTGTTACCTCCCTTACGGATCTGACCCACTGCTGCTTTCGTGGCATAATGAGATGGGGTGACACTGAGCCAGCTCTGTGTGGTTTTCTTCCAGGTCTGATTGAAGAAGTGATTGCATGCCAAGTGGGACGGCTTCTCACTGAGCCAGCTAATGCCGGGAGATGTGTTAAATTATTATTATCTGTTGCCATCACTGGCTCTCAGGAAGTAGAAAGGACTTTGGGGATTATTCATGGCCCTGTTTTAATAACTCCCCTGTAGCTCGGCTGATGTACGGTCATTAAAATTTTTATAGGGAGCGATTAAAGTAGAAGTGGATTTTTTGAATAGATATGGGACTTATAAAATGCTGTCTTTTCTTAAAAGATACTTAGAAAATCTTTTCAAAATAATAATTTGACCCACAGGACATAGAAAAACTGCCAAAGCCCCATCTCTAAAGCCAACAAAAGGGTTGACAAAGTGAGAAGGAGCAGGTGTAAGGGGCTCACATGAGAAGTTGAGATAGAATTCCTTTCTCTATGGCTCCATTATCCTTGGGGATAAGCCATGTGAGCAAACGGAAGCACCAAAAGAAATCAATACCAGCAGGAAAACCACAGACACCAAGCCTAACAAATATGCAGATGAACACTGAAGATTGGGCTGAGAAATGTTTACTTATTAATAGGTGAGTTTTCAGAACTTGGGCTGAGAAGTTAGTTGCCTGAGCTTCTATAAAACAGAAACAGGTCTGGGGAAGAGAGAGTAACATTGTGAGTCTTTGCTGCTTTAAATAAGCTATTTGACTTTGGGTGAGTCATTCCATATTTCCGGGCACAGGTCGTGATGTGGCGAGAGGCAGCCTACTGCAGACATATAAGCTCCAGCCTCGGACCCTAACTGCCTGTGTGTTCTGGCCCAAGGCTCCTCCAGGCTTGTAAACTGGACAAGTTACAACTTCATGGTCCTTCCTTTTCCTCCATTAAAAAATGGGAGTGTTGACAATACCTGCTTCACAGGGTTGTCTGAAGGAATGAATGAATTAAAATATTGAATATTAAAAAACATACTGTAAAATAGTAAATGCTCTTCAACAATGCTCATTAGAATTGCTACTAATTGTTTTAGACACAATTATTTGTCTATAAAAGGGAAGACTGGCTGAGTGGTCTGCCACATGTTGTAATGCTGAACAGTCTATAGATGTTACCTAGAGAATTTTCTGGAGAATGCATGAGAGAGATGGTTACACTGTTCTTCATGGTAGAGTGCCACTAAATGCCAACTTCACTCTCCTTGAGACAAACTGCTACTTTATTTCAACATGGAGTCTCAAGATCTGAGATTCACAAACATCCTTTGGTGTCCATTAAGGAGCTCTTGTTTTGACGAAAACTGGGTTTTCAACAACATGTTTATATAGTCCTATCGGTTCATCCATGCGTTGTCTAGCTTCTGAAAATACCATGGCACAAAGTTCAGTCTAGAGTGACTTGCTGGAAAATTTGCAGCAAGCCAAATATGTTCATGGATGAAACATTTAAATTTTGCAGTGTTTATAGCATACAACTTTTTGCGTTTTTTCCCAAGTAATTCTGACACTATTTTGGTATATGCTTCTTATTTTCAGCAAATAATTTACAGGAACTTGGGGCCCCCACTTCTTGTAATTAATGTACAACAGCAAAATAAGATGTTTCCCATAACTCCAGCATTGATAAAAGTCCTTCCTCCCATAATCATTATTGAAATTATATCCTTGACGCAGCTGCACATCATCGGCATTGAAACTGTTCATCTCCCCCAAGAATACCCATCTCTTCTGAAATTGTGGGCATGGGTTTCATCTCTTACAGTGTTGCCATTAATAATATATTTAATTATGAACTCATAAAAATTAATACTGCAAAATGCAGCTAAGTGACTGACTAAATATTTGAAGCAGGTGTAGTTCATGTATGGCATTCAGTGGAGAGCATATTTTAATGGCTTCCCGGCATCATTCCATCTAAAGAGGATTGTGTGCATTAGCCATGTAAAAAGCCCATCCTATGTGGCCCAAAGATGAAGCTGAGAACAATCATTTAGAGATCGGAGCACAGTGAGCTTTTAGATAAAATAGGCTTATGGTGTTAAAGACTGGCTGCTGACTGATCTCCTTAGGATATATTTAATCCAAAAGTAAGAGTAACGGACTACGGCCAGAAACTACTTGGGATAATAAGAAAGTTTTAAAAATAAACACATGGGGTCATGCAGGGTAACAGAATTAAGGACAGTCTGGTTTACAAGTTACTGTGTACCACTAGTTCAGAAAACCACACTGGCGCAGCGGGATGGAATGCTGAATTACCACAATGCAATACATCTTCATTTAAAAATGAAACAAACTCTTTCAAACTACAACTTGTTTAGCCAAGTTAAAAAAAAAAAAAAGTATTTTCCATTAATTCCCTCTGTAGCACAAGACTTTTCAGAAAACACTCATAGCTTTTTTTTTTTTCATATATATCTCTCCTGTATGATCTGCTTTTGTTTTCAAACACACTTTCCATAACAATGTGATTCATTTCCATCCTTCCTGGTTTTCCTCCTCACAGCTTTGAATGTTTTTCCAGTTTGTTGAACTCCTTGCAGATTTTTTCACTCCTTAACTCCTGAGCTTTCAGAAGAACTATGGTCTCTGATACCTACATGGTGGGCACTATCAGGCAACTTGATAGAATTGAGAGTTACAGAACGCTCCATTCAGAAGCAGAAAATGCATTCCTCTTAAAGTCACATGGAACATTCACCAGGATTGGCTGCTCTCTGGAGTGTGAAAAACACCTCAACAAATTTAAAGTACAAGAGACTATACAAAGTGTGTTTGCAAACCACAATGGGGTTAAACTAGAAATCAGTGACAGAAGGATGGCTGGTAGGTCCCCGTATATTTGAAAATTAAAATCTCACTTCCCAATATTATGTGGGTCACAGAAGTGTCGAGAGAAATTTAAAAAAATCTGTTGAACTAGGAGGAGGGAAAAGATGGTGGAGGAGTAGGGGACCCTATTCCAACAGGTCCCCAGAATTGAGCTGCATATCTACCAGATGACTCTGAACACCCATGAAATCAGCCTGAGATGTAAGAAGATATATCTGGATCTCTACAAACAGAATTTGGCAGGCGGTTGGTTTCAAGGTATGAAGTGGGGAGCCATGATTCCATGGGCAGATATCAGAGGATAAATGGAAGTGGGAGGGAGACAAGGGGATCCTACAATGCTGGTGAGTGATAGCCTCCCGCACTGGGGACAGGGCACAGATTCACAGACCAGTAGCGACAGGGAAAGGACTTTAGTGCAGTCCCCCAGACTGAAACCCGGAGCGGCGGGGCACGTGAGCAAACCGGGGTTGGCTGGTGGTTTTAGAAGCACAAAGGGCAGAGACGTGCTCCCAAGCCCGACCTGGAGATGAGGACTGGGAACACTGCTAAGGGACACACAACCCAGGATGCTGCAGTTTATAGCAGCACAGACAAAAATGGAGAGACTGTGGCCTGGAGAGCTCACTGAAGAACAGACTGCAATCTCTCTGCTCTGAGGCAGAGGTTTGGAAATGGCCTCTTCTGCTCTAAGTCTTGGAAGAGATGCGGAAAGCTGCCAGGGAAAGCTGCCAGAGAACAAAAGCCCCCCAAAAAACGGTTTTCACTGAGCCCATCCCCTGCCACAGGGCGCAGGGCAATTCTGCTCAAACAGGATTGCCTGAGTAACAGTGTGGCAGGCCCCTCCCCCAAAAAACAGGCTGGGAGAACAAGACGCCAGCAACCCTAAGGTCCCTATAAAACAGGTGCATCTTGCTTGGGTTGTGGTCAATAATTTGGACTCTGTACATTCCCTCAAGCACCCCTCAACAGAATGACTAGGAGGAGGAACCCCCAAAATAGGAAAAATTCAGAGATGTGACTTCTGCCACAGATTTACAAATGGATACAGATATAACCAAGATGTCAGAGATGGAATTCAGGGTAGCAATTATGAAGACAATAGCTAGAATGGAGAAATCAATTAATGACAACATAAAGTCTCTAAGGGCAGAAATGAAAGCTGAACCAGCAGAACTTAAAAATACTATCCATGAGATCCAACTAATCTAGATAATCTAACAGCTAGGGTAAGCAAGGCAGAAGAACGAATTAGTGATCTAGAAGACCAATTCATAGATAAGAAGGAAAAACAGGAGGCCAGGGAAAAACAACTCAAAATCCATGAAAATAGAATCAGAGAAATAAGTGACACCATGAAATGTTTCAATGTCAGAATTATTGGGATCCCTGAGGGAGTGGAGAGAAAGAGAGGACTAGAAGATGTATTTGAGCAAATCGTAGCTGAGAACTTCCCTAATCTGGGGAATGAAA
This sequence comes from Neomonachus schauinslandi, assembly GCF_002201575.2. Classification (NCBI taxonomy): domain Eukaryota; kingdom Metazoa; phylum Chordata; class Mammalia; order Carnivora; family Phocidae; genus Neomonachus; species Neomonachus schauinslandi. Next base: position 135,614,266 of record NC_058407.1, read on the forward strand.
CAAACATTCGTGTCCTAGAGGCAGAGGGACCCCTCCCAAGATCAAGGAAAACAGGCCAACACCCTGGCATGTAAGAGCAAAACTCGCAAATCTTAGAACCAAGGAACCATCGTAAAGGCAGTTAGGGGGAAGAGATTCCTTACATACAAAGGGAGGAACATCGGAATAACATCAGACCTATCCACAGAGACCTGGCAAGCCAGAAAGGCCTGGCAAGACATATTCAGGGTACTAAAGGAGAAGAACATGCAGCCAAGAATACTTTACCTGGCAAGGCTGTCATTTAGAATGGATGGAGTGATGCAGAGCTTCCAAAACTGGCAGAAACTGAAAGAATATGTGACTACTAAGCCAGACCTGCAAGAAATATTAAGGGGGGTTCTATAAAAGGAGAAAGACCCCAAGAGTGATATAGAACAGAAATTTACAGACAATCTATAGAAACAAGGTCTTCACAAGCAACATGATGACAATAAATTCATATCTTTCAATAATCACTCCAAACGTGAATGGCCTGAATGCTCCTGTAAAACGACACAGGGTTGCAGGTTGGATAAAAAGACAGGACCCATCCATATACTGTCTACAAGAGACTCATTTTGAATCTAAAGGTACATCCAGACTGAAAGTGAAGAGATGAAGATCCATCTTTCATACCAACAGACCTCAAAAGAAAGCTCGGGTAGCAATTCTTATATCAGACAAATTAGATTTTAAGCTAAAGACTGTAGCTAGAGACACAGAAGGACACTATGTCATTCTTAAAGGGTCTATCCAACAAGAAGATCTAACAATTGTAAATATCTATGCCCCCAACATGGGAGCAGCCATCTACATAAGCCAACTGTTAACCAAAATAAAGAGTCATATTGATAACAATACGTTAATTGTAGGACACCTCAATACTCCACTCAGCAATAGACAGGTCATCTAAGCAGATAAATCAACAAAGAAACAAGAGCTTTGAATGACACACTAGACCAGATATAGATATCTATCTCTATCTATCTATATATACAGAACATTCCACCCTAAAACAACAGAATACACGTTCTTCTCAAGCGCACACAGAACTTTCTCCAGAATAGACCACAATACTGGGTCACAAATCAGGTCTCAACTGATTATTCCCTGCATATTCTTAGACCATAATGCTTTAAGACTGGAACTCAATCACAAGAAAAAATTTGGAAGAAATTCAAACACTTGGAAGCTAAAGACCACTCTGCTCAATAATGTTTGGGTCAACCAAGAAATCAAAGAAGAACTTAAATAATTCATGGAAACCAGTGAGAACAAAAACACATCAGTCCAAAACCTATGGGATACTGCAAAGGTGGTCCTAACAGGGAAATACATAGCCATCCAAGCCTCATTCAAAAATAGAAAAATGCTGAATTCACCAACTAACTTTACACCTTAAAGAAATAGAGAAAAAGCAACAAATGATGCCTAAGTCACACATTAGAAGAGAAATAATTGAGATTAGAGCAGAGATCAATGAATTAGAAACTAGAAACACAGTAGATCAGATCAACAAAACTAGAAGCTGGTTCTTTGAAAGAATTAATAAGATCAATAAACCACTGGCCAGACTTATCCAAAAAAAAAAAAAAAGAGAAAGGACCCAAATTAACAAAATTATGAATGAAAGGGGAGAGATCACAACTAACACCAAGGAAACAGAAACAATTATTAGAAATTATTATCAACAACTATATACCAATAAATTGAGCAACCTGGAAGAAATGGATGCCTTCCCGGAAACCTATAAACTGCCAAGACTGAAACAGGAAGAAATTGACAACCTGAATAGGCCAATAACCAGTAACAAAATTGAAGCAGTGATCAAAAACCTCCCGAAAAGCAAGAATTCAGGGCCTGATGGATTCCCTGGGGAATTCCACCAAACATTCAAAGAAGAAATAATACCTATTCTCCTGAAGTTGTTTCAAAAAATAGAAACAGAAAGAAAGCTTCCAGTCTCATTCTATGAGGCCAGGATTACCTTAATCCCCAAACCAGGCAAAGACCCCATCAAAAAGAATTTCAGGGGTGCCTGGGTGGCTCAGTCATTAAGCATTTGCCTTCAGCTCAGGTCATGATCCCAGGGTCCTGGGATCGAGCCCCGCATCTGGCTCCCTGCTCAGCGGGAAGCCTACTTCTCCCTCTCCCACTCCCCCTGTTTGTGTTCCATCTCTTGCTGTGTTTCTCTCTGTCAAGTAAATAAATAAAATCTTTAAAAAAAAAAAGGAGAATTTCAGACCGATATCCCTGACAAATATGGATTGCAAAATTCTCAACAAAATCCTAGCTAGTAAGATCCAATAATACATTAAAAGGATCATCCACCACGACCAAGTGGGATTTATCCCCGGGATGCAAGAGTGGTTCAACATTCACAAATCACTCTATGTGATGGAACACATTAATAAGAGAAGAGAGAAGAACCATACGGTCCTCTCAATTGATGCAGAGAAAGCATTTGACAAAATACAACATCCTTTCCTGATTAAAACTCTTCAGAGTACAGGGATAGAGGAAATATTTCTCAAGTTCATAAAATCCATCTATCAAAAACCCACAGCGAGTATCATCTTCAATGGGGAAAAGCTGAGAGCCTTTCCCTTAAGATCAGGAATACGACAAGGATGCCCACTCTTGCCACTACTGTTCAACATAGTACTAGAAGTCCTAGCAACAGCAATCAGACAACAAAAAGAAATAAAAGGCGTTCAAATTGGCAAAGAAGAAGTCAAACTCTCTCTCTTCGCAGATGACATGATACTTTACGTGGAAAATCCAAAAGACTCCACCCCCAAATTACTAGAACTCATATGGCAATTCAGTAATGTGGCAGGATAGAAAATCAATGCACAGAAATCAGTTGCTTTCTTATACACTAACAACGCAACTGTAGAAAGAGAAATTAGAGAAACAATTTCATTTACAATAGCACCAAAAACCATAAGATACCTTGGAATAAACCTAACCAAAGAGGTAAAGGATCTATACTGTAGGAACTACAGAACACTCATGAAAGAAATTGAAGAAGACACAAAAAGATGGAAAAACATTCCATGCTCATGGGTCAGAAGAATAAACATTGTTAAAATGTCTATGCTTCCCAGAGCAATCTATACCTTCAATGCCATCCCAATCAAAATTCCAAAGACATTTTTCAAAGTGCTGGAACAAACAATCCTAAAATTTCTATGGAATCTGAAAAGACCCCAAATCACCAAGGAAATATTGAAAGAAAAAAAAAAAAACAAAGCTGGGGGCATCACGTTGCCCGATTTCAAGCTACATTACAAAGCAGTGATCACCAAGATAGCATGGTACTGGCACAAAAACAGACATATAGACCAATGGAACAGAATAGAGAGCCCAGATATGGACCCTCAACTCGATGGTCAAATAATCTTCGACAAAGCAGGAAAAATATGCAATGGAAAAAAGTCTCTTCAATAAATGGTGCTGGGAAAATTGGACAGCTATATACAGAAGAATGAAACTCAACCATTCTCTAACACCATACATAAAGATAAACTCAAAATGGATGAAAGACCTCAATGTGAGACAGGAATCCATCAAAATCCTAGAGGAGAACATAGAGAGTAACCTCTTTGACATCGGCCACAGCAACTTCTTTCAAGATACATCTCCAAAGACTAGTGAAACAAAAGCAAAAATGAACCTTTGGGGCTTCATCAAGATAAAAATCTTCTGCACAGCAAAGGAAACAGTCAAACAAAACAAAGAGGCAACCCACAGAATGGGAGAAGATATTTGCAAATGACACTACAGACAAAGTGCTGATTTCCAAGATCTATAAAGAACTTCTCAAACTCAACACCCAAAAAACAAATAATCAAGTCAAAAAATGGGCAAGAAGACATGAACAGACACTCCTCCAAAGAAGACATACAAATGGCTAACAGACACATGAAAAAATGTTCGTCATCATTAGCCATCAGGGAAATTCAAATCAAAACCACATTGAGATACCATCTTATACCAGTTAGAATGGCACAAATGGACAGGGAAAGAAACAACAAATGTTGGAGAGGTTGTGGAGAAAGGGGAACCCTCTTACACTGTTGGTGGGAATGCAAGTTGGTATACAGCCACTTTGGAAAACAGTGTGGAGGTACCTTAAAAAAATTAAAAATAGAGCTACCCTATGACCCAGCATTTGCACTCCTGGGTATTTATGCCAAAGATACAGATGTAGTGAAAAGAAGGGCCATATGTATCCCAGTGTTCATAGAGGCAATGTCTGCAAAAGCCAAACTGTGGAAAGAGCTGAGATAACCTTCAACAGATGAATGGATAAAGAAGATGTGGTCCATATATACAATGGAATATTACTCAGCCATCAGAAAGGATGAATACCCAACTTTTACATCAACATGGATGGGATTGGAGGAAATTATGCTAAGTGAAATAAGTCAAGCAGAGAAAGTCAATTATCATATGGTTTCACTTATTTGTGGAACATAAGGAATAGCATGGAGGACATTAGAAGGAAGGGAAAAATGAAGGGGGGGAATTGGAGGGGGAGACGAACCATGAGAGACTATGGACTCTGAGAAACAAATTGAGGGTTTTAGAGGGGAGGGGGGTGAGGGGATGGGTTAGCCTGGTGATGGGTATTAAGGAGGGCACGTACTGCATGGAGCACTGGATGTTATATGAAAACAATGAATCATGGATCACTACATTAAAAACTAATGATATATTGTATGGTGACTAAAATAACATAATAAAATAAAATTAAAATTAAAAAAAGTCTATTGAACTAAATGAAAATGAAAACACAGCTTTTCTATCAAAATCTGTGGGATGTCAAGCCACCTGAGTGGCTCAGTCTGTTAAGCATCTGCCTTCAGCTCAGGTCATGATCACAGGGTCCTGGGATCGAGTCCTGCATCAGGCTCTCTGCTCACCAGGGAGTCTGCGTCTCCCTCTGCCTCTGCTGCTCCCCTACTTGTGCTCTCTCTCTCTCTCTGACAAATAAATGAAATCTTTTAAAATCTGTGGGATAAGGCAAAGTAGAACTTATGAGGAAATGTCTACCATTAAATGCATGTATTAGAAAAGAAGAAAGAGCTGAAATCAACAATCTAAACTTGACCTTAGGAAACTAGAGAAAGAACAACTTAAGCCTTCAGCAAACAGAATGAAGAAAAAAAATAAAAATAGAGCAGAAATCAATGAAATTGAAACCAATAAGTCAATAGAGACGGTCAATGAAACTAAGTCAGTTCTCTGAAAAGATCAATAAGATTGATAAATCTCTAGATAAGAAAACTAAGTAAAAAAAAGAGAAGAGACAAATTACAAATCTCAGAAATGAAAGAGAGGCCATCACTACTAATTCCATAGACAATAAAAGGGTATTATGAAAAACTCTGAGCCCATGATTTTGGTAACTTAGATGAGACGGGTCAATGAAGAATGGATCAATTCCTTACTTAGACACCAACTATGAAAACTCATAGAACAAGAACTAGATAATCTCAACAGGCCTATATATATTTCAAAATTTGAATCAATAATTATCATCTTCCAAAACAGAACACTATCATACACTTGAGAAAAAATTATGCCAATTCCCTACAATATTGTTCTAGAAAAAAGAAGCTAAAAGAACATTTCCTAACTCATTCTATGACTCCAGCATTACTCAAATACCAAAACCAGATAAAGATATTGCAAGAAAGGAAAAATAGAGACCAACTGCACATATGATTATATGTGCAGAATTCCTCAGCATAGTATTAGCAAATCGATTCCAATAATGTCTACAAAGATTTAAACACCACAACTAAATGGGGTTCTTTTCCAGATATGCCAGGTATATTCAACATTTAAAAATAATTTAATGTAACCTATCACATCAACAAGCTAATTAAGCAAAGTCATATGGCCATATCAACAGATGCAGCAAAAGCATGTGACAAAATTCAATACCCATTCATGAAAAAACTCTCAGCAAACGAGCAATAGAGGGGAACTTTCTCAACTTGATAAAGAACATCTACAAAAAAAAACCTACAGCCAGTGTCACACTTAATGCTGAGAAACTGAGCATTTTCCTCCTAAGACTGGGAACAAAGTAAGGGGTGTCCCTTCTCAGGACTGTTACTGAATATCATTCTGGAAGTGCAATAAGAAAAAGAAATGAAAGGTATTCAGATTGTGAAGAAGGAAATAAAATTGTCTTTGTTCTGAGATGGCATCACTGTTTACGTAGAAAATCCCAAAGCACCGACCAAAAAAAAAAAAAAATTAACCTCCTACAACTAATAAGTAATTACAGCAAGTTTCAGTATTAAGGGTTAATATATATATGTCAATTGCTTTCTATATACTATCAAAAAATAATGGCAATTTGAATTTAAAACACAATACCATTTACAATAGCATAGAACTTAAATACATAGGTATTCATCTATCAAATTATGTACAATATCTGTATTTAGAAAACTACAAAACTCTGATTAAAGAAATCAAAGAAATCTAAATTAATGGAATCTTCATGAATAGGAAGACTCAGAATTGCTGGATGTCAGTTCTGACAACTTGATATACAGATTCAATGCAATCCCAATCAAAATCCCAGCAAATTACTTTGTGGATTAACAAATTGTTATAAAGTTCATATAGAGAGGCAAAGGACCCAGAACAGCCAGCATAATATTGACTGATATTGACTACCCAATTTCAAGACTTACTAAAAAGCTATAGTAGTCAAAACAGAGTTGTATTGGCACAAGAGTAGACAAATAGATCAATGGAAGAGAAAGGAGAGTCCAAAATCGGACTCACATAAATACAGTTCACTGACTTTTAACAAAGTAGCAAAGGCAATTTAACAGAGAATGGATAGTCTTTTCAACAGAGGGTGATGGAACAATTGAATGTTTACATGCACAAGTAAAAGGAAAAAGAAAAAAAATGCAAACATTGAACGTACACATTCAACAACAAAATTCAACATATAACATAGACCTAAGTGTAAAACACAAAATAATAAAATTTTGAGAAGAAAACATAAGAGAATATCCACATGACCTGGGAATGAGATTTAGATACTGCACAAAAAACATGATCCGTGAAAGAAAAAATTGACAAATTGGGCTTCATTAAAATTAAAAACTTTTGCTCTGTGAAAGACACTATCAAGATAATGAAATGACAAATCACTGACTGGAAAAATATTTATAGAACACACATCTTATAAAAGATTGGTATCCAAATGGTATGAAGAACTCTTCAAACTTAATATGAAGAAAAACAATATAACTGAAAATGTGCAAAAGATCTGAACACCTCACCAAAGATGATAAACAGATGACAAATAAGCACATAAAAATATGCTTAAAATCATTTGTTATCATGTAATTGCAAGCTAAAACAAAAATGAGTTACCACTACATTACTACCATGGACTAAATCCAAAGAAGTGTCAATACCAAATAGTAGGTGGTGCTCGTAGGATCGCAGCACAGTACAATTACTTTGGAAGACTGTTTCTCAGTGTCTGACAAAGCTAATAGTTTCATAATATGATCTAGCCATTAGATTTGGGATTTACCCACCTGATTTGAAAACTTCTGCTCACACAAAAACCTGCAAGTGAAGATTTATTGCCACTTAATTTGTAATCACCTAAACTGGAGACAATCAAGATATCCATCAGTTGAATGGATAAACAAATGATAAATCTGTACAATGGAATATTATTCGGCAAAAAAAAGAATTGAACAATTATGTCAGAAAAAGACATTGATGAATCTTAAAATGCATATTAATAAGTGAAAGAAACCATTTGAAAAGGCTGCATACTGCATGATCTCAATTATATGACATTTTGGAGGACAAATATATAGAAACAGTACAAAGATCAGTGGTTATCAGGCATTGGGGATAAGAGAGGAATGGACAGGTGGACCACAGAGAATTTTTAGGGCAGTGAAAATACTCTGTGCAGTACCATATTAGTGGATACCTATCACACATTTGTATAAACCCATAGAATGCACCACACCAAGAGGGACCCCTAATATGAGCTAAAGACTTACAGCGATGATGACATGTCAGTGTAGGTTCACTGACTGTAACAAATGTACCATCTGGTGGGGGGTGTTGATAACGTGGGGAGCTGTGTGTGTGTGGGGAGGGAAGGAGGTATGACAATCTCTGTGCCTTCCCCTCAATTTTACTGTGAACCTAGAACTCCTTTAAAAAATAAAGTCTATTAAAAATACTCTATAGGGAGTTTTAAAAGGTAAAATTAGGTAATTCATGTATACTTCTGAACACAAAAGCTAGCACATATTACACACACAGTTGATGCCATTATCAATCAGAGTAAATAACCAACTGTTGAGTTCCTTTTTTTTTTTTTTTTTTTGGAAGGGGCACATTTCAGGGATTACTGTTTCTTTTATAAGGAAAGCATATATACGACAAAAAAAAAAAAACATAAACACTGGACAAACCCTAGTTAAGAAATTCTAGCCAAGGGGATGGCCAAGAACAAAGAAAACCTGGAGTCAGTCATGGGATAAATACCAACTTGAGCAGACACAAACCGTAAACATATTTTTTCCTCCCTGTGTTACATATATGTTTTACATATTTAATAATTCTTTCTTTTAGTCCACTCCTTCCCCATTCTATTTTATATAAAGATCATCGGCAACCATTATGGTTGTAATTTAATCACCCCTAAATATACAGACGGGATTATAACAGACCTAGAACAGTAATCAACATTATCCAGAGTTGGTTGGGGTTGCTGGCAGATATTTGTGTCTTTCCTTATTAGGGAAACAGTGAGACCTTTACTTTATCTAAGACATACTTGCATTATGTGAGGCAACAGCAAGATTTTTCGTTATGTTACAGAAATTAAATACAGAGAAATAGATATTGAGTAAATGAGGGTGTGAAACATGCTTATTTGCCTATTGATCCTCACTCCATTCCTGACCTCCTCTAGAAGTGTTTGAGGAAAGGGGTGGGTTGGAGCGTGCCCCTTGCCCTCCCATACCCCATAACAATGGCTTCTGTTTAGGTTCTGCCAGCAGGAGGCACTAGTACAGACCCGACGGCAGTAAGGAGAACAAAAAATTTTTTTCCTTACTTATGGCTGTGCCAATAGAGTGCCAGCTCCTGGTGGCTCTCCAGGAAATGCAGACCAACACTAGCAGCACACTGGGTTCTTGGACTTTGGCCTGGCAGCAACAGCAACATTATAAGGGACTGCAATCCCCTCGGTTCCTGCAGTGCTGGTGGGATTGCTCCTTGACTCCTGCACAGAAGTGGCCCATCAATCCCACAGCAGCCTCAACAGCTCAAGGATCTGGGAATCATGGGCTCTGAGAAATGCCATTTCTCTCTCTGCTTCCCTGGCCACAGCGACAGTGGTACTGTCCGATAGTTTATAAATCTCTGAGTAACACATCATTCTCTGCATTGCATTTCCTCTGTGTGCAATATCTAAAGTGGTGGTTTCTCTTTCACTGAATAATCACTGACTGAAGCTATGTGGATAGTATAAATTTGAGCTTTTATTTTAAGTTTTTAATTATTTGACAGAGAGCACAAGCAAGGGGAGTGGCAGGCAGAGAGAGAGAGAGAAGCAGACTCCCCACTGAGCAGAGAGCCTGACATGGGGCTTGATCCCAAGACCCTGGGATCAAGACCTGAGCGGAAGGCAGATGCTTAACCAACTGAGCCACCCAGGTGCCCCTAAATTTGAGCTTCTGACCCAAGCTGGAGTTGACCCACAGTTAAGAAATTTTGCAACAGACAAAACTGGCAGAATATCTTCCTGGTGAATGTTATTTCAGTAGAATGCCTTTATGTTAGTTTCAAAACTTTATAAAATATTTTTCCTTTTAATATCATTTTTGGCTGATTTTTTACAGATAAAATATGTGCACATATCTTAAACCCAAAACTTTATCAACATGTTGAAATATGAGAAATGTTCTGAGTTACATTAAAATTAAAATTGGTTGATCATCACAGCCATGTGTAGACATTTTGAAAAGGTATCAAGTATCTGCACAGGAATATGCCCCTTGAATTTTTCTGAAGCTGAGAGACCACTTTCCTGCCCAACAAACAACTGTTTGCTAACAAAATATTTTTACTTGATTGGGGAAAATGTCTTAAGTATTTTACCTCCTATTATGATTTCTGTTTATGTGTAGATGACTTAGCAAATTTTAGAACAATGAACAGGAATTTGATTCGTACAGAATGTCTGGATTTCGGAACTAAATGTAGGCTCTATCATAATAGGAAAGAGATTTTGAAGACAACATAACTTTATTATTATTGATTCGACCCAGATTCCTAAGTGACAACACATTTTCTCGAAGGTGACTTTTGTTGGCAGGGTGACTGTTTCCACCTCATCCTTTCACTGAGGACATGAATTATTTTGAGTGTCTCAGCTTAGAGTAAAGATCTCAGACTCCCCACGTCCTTCTCCAAGTCAAAGTTGAATACAAGCCTTGAATCTGATTATCGTTCATATCAGATATCTTCAAATGTCTGTGTGTTGTGAATATTTACCCTAAAGGCAGTGTCAGCCTCTGACTGCACTTACTCCGTGGATACCGGCTGACAGTCCTTTTGTTGTGATACACACAGAAGTGAGTGATTGTAGGTCTTCTTCGGGATACATACTCTGCCCTGTCACTAGAAACAGAAATCTCTCCTAATGAAGTTTTAATACTGATTTAGTCATGTTTTGACCTTCATTCTCATTTTGCCCTCTATTATAATTCTCCCTCAACACTGTGCCAAACAATATGTATTCTTCCATAAGACTGAAATTCAAAGCTGTGAGTTAACATTTCTGACATACTTGACCGGCACTAGGGATAAAAAGTCCAGGTATCACCTTCATCAATACGGTACCCGATGCTGGCATTGCTCTCTCACTCCTTCATGTTCAAGTTGTTCCAACACTTCTCCACTTTTTCCTTCAGTTGCTCCCAAACTCCAGCAACTCAGCCTGTCCCCACACCCCAGTTCTCATCACTGCTAGTCTAAAATGTATTTGTTATAACTCACCGGACTACAAATTTCATTGTCCAAAATTATTATTGTCAAGTGATGTTTCTTGCAAGAGAATATGTGATAAAATCATTAAATATATACTAAAGATTTGATTGATATCTAATGCTCTGCTGATTGCTTTGAACACTAAAAATAATTTCAGGTCAAGCTTTGCCCTTGAACAGCTAACACATTTTTAAACAACATTTTACTGCATCATTTTAGATTCAGCCCTTCGTAGAACACACAACACACACACAAATGCATTTGAAATCTGTAATTTTCAAAGATGGCCAGCCGGATGATTGAGATAACACATGAGTACAAGTCTTGTTTTTAAAATAAAATTCCTTTTATCAGAAATCTTTATGGAATTTTACTTGAAGAATGTGTGCTCTATTTTTTTTCTTTTTGTTCTTTGTGTCCTACTGCTCAAGAAACACGCGATTTGAGGCCACTTTAAAGAATTCTGTAAATAGCATTCTGTGTTAAATAACACCAGTGCTATGGATTCTGGTGCCAAATTAGCAGTGAATACATAATGCAAATTCAACTTTATAATGTTCCTTAGTCTCTGCTAAAAGCACAGAGACAGAAACATGACAGAGCTACTAACTACCAACAAAAGTGTGTTAGCAACTGATAGCCTGAGCCTCTGGGTTCATGTACAAGGAGCAACCAAGACTCACAACCAGGCTGCCTCCCAGCACAGCTGGGAACCCTGACCTGTGCTCCAAAAGCCAAAGTTTCGCCCTCTAGGGAACAATTCTTTCATAGGCACAGAAGGTTATCTTCATGGGATTGTCTAGTGTCATTCAGTACCTATAAAAATCCTTCCCCTCATGGGCACCCTTGCTCTTCCACCTAGACTGAGAACATGAGTGTAAGGGGCACACCTACCTGAGCTATAGGGCAGCCTGCAGTTATGTATGTTGATTTTTAGGGTAACTAACTGGCAGGGTATGGTAATGCTTAGAAGAAGAACATCTGAAATTCTCCACAAGTGCCACTTCTTAAACATGGAGTTCCACCTTCCCCGTCAGCGGCTGCTAGCAGTTTTCACAGCCTCCCCACACCTGTTCTGCCCAGGGGCCTCACACCCCTTCCTCTGCTGTGACGCAGGCACACAGCCTTCCTATCCAGAATGTGTCTCAGCTGGTCTTGCCCCTTCAAGGTCATGGCCCCAGCAGTGCCCCACTTTCTCCACATCATTACTCCCCCCTCTCTAGGGTCATTCACCCCCACATGAAACAAGACATTATTTCTCCCTCCTCAAAAAAAGTCTTGACTTCCTTTCCTCCAGTACCTCCGACCCTGTTTCGTGGCTCTGCTTCCTGAGCAGAAAGCTCAGAGCCACCTGCACCAACTATTCATGACGCCTCCTCTGTTCTTCCTACGCCAGTCCAACCTGCTTTCCAAAAGCATCATCTCGAAGAATCAGATCTCCTTCAGGTCACGGGTGATGCCCTATTACCATGCCCAGTGGTAATTCTGCATCCATAATCTCTGTCATTCCAGAGGCATTTTACAGAGATCATGATTTTTTCCTCCTGAATGTGTTTTCTTCATTCAGTGTCCAAGATACCACCAAGGCCACCTGAACTCACCCTCTGAGAATGGAGCCTGCGCTGGGCCCAGTGCTCTTCGAGCCATCCCCTTCCCCGCTCCCTCCTTCCCTCCTCTGTCCACTACTTTGGCACCTCACACAGTCTTGTCGAGAGCTGAGCTGCTAGGTGTTGGAGTAGCTGGTTAAGGCAACAAGCTACGATGAACGTAAGAGTGAAGCCTTTATTCACTTGCTGGACGGTATCCACAAGAGGTCAAACCAGAGAAGGCTCGCCTCCCTCCAGCCCGGCCCATTTTTCCCCAACAAACAGCTCTGAGTGAGGATCAGACGTCCCAGCACAGAAGGAGTAAGCAGGCTCCTGCAGTTTCACGGGCCTGGAAGCCGAGGGAGAGAGAGGGAAAGGCCAGTGGTGGGCTCATATGGGGTCCTGCATGGGTGTGCGAAGCAGGTCGTCAGGACACCCCCCCTCTCACTCGGGGCTTGGCACGGCCAGCTGAAGAAAGCTTCTGTCGAAGGCCGCACTATGGAGGCCTCTGGACAGAGGAACTAGGCCAGGAGGGCTGCCTGCTCCCTCCACATGCTGCAGGGCTTTGTCTGAGCACCAGGCCGAGTGCAGAGGCAGCTTCTCTGCGCCGCGAGGCCTGCCACGGGAGGCCCTTGCGACAGCCTCTGGTCTGGCCTGAAGAACCACACGCAGGCAGGAGCCACACTCCTCAGCTCTGAGCCAAGATGCCAGATGCACTCCCCCAGGAGTAAAAATTCTCCACCAATCCAGCCTCATATGGCCAGTTGCCTAGCCGACTCTGTATTTTGCAAGTTAACATGTCCGGCAACGAGCACGTCCTCCCCCGACCCACACCAGACTTGGCGCACCACCATACCCGCTGTGGGCTGTCGACCACTCCCTTCTTCCAACTGTTCCAGCCGAAAACTTTGGGGGACATTCGTGAATTTTCTCTTTCTATCCCACCCATGCCCAATCCACCAGAAGATGCTACTTTCTGCACATTTAAATTATTCCCCTGACCTTTCCAGGACTCACAAACCTCCTTCCAACCACACGGCAATGGAGTCGGGGGTCGTCCTGGCCCGTCTGGAACCCCTTCTCCTCGTTGGCACGGTCAGGGCTGCTCTCCACACAGTGGCCACCGCCCTGCAAGATCACACCTCTGCTCTAAACCCCGCAGTGACGCCCATCAGCTCAGATGAACAGTAAAGTCAGAATCGGTCAAGACCCCACTAGGACAGACCCCCTGCAATACTGGTCTCGGTAAGCATTTCAATGGTACCACCTGCCTTGGCCCCATTGTAGACCACCCCCTTCTACGTGAGGACAGATAATGGACCATCTTTTTCACCCTGCGAGTTAAAAAGCTGGTTATTAGCCCCTGTCTCATTTGCTGCAGACTCACTCGGAAGCAGCCCCAGTGTTCGTGCTGGACTGGTGCCCACAGTTACCCCTCCTTCCAGAACCAGTGGAATCACAAAAGATGAGAGAAGTGCAATGAAGTGAGTAATATAATAAGGGTACAGACAGCGACTGCAGGCCGCCCCATCCTCTGAGGGTTTGTAAGAGTCCACACGAAAGCAAATGAGATTTCAGACAGGACTGGCGTCCGAAAATCAGACACTCAGGGCCTGGCCTGTGAGAAACCACCCAAACATGTCCAGACCCACCCTCTGCATCCAAAACTCCTGTGCCCACCCCTCCCTCTGACACAGAGACTGTCTCTTGATGACTCACGTCTCTGAGTTAATGTACTCGCTACCGGGCCTCTCATCCATCCTCGGGCCATTTGACACTGCTTCAGTCTCTCTTCAGGAAATGTTGCCTAGTTTGATCCGAATGTTGGAAATCATGATGAACTCCCAGGCATTGCCTGACTTCTATAAAATCATAATAAAAACTGCCAAATCAAATTTTTTAAAAAGATTAAACACGATGTCAAAGGGAACTCTTCAAACAGCCATAATAACGAAAACATCATGTAGAAATCCTTCGTAAAACTTTAATAAATTAAATTAACATGTTCAGAGGTCCCTGGCTGCCAGGGGGCAGCTTCTGGAACCGTGTACTCGTGTGATTTCTCCTGCCATCCGCGTTTTGAAGCATCACACACATCATAAGTATTCCGCAGCCACCCTGTGTCTGGGGGCTTTCTGCACATCACACGTGCATTCTAATTTTTTTTCCCTTCTCTTGAATAGCACGCTGCCGTGGCTAACCGACTCATCAAGGTTAACCATTCTTCTTGCCACCTTTAAAAATTACATTCTCGGAGGAATTGCACAGCCAAGTCAGATACTGTGGGCACATTTAATTAACTAAATGTCAGAGACCATAGTTGTTACAAATGACATAAAGGGGAAAACAGGATAGGGCATAACCTTGAGATACTTGTTGCTGAGTGCATTTAAAGGACTGTTCATGTGGGCATCAGACTTGCGGACCCAAACGCAGTTCAAACATTCATGAATATTTCTGCAAATAAGTAACCACAACTCTCCCATAGTACCCTATGTGTGAGACAACATGGAAGGTAAAGAATAAATGAAGAGGGAGACTTTTACTCTTTTTTTCTGTCTCTGTTTTTCTCTCCAGTGTAACTGGATATTTAGCTGATCCTAGCTTCAGAAAAATTCCTGGATCAATCAGCTGCTGGCTAATCAACAGTCACACATTAAGACCCAAAAACAGGATGCACTGCTTTTGAATGCTTACAACCCACCCCCCCTTTACCCCATGTGGCCCTATAGAGCTCAGGTCCATGTGAGTTGGAGGACAGATATATTTCCAGCATCTTCTTCACCCACAAAGCCCCCCTTGACCTTGGTACTAAAGAACTCCATTTATTCCTATCCTGCTCACTCTTTTCTCTTGACCACTCCACTTATTTCTGAACAGCCAACTCATTCTAGGAAACAGGGTTCATTTGATAAAGCACATGCCTCAGCCTCACCTGTCTGCCCAAGCCCTGACTGAGGCTATTTGCCGGTGGGTGGAATGATTCTGATCCTGACTTCAGCTCCGATATACTGAATTATACCAGCCACGTCAGACGTCCTTGCAGCTTTCCAAAATCCTGACCTCTTCCTGACATCTAACATCCTTTGCTGCCTTCAACCCTATAGAAAAATGTATCCATAGCCAAAACCAGAGCTTATGGCGTAAATAATTTCACACAATTCCATCTGAATTCCCTTACTTATGAATACAAGTCAAGTGTCATAAACTCCACTCTATCCACATTGCTTGCTTGTTACTTTGTTTCAGATTTATTCCTACTACAGTAATATCTCAGAAACTCCCCCAAATATAAAATTGTGTCAACTTGTCAGCACCTTCTCTTTACATGTGCCGACTGTACGTTCTAGAACGATGCAGCACACATTGAATAGTTTCAATTAAAAACAGTTTAGATGATACATTTCTCAAAGTAGTTGGAACCTTCTGGCTTTATACTCAACAACCCAATCATCATATGTAAAGAGCAGACTGCTCTCCTCTCTGTCATTTCCAATGGACTTCATTCAGGAACACTAACTGCTTAAAGATACCTAGAGAACAAAAACTACCAACTTCTATGCTTGTGACGTAGCCATTTTGATGAAGGAGTTCATTGGCTATGAAACATGTGACATTTTCAATCCCTTCTGCTCAGATTCACGTATGAATCCTTTCTCTACTAAGGCAGACACCAATGTGGAAAGAGCAGGATGTCGTCATCTGCTGCA
This sequence comes from Neomonachus schauinslandi, assembly GCF_002201575.2. Classification (NCBI taxonomy): domain Eukaryota; kingdom Metazoa; phylum Chordata; class Mammalia; order Carnivora; family Phocidae; genus Neomonachus; species Neomonachus schauinslandi. Next base: position 135,630,659 of record NC_058407.1, read on the forward strand.
CTCTACTCTGACCCAGTGAGGGCAAACAAAAATACCTAGCAATTTTACAAGAGTGTTTTAGGTGATACATGTGCATCCTTATTGAATTCTCACAAAAAACTCACTAAATCATATATTGCCAGCCTCATTTTCAGATGAAGAAATGGATGCAAGGAGGTTGAGGAACTTGCCCAGAGTCGTGGGTCCAGCAAAACGGCTGAACCCGGGTGGCATGGTCCACTTGGCGCCCAGTCAGGGTCCTGCTCTCACACGATGCCATCCCTCTAAATCAAACCCGAAGGCAATCACAGAGCTCCTTCCACAAGCACACAGCATGGCACTCCACTTTCCAGGTCTGTATCACCTGGTCGTGTGCGACAACCAGTGTAGACTGCAAACGCCCACGGATGTGTCCCCTGCAAATAGCAGGAGACAATCCTGACCCCTGAGTGAGTGACAGTCTCCTCTCTCTGCTGCACCCGCAGAGAACAGGAATAATAGCTCAGCTCAGTCATGTGGGGGACCTGCACGGACGCTTAAGGACAGGCATTTGTACAAGAATTTAACTACAAGAAAAACAAAAACAATGCATTGTTTGGATTTCTAAACATTAGAAAACAAGGCTCTCTAATTGTAAAGATATTTATTTTTTTAATATTAACTGAGAAATCAGAATTAAGGCTGCTGAGCTAAACATTTGCCAGGGGCTATTTAAAGAGCTTTCAATTTAAAAAAAATCACAAAAATCTGTCACATTTTCTCTTTAAACATAAAATTATAAATACCACATAGGTTCTGTGTGCATGTGAGCACTGTGGCGCCAGAGTTTAGTGAAAGCTTTTTTTTTTTTTCAGTTTGTCCCAGGAGGAATTTATTTATACAAATTTCAAAACCTGTGGGCTTTTATTCCAACTCCTCAAATTTTTCCTAGAAAACAGAAGAACTTTCTATTCCCTAATGTGGACTATTCTACTATGAGATTTCTAAGTCATTGCATAAGAAATACTAGTAATAACTAATATAACAATATCTTCAATAAACAGGACCCTAAATAAGAAAAAAGAAAGGGACAAAGACAAATAATAAGAATTACAATTATTTTTCAATTTGACTTTAAGGAAAAGACAATTTGAGAAAAAGTTACCTAACAGTAAATAACCAAACAGCATTGTGTATGGTAATTTAAATTAGCCCAATATTGTAAATAATTTTATAAAATACAATTTATATCTACTAGTGTAGAATTTTGTAGTAAAAAAAATGCTTTTCAGGGGAGCCTGGGTGGCTCAGTCAGTTGAGGGTCCAACTCTTGGTTTTGGCTCAGGTCATGATCTCAGGGTTGTGAGATCGAGCCCCACCCTGGGCTCTGCACTCACCAGGGAGCCTGCTTAAGATTCCCTCTGCCCCTTTCCCCACTTCAAAAAAAGAAATGATGTCAAAATTTGAAATATAGTCTTATTTAAATATAACTTTTTAGATACATAGTATATAGAATGTGAATGGATACATAGCTTTTGAATCATTTGTCAAAATAGTCTATGGAGGAAAAAAAAACAGTTTTGATACTCAGTAATAAGGAAACATTAGTCAAAATGTATTTTCCACCTAGCAGTCTTGTTGGTGGATCTTTTCTTGCAAAAGAACTGCTTTCTCATTTCAGTTGTATTGAGATAGAATTGACACATAGCACTCCATACCGTGTACAGCCTGGTGACTGGACTTGCATACAGTGTCAAATGATGACCACAGTGAGTTTAGTTAACGCTGTCATCTCACATGGTTGTCCCACGTCTCCAAGAAGGAGAAGGAGAAGGGGACGAAGGAGAGGAAGAGGATGAGGAAGAGAAGGACGGGGAAGAGAAAGAGGAGGAGGAGGAGGAGGAGGAAGAGGAGGAGGAAGAAGAAAAGAAAGAAAAAAGAAAAAAAAGTGTTTTTCCCTGTAATGAGAACTTTAGGACCTACTGTCTTAGTAATATCCAAATACACCATACAGCAGTGTCAACCATAGTCATCCTGGTATACATGACATCTTCAGTAGTTACATGTCATCTAACTCAATGTTCGTGACTTTTTCCATTTCCTCTATTTTACCATGTGCCATGGGTTGGGTTGTGTCCCTCCAAAAACCACATGTTGAAGTCTTAGCCCCAGGACCTCACAATGTGATGTCATTCTAAATATGGTTGTAGCAGATATAATCCAAGTGTGGTCCCACTAACGGAGGATGGGCCCCAATCCGACATGACTGGCTTCCTCATAAGAAACACAAAGATGAAGCACATGGGAACAGGGACCACAGCAGGGCTGCAGCCAAGGCCCCTCAAAGACTCTCAAGAGAATGTGCGTCTCCTATTGCCTTGGGAGGTAGGAATGTGGCTCCTACCCAGTCAGTAATGTGTGTGCTAATACAAGTCTGTCCGAGAAAGATTTAGCCATAATGAAGGGCATATGGAGAGAGCAGTAAACATGATTAAGGTTCCTGTGATATTGATTTATGAGAGAATCCCCGAGCAAACCACACACTCACAGAGATCTGTCTTCCTAGGCTGATCCACAACAGTAAGGAAACGGAAGTGTGCTTTTATGATGTGAGTGTGAAGGCTCTGTTAGTGCAGGTACCCCCAGAGGTGGGCCCTCAGACAAAGACGGGAGGCGGGACGCAGCCCTGACGGGGATTAGCAGAAGCCCGGGAAGTCACAACGGGAGTAGAGACAGCCAATATCAGGGCACATCCTCAACGAGTCACTGCTGGGGAAGTGGACTCTGTCCAGGTGGGGAAGCATGGATGGTCATCCAGACCGCTGGGCTCAGGGCCACCCACCAAGAGAAGAGCATGGGGCTTTGACAGCCATGCACTAAGTCCCTTGGTCGCTGGCCGTTAACTCTCAGCACCTCTCCCTGCTCTCCTGGTGGGGAGACTAAGCTGTGGGGTACTTGTAGGTATCTGAGGCCCAGGGACATGACTGGATGCCTCCAGTGCCTTCTCCAATGGCATTAATTCTTAAGCCTTTTGTTGATCAGAATTCTGACATGAAGCTTAATTGTCAGAGCCATAGTTTAAAAACAAGCCACTGTGGGTCAAGACCCTTAACAGATCCTCCCTAGAGAAGATATATAGATGGCAAATAAGCATATAAAAATACTCCATGTCATGTGCCATTGGGGAAATGCAAATTAAAACAAGATACCATCACACACACCTCTTAGGATGGCCCACATCCAAAGCACTGGCACCACCAAATACTGACAAGGATGTGGAGCAGGACGAAGGCCCACTCAGTGCTGGTGGGACGCGGAATGGTGTGGACGTTTTGGAAGACAGTTTGACAGGTTCTTACAAAACTAAATTTATTCTTAACATACGATCCAGCAGTCCCAAAGGAGTGTGGTATGTCCATACAAAAACTTACACACAGCTGTTTATAACAGCTTTACTTACCATTGGCAAAACTTGGAAGCCATCAAGATGTCCTTCAGCAGGTGATGGATAAATAAACTGTGGTCCATCCAGACGATGGAATATGATCCAGTGCTAAAAAGAAACGAGCTATACATGGAAGAACCTTAAATGCACTTTTGCCAAGGGTTGGTGGTAGAGGTGGAGACGACTAGGTGGATGGCATAGGATGTTTAGAGTGGTACAACTAATTCTGCATGATATTGTCGTGTTGGATACATGACAAATGTATTTGGAAAAAATCCCTAGAATGCACAAAGAGGGAGCCCAAATGTGAGTATGGACTTGTGTTAGTAACAGCATGACAATATGTGTTCACTAACTGTAACAAGTGCTTCACACTGTACAAAGAGTTCACAGCAAAGGGAACTGTGTAGATCCTATGGAACACTCTGTACTTGTTGTTCAATTTGAGGGCCTGCATGACTCAGCCTACTCTGCAGGTACCTGAAGTCAGAGTTTCCTTTGGGCCAAACTGTTAGACTGACATCTAAAATTTCCCAATGTAGTTTAGTGCTTAGAGCAAAGTGGGGTCTCTGCTCCTTCTGGACTAAGCAACACTTTCACACCCACCTGCTCTTCCCAGGGCTCAGGTTTCTCTCAATTAACCACAGATGCAGATGTGCCCCATAAATGTATGTCCAAAGCTTAGAAACAATAAGTCAAAAGGGACCATATCTCACTTGAAAATCCCTGCACAAGTACATTTGAGAATGACTGACACTACCAGACCCACGCCCAGGAAACAAATCCCGGTCGGTGTCCACTTCATGCCCTCCCCCCATTACAGGCATGGATGCTGAGCTCCTGCCCACTCAGCCCCGAGGCTGGCACAAAAAGGGCCACCAGCAAGTAACTACTGACTGATGAATAAATGAATGAGTAGGCAAAGGAATGAATTGCCCAGCCAGTTAGTAGGAAACTTTAAGAAAGCAAGCAAGATGTGGTCAACTTTATCTATTTGTACTACTTTTAAAAGTGATAAATGTGTGGCCGATGTGTTAATGATCCAAGGAAGGGGGGATAAAGAATGACAGAAAATAAATTTACCCCATGGGAAGGATATGTTCTGTGTGCTATATCTGATGAGAGGGGGACAAGGAAAGAGGCACCAGGTGGGGTGACGTTGGTAAAGAGACAATACCCATGGGGCACCGGAAATAAGAAAAAGGGGTGTCAGCAGAATGGCGGGGGTGGGGGACCTCTAGGTCAGAGTGGGGGCCTGGCAGAAACACAGGAATAGGCCATAGGACTGGCATGGATCCCGTGTTCAGGAGGAGGGTGGCTGTCGATCCTTTCAGGGACACTGAAGACAGTGATGGCCGCCACGGCTGGGTTCTTGAACACATCTATTGACATGACTGGGCTGTGTGCTTCTCCAGGTATGGACTAACATATCACAGGACCCGACCCTTAAAGAGGGCACTCTGATTATCACCAGTGTAGCGGAAATGTGATATGAGGTTAACCCAACATAAAAGAAAAACCTGGAGTAACTAAGGGGGGAAGAAAAAACACCACCCACCATTTGGTGAATTTTGAAGAAAGTCTTACCACCGGACAGCATAAATATTTCCCCCCATAAATTATGGATATCACTTCCTTATCCTCACTTCACACAAAACGTGTGAACATGTTATAGCTGTATTAAAATGCATTTGGATTTCTCAGGAAAAAGTATTATTTTCTAGTCTAATAGTGTCTTAAATTTGTCAGTAGCTTGTAAGAACAGCTTAGAAGAGGCACTTAAGTATGTCAACAAGCAGAGTACATTTATACCCATTTAAAAACGGTTCAAGATATTAGCTAGTAAAACAAAAGCAGCACCAGGATTAAAGAATTAATTAAACTTGACAAATAGAGCTACAAGTAGATGTGGAATTGCTGTAAGCATGAAAAGTAGTATCTTCAGGACTCCCTTGTTTCTTTTTTTTTTTTTTTTCATGGTCAGAAAACTTTATTTTTTTTTATTTTTTTTGTTTGGTAAGTTTTTTTTTTTAATTTTATTGTTATGTTAATCACCATACATTACATCATTAGTTTTTGATGTATGGACTCCCTTGTTTCTAACAAAAAAATAAATTAACTCCTAGACGCAAAGTAGGTGTAATAATCCAGGAATAGGGGGAGAACAGAGAAATATGCAGTCTTGTAAAAGCGAGTTACGGGTACCAGCTGATACATACGTGTGTGAATAGACAAACCCAGTGACCACATACAGTGAACACTTAGAATAATTTGGCAAAATGAAGCCAATTTAGCTAGGAAAAATAAATACTTGAAACTTTAGAAAGACCTGTTTGCAGATCACTGAGATGCATGTCACCGAAATCAAGGAGCCCTCAGAAACAAAGCAAAACAAAACAAAACAAGAACAGAAGGGATATTTTGCATAGCTTCGATAAGGTTACAGAATAAAATCGCAATAATAGATCTCTTTAGGAACTGCCTTAAGGAAATAATATATTGGTAGGTGAATCTGTACTAAAACATAATCATGGAAGAGAGGAGCTGAACATATATTCCCATTGTTGTCAGAATTCCCTGGAAGACAGAGTCCCGGACCATGCACCTGCTCTTTCACCTGTGGATGGGAAGGATTTCACAGGCCCACATCATTTCATCCCCCTCAGGAGGCGTTTTTTTACTTTGCTTTATATATATGTTAAGTGGGACATAATAGAAACACTTCTTATTTCTTCCCTGGAGATGCCTCATAAGCAGAGCTGAACCTTGCAGACACTGGAAATTTTAATTTGGGTCAGCAAGTTGCAGACGTGAAAGAGAACTTTGAAGTAGGTGAGAGTCTCTTAAACGGATGTTAATGACCACTTACAAAGAGAAAAGAACGATTCCCTAGTTCCCACCACCATGGCTGACCTACATTATTTAGTTTTCTTTAATGTTCTCTAATTATTTGATGTAATTTGTATATTACAAAGTAACCAATTATTTGATATCACTACCTGACATAATCACAATGAGTAATGACAATGAAATGTTTTCTCAAATACTTTCTGCCAGGCTGAATGACCTGCTGCCCCTGGGTTGGCTCAGAGGTAACCTCACACCCAGTGCATCCCCGTCCACTTGCAATAAGAATGTGGCTCTCAGTTACACAGTTTGTTCTTGGAAACCCACACGGGAGCACTGAGCTCGAAGACCCCATTCTTACACCCCTTAAATGTATTTGCACTACTCTGAAACCTTTATTCAAAGTAGGTCATGGCACACTTCAGCTTCTCCTGGACAAGAGAGCCTTTTACATATTAATTTCCCCCCTGTCCTTTTCCCATCTTCCCATGACAATTAAGTTACCACCCCTCTCTACTGAGGTACTTCTGTATTACATTGAGTCAAAGTCCCAGACAATCATTATAGGCGATGCATTACCTTTAAATAGCACTGCAAAAGATATATGTTGTACATTTATAACAGCAAGAAAGAAAAAACCCAACATAGTATGTAATATATAATTAATACATGATCCATAATAATGGATGTCTCACAGATTCTGACCTGACGTTGTTGATGCACGATGGACTTGGGGCTCACTCTCTTCTGCATCTCACTTGGCATATGGATGAGGACCAAGGCATCATCCAAGCCCTCTCCCACATAGCTTATTCCATATATTAATGTGAACAAGAAACAGAGAATTCTCACCAGAAAATAATAAGTAGAATCAGGATTGTGATCCTCACTGATGCTCAGAACTATAAATTCACATCTGATGGTCATGGATGGACTCCTCACAAGCACAGCTCACAGTGAAAGACAGCACATAGTGATTGCCACAAACAGACGCCAGACTGGTTTTGATGCCACCTCATGTCTACACATCTTAGGGGAGCAGGTGATTCCACGTATAAGACAAAACTGAGACTAGAAGCAGGTCCACCTTCGTGCTCTGTCCATGTTACCTGAAATTGAAACATGGGGACTTGGTGTATTTATTTTTTTTAACTCCTTAGAGTTTAGAAACAGCTCTGGGTTTCTTTGGGTGAGTATATGTACAGGACAGAATCATTCTTTTCCTCCCTTAAAAGGTGACTTGCAGATTGCCACAGTGAAGAGATAGAGAAAGGAAACTCTCCAAGTGAAGGTGATAATGATGTGGCAGGAACTTTCTCTGGTGAGCAGTCTCAGGACCCAGTGTGGAATCTGAGCTGGACAGCATCAGGCTTTCCCTGTGAATGGTGGATGCAGCCAGCAGGGAGCCACACATTTCCCTGGGGAAACTTGGGGGATTAGTCCTGAGCAGAATTCTTGCAGATGACTAGAGTTTAATCAAGTAGGGAGAAACTCGGAAAGAGTGGCATTTGGAGCATTAATGTAAAGGGAAGACATGCAACAGCAGATTTGTATTCACTGACTGAGAGGACACCTGGTTTATATCCCAAGTATTCTTTAGCTAATCTTTGGTGTCAGCTTGACGCTAGAACAGAGTGCGATCTGTAAAGAATGGATGTTAAGTTCTAGAACAGTTCCTGGGGCTGAGGCATGTGACATTCTCAAGGGTCTCTTTCTACTTTTCTGCATATAATACTCATTTCCCTACTCACAAAACTTGAGAATTGCAATGATACCAGACGTATGCTCTTCCCCCAAGGCAATAATTTCATTATTTGTTTTTCCCAGTGATCTAAGGATGCTATCTACATGCACCCAGATACCATGGAGCACTGGACAGAAGACTGTTAGCATCTCACTGGGATTCACTGCTGTGCAAAGCAGGTAAATAAAGGCTTAATAAGAAACTCTATTATGTGTAAGAAATAATCAACTACCCTGAACTCCAAAGATCAGCTTGAATTGGTGCAAAACCATAATCATTAGTCACAGGATAAATTAATTACCAGTGTCCCTTTAGCTGCATGATAAACTCACAGGTTTGGAGACTAAGTTCTTCTTAATTTAGAATGTAGCTAGGAGCACATTCTTTCTGTGATGCCTTCCTGATTGAGAGCCCCCGAGCTAGTGAAAACCCTGCAGATCAAGGTGACCCTACAGGGATCTGAGTTGGGGGCCTCAGAGATGATGTTGGGATGGTTTTGGTCTTTTTAATGTGAGGTACAGCTGACACACAATGTTGTATTAGTTTCAGATGTACAACATAGTGATTCGACAACTGTATACATTATGAAATGTTCACCACAAGAAGCATAGTTACCATCTGCCACCACACAAATTTATGACAATGTTGGTTAGAATCGTTCTAACCACACTGATGTTGGCTGCTTATCACCTCCGACTAAATAAATTACCATGTTCCTGCATGTTATTTTGCCACAAACACAGGTACAAGGTGAACCTCAGCTGATATTGAGCACAAATAGTTTCAGATGCCTGAGTCCTGGGCTAATTGGCCTCTGGTTTCCTGTATCCTTTGTAGCCCAGAAAATTCAGAAGGCATATATAGAACCTGGGTCTGATTGGGTCTCCTAAATCTGAGGGTTATAACTTCATGCTGATGATATCCAGCATTCATCACCTCGCATCAGTGTCATTTTGTTGGGGTGACCGCCCGCCACCTGACCTCTGTCTGTCAAGGGTACACCCTGTACCCTGGTCCTTCCCTGGCCTATTCCTTAGAGTACAAATAAAAAGTGTGCTGCCGACCGGATGCTGTCTATGTGTAAGCAATAAGGTCACGGACCACTGGTGCCGAGACATTATGACAGGCGTAGACCAGCAAGACGACAAGCTGGATGAGGTCCTTTACTAAACTCTCCGAGGGCTGTCCTACTTTGTGCTCTTTTCAGGAGTGACCATTCCCTACACACCACTAGTGTGTTTCGGATCTCACAGTCGTCCCTGCAGACAAGAGTTTTTCCACGTGTGTCTGCTGTCGGTTCTTTTATTAGGTGTTAGCTCTCCAAAGAGTCTAGCCTTCAGAAGACCAGGCTGTTCCACCCTGGTGTCCGCCCCTTCTGTGATGGCTCTTCTCAGGTGGTCAGTGAGCACTAATGTGGGAGTCAAAGTAGCTGAGAGGACGTGTCGGTGGCGAAGCACAGCAAATGCACAGGAAGTTCATATTCAGAACAAATAAATGGGGGTGAGGGGAGACTGGAACTAATTCAGATTCAAAATCATACCTTCTGGCCTATCCTAGTTTTTATGACTTTGAGTCAAGTATTAGGATTTTGGTCACACACTTACAGATCAAAAACATATCGATGCAGAAGGCTGACAGAGGACAGAGGAGTTAGAAGACTGAATTTTACTTTCAGTTCTCTGGAATTATGAGTAAACATGTGGCTTCAACACTGATAGTGGCATTTGATTTGGCAACAAAGGCCCTGGTGGGGGTTACCATGGCATCAATCCCTCCTAAAGCCAACTGTCCCTGACTCCATGGGAACTCGGTGAATGGATTTAACTTTCTAGGCAAGTCATCTGATTTATGATTTACTTTCTGGAGAACTATTCTCAAACTAAAGTGTCCTGATGTCTCAGCTTGCATGGACATCCCCATGGACCTCCACACGCATTGGCGCCACGCCCTTCCGCCCGTCCGGTGCTCCTGCCCCGAAGACAGGGTCTGCCCCACTTCACGGGAGAAACACTGGGGCTGGTAGGACAGAGCCGGTAGCAGAGACAAGATCCCTGGATGCAAGTTCTGCTGTCCTCAAACACTGTGGAGCGTGAACATACCCATTTGAATAATAATTCTATTATCTCCTTCCTCAGGGCCTTCCCAATTCCCAAATCATTTGCTCCTAAAAATATAATTGAAGAGAGATCAGGAATCAATGTTATTCTACTGTGTTTTAAGTGTGAAAACAGAAGTGTAATATTGTGTCTTGTTTCTAAACCAAGCATGGGGTGTAACTTGGCAAAAAGAATAAAACTCCGTGGGTGGCCTGGAGAAATACAAAAAAAGTGAAATAAGATGAGCTGCATATGGCTGTGATGTAGTCGGTGCCAAGGAATGATTCATCCCAGTGTGTGCACGGTATGCGCTGAGCGCTGCCCTTTGCAGGCTGCTTAATGAATGTGTAAACCCCCAGCTCTGCAAGCCTTGCAGCACCAATAAAGAGGCCACAGCAGGAAGATCGGTGGACTCAGGCTCTGGTTTGCCCTTATTCTAAAAAAATTATTTGATGAGGTACGTTAATCTCTCTGCATAGTTTATAATTAGAATTGCACTTACATTTCCACCTTACTAAGTGATTTTGAGAGCTTTCATATTTAGGTTATGAGTTTTATTATGGGCCTGTTATTAAACCTGAGCCCCTACTATCCAGAGCCCGATGTCCGTAATGGTCAGGGGACCTGGCCTCTGTCCGCCAAGCGTGGCGTTTTGCTGCTGGTGCCATCCAGTCCAAGAGTTTCTGAAGGGATGCAAATTTGCGGCAAAGTAACACTTCTCAGTAATTAAAAACGAGGCTCTGAAGGGGGGGACATCAGAGGGGGAGACGAACCGTGAGAGACTATGGACTCTGAGCAACAAACTAAGGGTTCTAGAGGGGAGGGGGGTGGGAGGATGGGTTAGCCCGGTGATGGGTATTAAGGAGGGCACGTTCTGCTTGGAGCACTGGGTGTTATACGCATAAAATGAATCATGGATCACTGCATCAAAAACTAACGATGTGATGTATGGTGATTAACATAACATAATAAAATAAAATTAAAAAAAAAAAAACGAGGCTCAAAGGAAACTGTTTATTTTGTAGACTACAACCATGAACCTTCGGTGAGTCCTTTCAGTGGCCAGGCAATCGTGCTAAAATGCTGGATCCGTTCAGTCTCCCGAATGAAGAATTACTTCACCGTTCATCCCCTCTCCAACCTCCAACCTCCACACCCCCTTCGCCTCCCTGAGCTTCCAGCTTCCACTGAAGCAATGAGATGAGGAACAGCCCAGACAGCACATCGGCTCCTTGGTGTGCGCCCTTTCCACCTTCCCACTCACCACGGGGATGTCCAATGCTTCTCTGTAGCCCACACCGCCATGCACCAGACCGCGTCCCTGTTCTGCCTGCTAGAGGATATCATGCAGCCATTCTCACACATATCAAATTTTAGTTTTCATTTTTAAAAAAATTTTCTGGTTTATTCCCATCAACTTTTAAAATGTTGCTATCTTTCCCTTCTTTAAAAAAAAAAATCCTGGGCGCCTGGGTGGCTCAGTTGGTTAAGCGACTGCCTTCGGCTCAGGTCATGATCCTGGAGTCCCGGGATGGAGTCCCGCATCGGGCTCCCTGCTTGGCGGGGAGTCTGCTTCTCCCTCTGACCCTCCCCCCTCTCATGTGCTCTCTCTCATTCTCTCTCTCTCAAATAAATAAAAAAAATCTTAAAAAAAAAAAATCCTATTCCATTTCCCTGGCTAATTCCCCACTTTCTTCTCTCTCTCTCTTTTGTGGAGAATATCTGCATGATGTGGTCTCTAAGTCAGCCCCCAAGTGCCCTCCTCCCATTGTCTTTCAAATCCACCTCACTTTTAATTTGATTTCCCTTCAATTCACATCTGCTTGGGTATTTTGCTGGCCCCTCCCCCAGTGCCACTGAACCTATTGTCAAATTTACCAATGCTCAATCTTCATCTTACTTAGCAAGAAACTTTGAAATACGTGGCCATTTTCTCTTCCTTAAATCATTTTATTTACTTTCATTTACTTTGCTTCCAGGTCACCACAGCTTCTTAGCTTTTCTTGGTGGTTAACTTGTGCTGAGTCAGTTTAGCCAAGCTGGAACTCCAGTCCCTGAAATCCCCTCCTGAAAGTGCTGACAGATTGGGCCACAAGATATTTTGTGCCAGACTTGGAGGGAAGCAACAAAGCAACAGGCATGTCCCTTTTGCTTCCAGAAGGTTGGTGTGGGGGTACAGGCACAGCTGGGGCTGTTCTGCTGTGCACCTTGCTGGGAGGTAGGGGGGTGGCATGAGGAAAGCCTGCAGCTCCTCTCCTTCAGCTTCTCGCACTCCTCAAATAAGCCCAGCAAGAGGCAGTCAACTGCTTAACCAGCTCCCATGATTCTGAAGAATCAAATCTCTATAACAAATTCCATATTTTATACCAGTCCTAATGCTTCTGCTTTTCTAATCATACCCTAACTGGTACATGCTCTTACCCACTACTTATTCTTTCTTTGTCCTCTTTTCTGTTTCCACTATCACTGACTTTGTAACATTGGAGTGTCCCAACACCAGATTTGGTCCTTTTCTCTTTTCTGTCCACTCATTTTGTTGATGATCTCATCCAGTCTCATAGCTATGGATGGAATCTATATTCTTAATATAGAGCTAGATTGGATCTAAATGTGGATCCAGATCTAGAGTGAGGGCTAGAGCTAAAG